>NW_020173387.1:256610-282534 GCF_003031525.2 Neophocaena asiaeorientalis asiaeorientalis
AATTAGTTAATATTTATCAGCAAATCATATCACATTCCATGATTTATTACTATAGCCCTGTCTCACCACTCCCTCACTTAGTCTGGACTCCTTGGCTAGGGTCATTACATGGAGTCTTACACTCTCCCCTGGCCAATTACCAAAACCACATTTAAAAAACATTATATGAGCCCTCTCCTTAAGCAACTGGCTTCTGGGGGCAGAATGAGTACATACAAGCACATTCTTAAATATGCTGCTTAGAACATCAGATTATCGAAGGAGATGGACCCTATGATTTCACATTCCAGGGGCCAAAAGAGTTATGAAACCATGAGACCATCAGCATCTGATCAGCAACATTGTGGTTTTTCCCTTGGGAGAAACCCCTCGCAGAGAATGATAAGCTAGAAGCAAAGATAATTAGCAACCGGTAGAACAATCCTCCACAAAGGGTGCTGATTAGAATGGAGCAGCATCCACTTGGAAGAAGGCATCGAGCCACTGGAATAGGCAGAAATGCACTTCAACATTTTAATCGATATTTTGGAGAAGATAAAAGAGGGAAGGCTAATCACAGCATCACATCTGTAGAAGCCAAAAAGCTGGGTGCACGGCAGAACCAGTATCCAAAATATCCACAATGGGACAGTGATGGGCTGAGCACAGCAAAGGGAGACTTCACAGGGTTCACTGGAAGGAGGGAGACTTCACAGGGTTCACTGGAAGGAGGGAGACTTCACAGGGTTCACTGGAAGGTCTCTGACCCAGAGAGTGCTGGTTGGCCCCCAATACTCAGTCTTTTAACCTCCATGTGACTAATTTCTGGTCCGTGAAATGTACGGAGTGTTGGGTGGGAGTTCTGGGAAGGCTGCTTGAAGAACTGACTTGGCTGGGAAGTGCATCCTTTTGACCCTTCAACCTTTTCTCTGTCTTGTAGCCTGTGATGGCTTGAAGGAGCTTGTGCAGTCACCTTGGACCACACTGTGACCTTGAGGGTGGAAGCCCGGCACTGCTGATGACACTGTTGAGCCATATCTATAGCAATCCACACCTGGCTTTCTGTCACACGATAAAAAAATTCATGTTTCTTAGGTAGTGAATTAAATGTCTATTCTGTTTAAGCCACTGTTACTTTTGGTCTCCATTTTCCTCAGCTCAGTACATTTCCTATCTGTTATGAGTTGAATTATGTCCCTAAAAAGATATATTGAGGTCCTCACCCCCAGCACCTGTGGATGTGGCCTTATTTGGAAATAGGTCTTGGCAGAGAAAATCAAGTTAAGGTGAGGTCATACTGGATTACAGTGGGCCCTAATCCAGTATGACTGGTGTCCTTATAAGACGAAAAGAGACACACTGGGAGGAGGCCACGTGACTGTGGTAGCAGAGACTGCAGTGACGTATTTACAGGCAAAAGAACGCCAGGGATTACCAGAAGCTAGAAGAGGCAAGGAATGATTTTCCCCTACAGGTTTCAGAGGGAGAGTTCCCTATGGTGCCTGTATATCAGACTTCTAGCTAGCTTCCAGAACCATGAAACAGGAAATTTCTGTTGTTTTAAGCCACTCAGTTTGAGGTACTTCATTACAGCAGCCCTAGGAAACTAATATAGTACTAATGGAGTCTTACATTACGTAAAAATAAACCACTTGGGTCTCAGAAAACCTGATAAGGCATGGCTTAGCAATTGTATGTGTCGAGAAATTATTATCTGTTTGAGCATATGAAACACTCAAAATGAATCAATGCTGTGAATATGGATACCAAGAACGTTAATGCAACCCTAAAAAGACTTCAAAGAAATGTACTACCTAGAAAAGTTGGCAGTGGCAGGTTTATTCTGCTCCATACTAGTGCTAGTGAGAGCTCACCAAGTGCTGCATGCAACTTTTCTGAAAGCAAAGCACTAAAGAAATGATTGAAGATCTAGGAATACTTGGCCTAGCAGGGGAAAGCTTAGGAAGACAGCTACCTTCCAATATCTAAAAGGTTCTCAGAAAACAGGCAGAGAGTAGGTGCTTACTGAAGGCAAGAACAGAGGAAGGATCAGTCTAGCTTTGTGTAATACCATTCAACTGAACTAGGACCAACAAGGGAGGCACAGGACACAAATTTAGGTCAAATGTAAGACCTATCTAGCTAATGAAAATAAAATAAACTTTAAAAGTATGTTGAATGAAGCAACCCAAGTGTCCATCAACAGATAAATGGATGAATATATTGTGGTATACCTATCCAATGGACTATTATTTGGCCATAAAAAGGAATGAAGCACTGCCACAGGTTACAACATGGATGAACCTCAGAAACAAAGCCAGACACACAATGTCACACGCTCTATGGTTCCATTTATATAAAATATCCAACCTAGGTAAATCCATAGAGACAGAAAGCAGATTAGTGGTTTCCAGGGGCTGAAAGAAGGGGAGGAATGGGGTGTGACTGCTTAATAGGTACGGGGTTTTCTTTCGGGAAAATGAAAATGTTTTGGAACTAGATAGAGGTAGTGATCACACAACACTGTGAATGCAGCAGTACTAAGTGCCACTGCATTATTCACTTTAAGATGGTTAATTTTGTCGTGTGAATTTCACCTCGATACTTTTTTAAAAAATGAAAAAAAGTATATTGAAAAGGAAGGCTAGCATCTGCTCAGGCTAAGTAAATCTGCATGTAGAATCTAGCAAACTCTGCATCAGAAAACAAGCACAGGAAAATCAGAGCAGAGAACTCCAAAAGGCCCTTCGTGGTAAAAACCCGTCATCTACTGGAGGGTAACCCATGACTAGATACAGATGTTTAAGACTTTCCATCACAGTCCCAAGGTTCTCTTCCTGTACAGCTTATGATTACTGCCTTAAGAGACCACAACTATCTTCATGTTTTCAACTTATGCAGAAACAAGACACTGCCCCACGTAGCCTGGCAACATTTGCACTGTCTCTAACCTACTTTTTAAATCAATAATCCGTCAGCCACAGCCATTTTGAAATTGCAACACACAATGATCACAAGTTCAGTATTTCCCTTCTCCCTTGAAGGCCAGAGTCCTATATGGTACCAATGTTCCGTTACAAAAGATTTTAACAATTTTACAACTGAGGATAATGTGAGACACACTAGGGGTATCCCACAGTAGGACTAGAAGTCATTTCAGTGCCTTCCTCATGAGGGGTCTTCAAGAAATTTTGTCGAACAAACTAAACTCCGCCACAGGGCTCCTGCCCCCGACAGCGTCACAAGTAAATGTTTTCTTATCAAGTATGGATTCAAGTATGGCAATGTTAGTGAGGAAAAGTTTAACTTGGTTTGAAATCTTAGTTCGATTAAGGAAAAACCAAAACAAACAAACTAACGCTTTCTTTTTGGTGAATTACATAATACAGGATCCCCTGGGGGTTCAGCTCACTAGCCATACAGACTTGGCCACCTTAAGAAGTAAAAAACCACATCCTTAAAATAAATATATATTAAGAGAATTATTCTCTACTTGGGTAAGTCTTGTCTCTATTGTCAGTGTGAAAAAGGGTTCTATTCACTTAGGAACTTACACATATACTGGAGTTTTCATTCCTGTATTTATCTGCACTTCCTATGTGCAGAGGATGCCAGAGAGTATATTCCTAATAACCAGCAATTTGTATACTGTTAAATTGCCGTGAACCTGAAAAAACTTAACTGATTTTTTTAAGGTATCTGAGAAGACAGACATGTCTAAAACCCTGAGAACAAAACCATCCCAGCTTTCTTTCTTGTAACACTGGCAAGAGGAGCCAGAAAAAGAGCCAGCTCTCATACCCCAAGTCAATTCTGTAAAGTACTCAAGCCAACTGCAACTCAGGGCTAAAGGAGAGATTTATCATGTGAGGATGAGACTGGCACAGTAAGAGCCAAGTACTTTACCATCAAACTTGATAACATATTTAAAGTCCCCACTAGTCAAACATTAGGAAAGTCTGCTGATTTTGTCCATGTGGATATTCACAAATGCCTATTTTTGCCCACAGACATCAATTTTACATAATCCATGTAATGCTGAACTATTTTTACAAATAAGGAAGTGTCCTGTTCGTTGCTATGTCCCTAGTCCCTAGCAAAGTGCCTAGGATATAGTAGGGGTTTAATAAACTATTATTAAATGAAAGTAACGTATGACTGAGACACAGCAACCCAGAACTTAAGACCCAGTTAAGCATAATCCTGCAAAATAGACCCTTTGGAAAACCCTGTGGTAATTACAATGATCCTGTCCATCGCACTACTGATTTTGGAGCTACCTTGGAACTATCTCTAAAAAGATGCAGCTTTTTCCTCCTACTAGGAAAGCCCAGGAACATCATAAATAGAATTAAGAGATTCCCCACTCATTACCAGCAACTGAAAATGGACTGCAAAAGAGTGGGCTGAGTCCCACCGTCAAGGTCCCTGTGAGGAATGGCGAAGAGCAGTATCACCAACCAGGATGCTCTGAACCTCCAGTTATTCCAGACGGTCATGTTCTGAGCAGCAACATGGCCTGAGCAGCTAAGCTAGGAAAGCTTTTCCCTGGGAAGAGTAGTTGATAACCTTGGTAAATGCCTGCCTAACATGCTCCCATCTTGAGGACAAGAAAATGAAGGGAAAAAATACTTCAAAATGCATGTGTTCGTTCACTCATTTAAAAAAGGGTCATAAATAATAAAAGATAACCTGATGTATTAAAGCACTACCAGTAACATCATCGGCATTTACTGGAAAGTTACCGATCTACTAGCTGCACACTTTCCTTTCACTTTCTCTCACCAGGAATGGAATCCTAAGACCGGCTGACTTTCTAAGAAGTAATTCAGTTTTCACTGAACTTGACCTGATGAGCTAGATGCTTAAAAAGTCTCAAAGGCAGCATCGGTTCATGAAGCAAGGTGATTCCCCTGGAGTGTACAACTGGATTGATGAGTCACACTAAATATATATACTTTTGCTTTCTTTTCGCGCCTGCTGATGCACATCTTAGGATGAGACTGACGTAAAAAGAATTCGCTATAACAGCTAATTCTCACTTATGCGTTCCATATTTTTTAAAAAATCTACATCCTACTTTGCTAATTACCAAAGATATACTAAATAAGGCAAGGAACATTTTATACCTATCAAATTAGTTAAAAATAAATTAACGATAATGCCCAAATGCTGCAAAGGCAGTGGTAAAACTGGTACTTAAGTTGAGATAATCCATTAAGAAAGTAATGTGGCAACATGAATCATGTCCACATTGTATTTATGCACTTAGATATGTACTGTTGATAAGAAATATTTGGAATAATAAATAATTTAAGCAGGAAAACATTCATCACAATTTTCTAGTAAAGGGATAGCGAAATTGCCTAAAATGTCCAACGAGAGGAATGGTTAAATTTGTGTTTAAAAGTTTTGGTACTGAAAATTAACTAGCAACACACACAGATGCTCGGAAAAAGACAAACATGATACAAAAAGTGTATCTTCATTATGACTGAAACCACATAAAAAATACACATGGATATGCAAAAGAACAAGGGTATACACAACAATGGTGGTAGCCCTTTGTAGTTCTTGACTTCTCGTTAAATTTTGTGAAATGATATATTATCTTACAATTAAAATAAAAACCCATGAGAACTTTAAAATATTTTTCTAAAACTAGCCTGTGTATCAACCCTTTTCAGTGAAAAGATCTGAAGATAAAATCTGGTTGTAAAACTGGCCTATGAGTTAAAAAATAAGTAAATAACAAGTTCCCTATTCTTACTCTCTTCGCACCCAGATCCTTACAAATCCTTGGACCAGATAAATTTGGAAAGTGAGGCATATTACAGTCCTGTATTGGTGAGGCAGACTTCACATTATCATTTTACAGGTTCCAGGACAATCTACAATAAGTCCTGTTTAACCTTGGCCAGCCCAGAGTTGGCTAGAAGTACTTGATCACAAAACCCTCTTTGCCTGGAAGACCTTCAAACACTCCTCTCCGCACAGTTTGGGAAATGCTGCTTGGGTCCATGATGCTCAGAGGGGGCGACAGAGGGAAGGCATCTTAATTACCAGTAAGGTGCTTCCAGACTATGTGCTCCCCAGATGGGAGTCACCAACGAGAGACTGCCTTATCCCTCAGGTGTATGTACTAAGGACGAGAAAACGCTTGAGAACTACTCCTCTGTGCTGCTACTTAGAAACAATGGAATCCCATACAAATCAAATAAGCCCTTTTTGGTATAGGTTTGGGAGGTTTTCTGGCCCCTGCAAAAGGGGTTCTGATCCAGTCCAAAGGTAACATAACAGCAGTTTCTACAAAGGAAAGTTATCTATTCTCTGTAATTAAGAAGTGGCAACCAAAGATATGAGTAACCCATGTGGGAACCAGTCAGCTTCTCTTTTAGATATAAATATATACTGTTCATGATGTGAAAAATAAAGCATGTATCTTTTTGAAGTCTGGATATTTTCTTAAATACATGTGTGCAGGGTGTCACCACAGGGCATATACCAAATATCGACTTCCCAGAGCTAAGGGAGGAGCAAGCTCCCCCCAACACACACAGACAGACAGACAGACACACACACACGCCTTGAGCATGATACGACCGTCACCTCTGGTCGAAGTGTAGCTTTCATGCAGACTTGGCAAAGAGGTCCATTTCGGGAGAACTGAAGGGGAAGGTGCCGAGTTCGATTTCGACATGTTGGCTCCTCACAAATCAACCAGCCCTGGAGAGACAAAGGATGCTTCAGTCCTATCACCGCCATCAACTAATACAAATAAGAACCATATCGTGATCAAGACAGACTCACTGTGATCAAGGTAGACTCATTTCATTCAAACCCTCCTTAGAGATTCTGAAATAGCTCTCTACCCTTCTTTCCTGACGTGTTAATTTGATCTATGCCCCAAACATAAAAGTTAGGAAACTCATAAAGTTAAAAAAAAAAAAAAACAAATCACATGAGACGTTATTTTCTTTACTTAAAAGAAATCCCCAACCCCACCGAATACATCAAAACCTCCAAATAAAAACTCGTATGATTACATGCAGAATGTAAACTGATGGGTTTACAGGAAATTATAATCTAAATAGGAAAGCAAGGTCTAAAAGCTTTACACAAAGCCTAAAAGCAATTCACTATGGGCTGGCTTTAAGAAGCAAGTTGTATGGTACCAACTAAAACAACACAGAGAAGGGAGGGATTCATGTAGCTTCTACCTATCTGAGACATATAACTACTACCATACCAAAATACCCTGAACTAGAAAAGAGAATCAGTGGTTCTGAGTCATAGGCAACTGTTTGTTCCAATTCCTAGGGCTATTACCACATTTTCTTGATTTGAGGACATGGTTTTATTCACATTTTAATGTTTCTGAAACACAGACACCTTTACAAGTGACATGTATTTATGTTTCCTCCAAAAAAGCTGTTAAGAGCGCAGCTCACAATCGATGGCCCCTCAGAATTAAAGACACAAGATACTTTGCTTCAGCCTGTTCTAGGTATGGGGGAGACAGAGGGATTGTGGGGCTGACAGCAGCAGCTGGTAATACATTTTAAATGTAGCCTATAAAACTGAACATGAGACTAGTTTTTTCTTGAAGTATCAACTTAGGCATATTAATAAAGGAAACAGTAGCATTCAAGGAAACCATGTATGAAAAATGCAGGACTGAACCACCCCTTCATCATTCATTTGGGTTTGTGACACTATTTGCTACCTGAGGCTTTACACACTTGCGAATATCTATCAGTTAATATTCACAACCATAGCTGTAATTCATTCAATTCTTAACAAAAAATTTTAAAAAGCAAGCAGATAGGTCAATTACCATGTTTCGAGACAATAAAGTATTAAGTACCAGAATACAACCCAGAAGTTAAAATTATTTTTTAATTTTTAAAATATAATGTTCAAAAGCTACAGTTCTTTTCAGATGTTTTTGAAACTTGATTCCATCAATTTACGACAACTTCATGACTCACCAGGTGAGCTGCCAACCAGGGAGATGCTAAATTGTCACCTCACCTGGTTCTAAAGCAAACACCCAACTCTATCTCTGACAGAGTTACTAACTAAATGTCCTTTCAAATCATATAGAAAACAGATAATATAATTTGTCTAGACTTCCTACCAGTTATAATTAACATTAAAGAGGTCTTTTCTTCTTTGTCACCTCTCTATTCAGTACTTATTTGGGTTTGTTTGTACTTACTATCTGTTAATCTCCCTTTACAAATGACAACAATAACTAGTGCTATTATGCATGGAAATTAAACATGCTGATAACTGTGTGAAGGGAACTGGGGCTGAAAAAAAAATATTAGAAGCCTATAACTCTTTATGCCTCTTGTTTTATTTTGATAATTAAGCTTTTGGTCTTGGCGTATTTTAAATAAAACTCTTCTATGGGGGAAAGAGGCCCTAATCATATTCAATATATGCTTTGCTTCCATTCAGTTTTGTCAAGTACATTTGGTTAACCCTTTGTTCCCCCAGCAAATATTGACTGACTGTGCTAAATATACCTTTCAAGGAACATTTGAGCTGCTAAAAATAAATATGCCAGGCCTTTGAAAATATTCCATGATGGCGCAAATCTTACGTTACAAGATCTCACAGTGCATTTTGCCTCTCATAGGTGATAAGAACAAAGCAAAAGAAAACACTAACGTTGTATAAATTCCCTTTGAATTACCACTCACAAGGACAAAATTAAACTTATTTTCATCTCCAATTTGGGAAATAACATGCCGCCCAAAGGTACATTGCCAAGTCAGTGGAAGGAAAAAAAATTTAATAATGTGTAGTTCTTTGGAAGCCCAACCTATAAAAACGTTTGGCTTTTAATAAAAAACCCCAGAACCACTCTAAGGATGTCTGCCATCCAAATATGTCATTTTATTATGCAATGCCACATTGTCATAACCAAGAGTAATACGGTCATTAAGTTTTCCGATGGCTACTTTAACCATGTTTATAAGTAGAGGGTTCAAAAGAGGTGACTGCTGGCCTGTCCAATAGCAAAGCAAACCTTTACCAAAACATGCAAAACTCTATCACCTGTTGCTTTAGTCTCAGCATCACTAATTCCTTGAAATCACTGTGTATGAAATTGTGTCAAATGCTGATTGGTTCTGATTGCTAAATTATATTTCTGAGGCCTCAACGAAAATGGTTTCTGTCTGCACATGCTAAAAAGGGATTGATTTCCACTTGTAACTGAGGTGTTCTTGGTAGCTGCACCTTAAACACAAACTGCTATTCATTTGTGTACATCTGTATTTTTAGAAGGATGCACACACAGAAATCACCCACACCCGGAAATGTGGTGCATAGGAGGCATTCAAAAATATCTTTTGAAGAAAATAAATGAATAAAATAGAAGCAATAAAATAAAAATGCACAGGAGCAGATTTATGGAAAACAAGGAAAGGGTCTAAAATTCACAGGAGAAAAAAACTTCACAGTAGTTTTCATACTCTGGAATCAAATATATGATGGGTCTTTCTCCCATTCCCAATCAGTTACCAAATCTGTCCGCTGGCCTTATAGTCCCATTATCACCAACCTCACTCAAGCCCAGACCTCAAAACTGAACTACTATGGTAGCTCATGCCTGGTTTCCCTGACTCCATGCTCTCCCACATCCAATGCACAGACTTGCCGAGTGTAGCTGCCCAAGGCCTCTCCACTCCCATCCCCCAATGGTACACCTTCCATAGAGGATAAGAACACATGCTATGGTCCCATTCCTCCTTTCTCATCATTCTCTTACGCCAGCTCTTCCCCCCACAGTGGTGGTTTTCTCACTGTCCTCACCACTTTTTGCCTGTTGCCAACTCCTTGTCTCTGCTCATGCTGTATAACCTCTGCCTAAAATGCCCATTCCTTGAGCATCAACTTCTATTCCTCTCCCGTAAAATTTTCCCAGCCCTCAGGAACTTCTCCCTCTAGCCCAGCTGCCACTGAGCACACTCTGCTTTGCACTCTCCTGGAACCATCTTATTTTACCTCCCTAACTGGATGGTCAGGCCCTCAGGGAATGACCCACTTTGGATCTGGTAGTGTCCCACCCAATATCAAGCACAAGCATTCACACTCAATCAAGGAAACCGAGCTGAGGTTATGAAAAGGTTATGCACTTCAGTGTGGTCTCTCCCCTCCCATTTATTAATAGGTAATGTTGTATAAAGTTGCCAAACCTCTCTCTAAGCCTCAGTTTCCTCGTCTATAAAACAGGAGGTAATAATATTTACCCTGTTAGAGTTGTTATATAAGAAAGCCCACACAAATGTTCAGTAAATGTCAAATACTGTTATTATCCTCCATATGCCTCCGGTACTGGGGAATGTCAGTGCTGTACTTACAGCTGACAATGCATTATTCAAAATGCACTATTCTAACCAGGAAAGAACCTGGTCAGTTTCTGCCTGGTGTTATCCCAAAATGGAGAACTTAGGGATAACCCGTAAGATTAGGTGGAGCTGCTTCTCAATTTGATTGCAAAATAGTACAACTATGCAGAAGTGCTTTATTTTGGGATTTACAGAGATTTTCAAGAGACAACACGACACAGTACTGCAGTGACGTATGATTTAAACTGTAATGGCTCTCCAGGATTGCAGTGACAGGGTTACAGGGCGAGGTCTGCCAGCATGCGTGCTGTTACAGAGTTCATCGTATCATTACTATTTTTCTATAATGGCCATTAACTGCTCCTCTCCCCAAACTATATGCACTTTGAGAATACCAGACACTCTTTTCACCCAAAACCATTTATAAATGTTCTGGGGTTCCCGTGCAGTCACATTTTTCTGTCACAGAATTATCCCCAGTGTAAAACGGGTCTTCTTATAGACAGTGCACAGTATGGGCCCACAGCTGCTTTTGAAGAATGACATGTTGTGATTTGGGATTTCCAGAAATATCAAAAAACAAATTGCTTTCTGACCCACATTTGCACCCAAAACTGGGAGAAAATTTTCCTAAGATCTCCAGGGGAAGTTTTAGCAGGAACATAATTTTGCTTTTAAAGTTAAATCTTCTACACCGCAGCATGCTGGCATGTCAAAGAGTGATTATTAAGTCTCAGAGAGGTGCCAGGGTAGGAGACGAAAGAGCAAATCAGGAAAGATACACACATAAACTAGCTATTCACCAAAGTTAATACAAAAATATTTTTAACAAAATTATCAAACAAAACAAGTGGAAAGTGCCTCGTCGGTCAATGTTAAGAATTTTAAATATTATTAAAATTGATTTTTAAAGTAAGACATCTCTTTAAGTGAACAGTCACATGTCATTTCATCCAAGTTATTTGAAACTTATTGATCTTATCATCTGTGCAAGGACCAGACTCTGCCATCAGTTTGCTGAAAAGATAATGGAGCACTCCCAAACTGTTATGATAGGTTAGATGCAAACAGTGGTCCTCATTTAGACACAGAGAATAGCACTACAAGTGGAAAAATTCCAACCTCAGCAATTGTATATTACAGGATAAATTAGCAAGTTGTTCTGCTTTGCCTCGCATCAAATTCAATACCCTAGCCTTGTTATTTTAATTTGCAATCAGAAGCTGAGCATCAGAAGATGTACCTGAGGTACATTAAAGAGCCCCATGCAAGCCATCTTCTCCTGCTATACTGTGAGCAGAGAAAGCCAACAATTACCAGCAATTTTATTTTACCACTGTAGGACAATACTAGAACAGTTAAAACTGTCTCCGTACAAGCAACCAGGGAAAATATACTTGAAATGACTTTATACGGAAAATTACATTTTGGGGGAAAAAGTTCAATGGAGGACATGTATCTTTCTGTATGGGCAGCTAAAATCTCTCCTAGTATATTCAAGCCTATTCTATAAAATACTCTCCCTATTCATCCAACTCAAAAGCAAGCTACATTCTTAGGCTGTAATAGGTCACAACTAAGTACACAATACCTTGCTTCAGGAATAATTTTGCTTTGTCTGTCAATTGTCAACAAAGCACAAAGAGCTCATGCAACCCAGCCATGTACTGTGGATGACAGAGATCTAACAAAATACAAATAGTAAGAATACAAGATTTCTGAGCCGCCCTGTTTTCACTTTACGCGAGGAACTGAAAGCATTTTCCTCTCCACATTCCATTAATCTCTATTGTATTACAAATCTTTTCATAAAAGACTCTTTTTTTCCCCTACGTGAAGCTACAAGTGACTTGGGGATGTAATATTCCAACCATGATGAATGTCCGACTTTCCAACATGAACGGTTATAAATGGATGTGTCAGTTAAGGCATACAGTCATTTCAACAAGGAAAAAAGAAAGAATCAAATGGAATGAGATGGAAAAATGGCTACTCTGATGCTCACATTAATATTTTAGTGATGAGCCCTCTAAGAAAAATTGTTCATTACTTCCAACACGGCTCCGGCCTCTCAACTCCTCGCTCTTGAAAAAACATCACCTTAGGTATGTATACATACTAACAAATAAACTTCAAAAGTTAACTCAAGGCTTAGTTTCATCAATATGTACACAGAAAAAAAGACTGGAAGGAAATACTCTAAAAAGCCATCCGTGGTTATCTCTAGGTAGTTTCTTCTGTTTCTGTATTTTGTAAAATTTCTACAAGTGTATATTGTTTTTTAATCAGAAAACTGTTATTAAATGGGGGGTGGGGGAAGAGACAGTTTTGCCAAGAGTGTTCAATATAAGTGAATTACTAACACATCTGAAAAATATTTTGAGCTTTAACATGTGTTTGGTTGTTTCCAAAATGATTTTTCAGAGAATGGGCTTATGGGAAAAAAAGGCACATAAAAAACATTTTCTTAAAAATTTTTTTTTACTCTCAGAAATTTCAAGAGTAGGTCGATTTAAGCACATAAGCAGTTTCCAAATAGAAAGTGGCAGGGCATGCATTATTAGTATTACAATCATACATGAAATTAAGCTACTCACTAAAATGCACACAGCCTTCTATGGAATATGATTTGATCTCCAAGGGTAGGTAATAAATCAGTTTTAAAGAGAGGTGCTTTGTTCCTCAGGCCTCTTCTCCTGTCTTTATTCCGTGTACGAATGGATCAGCTTAGATGTCCAGGGTAGGGATCAAATAAAAAATTCAATCAGGAGGGCATGCCTAGAAACTTATTACTAGCAGAGCTTCTTTTCTTTGCTCAAGTCTAGCTAAAAGTAATTTTTATTGTTCGTTTGTTTCCAGGCTATTTATCGGCATGGTTTAATACGATATACCTTTGGGTACTGAACAACAAATGTTCAAACTGAACTATCTATGCAGTTGCCTCAAAGGGCATCTTAAAATCAGAATGGACTTCAAACCATCACCAGGCAGTGTTTGTTCATTTAACTTTAATTATTTTCTCCTTGAGAATGGTACTAATGAAACTGAATATCTTTCATGGTTTCGAAGGACCGTCTGAATAGTCTGTAAACAGAACTAAGGGTAGACGAGAGATCTGGCTGAGCCAGGGGGTTGCTAGGTGATGTAGAATGTAAACCCACAAACTTGTTAAGGTTTGCTTTGCTTTCATGCCACTTTCACACACTCTCAAAAGTTTTGAGAATTGATTTTTCAGGTGGCCATTAAAAAAAAAAGAAGAGAACCCCCCCCTCCGAAATACTCCCCCAAACGCTCTGCCAGATTCGGAAGAGTTGAAATCCATCTGACCTTTGGCTGTAACCTGGGAAACTTTTGCTTTTACGTAAATGTAGGATCGTGTACTTTATGAATGCCATCACCAAAGAAGCAAATCCACAAAAGTGGATTTCCAAATTTCAAAACGACATGTCTAATCTTTTCTTATTCAACTTGGAATAAAATAAAGATTTCTTTCCAGAAAAAAAAACCTGTGACCACAGCTTAGAGGGATTTGGGGCACAAAACCCACAACCCCATGGCAAATACCTCAGCACAGATTACCGTCGTGACAGACCTCTCGGTTTAGCCCCTGGAGGCTCTCTTCTGGCCTATACACCAGGTCTCACTGCCTGTAAGGCTTCTCCCTGCCGCCCCTCCCCCAAGCTCCTTTTTAAGTAGCTGATCAGAGATTGTCCAGTAAGAGCACTTTATTAGATCATCAGGCAGAGGGGTTCACAAGTACTGAGAGCAATGGGCTCAAATGCGGCACATCAGTTTTAATAGACCAGGGGCTACTAGTAAACTGCAGATACTGCTGAGAACTTTCCATGCACTGAACTCTTGAAAAAGCACCGTCTCTCCAGCTTAAATGCAGCTGCCTCTTTCAATGCCGCAAATGGGTAAATTTGACAAAAAAGCCACCATTAAGACTACATGAAAGGCTCAAGACAACATCCTTTCAATGCTTTGTACTTCAGTAATCAGATGTACTTACTCACCCCCTCCCCCAAACCCGATCAAGAACTATTTCTGAATGGTAGGAAATAATTCCACTTTGTACATCTTTTAGTTAATCAAGACTTTCTATTCAGCAATTTGACCTTTTGTTCAAAACAGGATTATCAGTTTTTTCGCCAGTTACCAAGGGCGACTCGCATGGTGAACATAATTGCAATAATTTGCAAAACACCATGGCAACCCACATTACAACTAGGTAAATACTGGGCTTTTGTGCTACATTGTTATTTTCAGAGATGCTGAAGTCAAAGAACGAATGACAAATGAACACAAAATTTATATTTGCTTTGTCTCAAAAGAGAAGAAAATTGATAACAAGAATTGGGGGGAAACGGACTACAGCTGTAATTTCTAACTTGATTAATTAGGATGGTAACAGTCCTTAACAGTATATTCAACAAACAGCCCTGACTTCTTCTCTCCACCCACCTCTCTCTATACCACTACCAGTATCCACCCCCATCCCAGACAAATTTTTTCAGCTTGGAGAACAAACATCCCCCATTTGCTCTTTTCTTCAACTTAATGGAATCCTTAATTGCAGAATATTGTTCTCCTGCTCTTCACGGCAATGAAAACGGAGAGAAAGGAGGAGAGTGCCAGGGCAGACAGGGAGCTACAGTCATTTTTTTCCTGCCTCTTTTGGACACCCCAGGCCCAATGATGAGACGGCATTTTTCTGGTATCAGCAGCTGTTTCGTAGCAGACAATAAAGTAAAAACTATTTAGCTTTGCAGAAAAGCCACTTCTTTCCTCTTGGCAATACAAGGTAAGTCTACACGGCGAGATGAAGTTTCATAATTTAAATGCCAGAACGTAAGATGAGAAAATAATGATAATAAAAAAAATACATTTTTCCTGTAAAGAAATTATTAACTGTGGTTCTGTCCAAAAAGCTGTTGAAATGCATGTGTTTGCTATCTGGGGAAGATGTTTGACAATACCACCCGTGTGCTGAAAGCCACTTTATACTCAGAGAGCCCAATTCACAAAACAATTTAAAAACAGAAACTCAGTACTCAGAAATTAACACAGAAATCAAAATCATATTCTTTGTAAACATGGTCTGGAAAATAGTATTATCATCCCTTCTGTAATAAATGTGACGATTAGGAAAGTTATATCAGAATTGTTTTACTTAGGTATGAAAGGCAGGTTCTACTTTATAGTAAAGGAGCAGTTTTTTCTAAGAGGCACAAATTCTGCTGTAACACCTAGCTTTTTGGAAATTATCAAAATTGACTTTCCCATGTAAAATGTAATGTTTGGGAACGAGAAAAGAAAAATACACAGAAAGGGTTTACAGAAGTTATACAGCCGAGATCGCGAAAAACAAGAAGCACCAGATACACTCTCAACACAGCCCAGCCTGCTTTCCTCCATCTGCTGATTACAAGGCAGAGCAAAAGCAGTCTCTCAAATGATCTGCATATACAGTCCTCCTAACTTTTGAAAAATCAAATGAACGTGATACTGTAATGGGTCCATTTTTATTTCGTCAGGTCTGAAAACTCCCAGATAGATTTCTAAGATTCAGCTTAGAGAGATCACAATATAACATTCTTCAGAATATGCCTCTGAAATTACAGATACTGTGATTTCTCCTGATAAGTAAAAATCGAAAGAATGTGACACGTTAACTCCTTCTCAGTCAGTGACAACCTCTTTACACTTGGAAAATATATTTTATTTTCTGGCTTAGTTCATTCTGAATTTACCATACCTATATTCAATGCATTCCTACCTAAAGCCCAAACGTTAAGAGGAAATGGATTCTTCAATGCCAAATGATAAAGGGTTCAACAAGCTGTATTTTTTGATCAAACAGACTTGACGACAGATCATAAAGTGGGCCTAAAATCGTCATGACACTTGAACTTATAGCTAAGAAACCCTGTTTATAAATGAAATATTTTAGAATCTATCTGGAATTTCTTCACTTATAATATTTTACTTAGTATACTTGTTCCCTCCTGTCCCAACCTTTTGTAGCTTCTATGGCTTTTGTGGTTCCTGTGGGGTTTTTTTCCCTTTTCTCCTCTTTTTTTTCTTCTTTTTTCTCAACTGGATAGGATGCTTCTTGACTTCTATTTGTGAACTGCAACATCCAACCCTCTATAACGCCAATAAATTACTCAAATCAAGAATGGCAAATACCAAGCAGGTGGACTGCATTCCATCTCCAACTCCATCCCCACAGGCGATATAGGATGAAAACTGGTACTCAAAATGAAACCCACCTCTGCTATCCCTGCCCTGAATCCTGCTTGCTCTAGAATTCTCAACTCCGGCTGCACAGTGGAATCACTAGGGGAACATTACAAAACAGATTGCTGGGCGCCACCCCGGAGTTTCTGACTCAGTCGGTCTTGGGGGGGGGTGCCTGAGAATGTGCATCTCTAACAAGCTCCCAGGAGATACTACTGCTGCTGCTGGTCCCAGGACCACGCTTTGGGAACCACCAGTCTGGGGTATAGAATGGGCATCAGGATTTTAAAAATCTCCCTGAGTGATTCCAATGTGTGGCTCTGGCTGAGATTCACTGTCTGTGTGATTCTCATTCTCTACTGTTCTAAGGGAACTACTGGTTATTATCTTCGGAAGAATGAAGTTTATAAACAGAACTGTACTAAAAAACTCCGCCCTCTCAACTCTTTCTCTTTCAACATTAACTCTTTCTTTAGATACTATTGATGTGATTCTCTCTTTTACTCTTTCGAAGTTCTCCATGTGCCATTAGAATTCTTAGCAAAGCCTCATACTGGACGTAATTCTATTAGAACTGACCAATTCCTACCTGGTTTATAACATGTATGTAGCTTAGTAACATTCTTCCCTTAAACAAACCAATAAACAAACCCTTACTCTAGCACTGACAATACAGTCCCTACGATATGAAGTGCGCTTCACTTAGGAACACAGAATTTTAAGAGTGCTGGTGAAAATTGTGTCTCTGAAAGCAAGTGCAATTCCATTTTTGACTTTGACAAGTAATATGAAATATATTTGAACCCTAAATTTTAAAGTTGGAAGGAACTTTAGAGCTCTAGTCTAATCCTTCACATTCTATCTGAAGAAAATGAGGCCCAGGAAAAAGTAGACTCCTTGTACGCTGTCACAGCAATAAGCTGCAGGGCCACCTGGGTCTCTGAACTTCTAGTCCAGTGCTCTTTGCTCTCTGTACCTACTCTGCTTAGTCCATGAGCCAAGAGCCATACGTGGTTCCTGAGTACTTGAAACATGGCTAGTCCAAATTGCGCTGTGCTGTAAGTGTAAAATATACAGCGAATTTCAAAGACTTAGTCCCAAACAGGCAATATAAAGTATCCAACTGATGTTTTAAATATTCATTAGATTGAAATAATTTGAATATAATGGGTTAAGTAAAATCTATTACACTACAACTATCTCTCCCCTTGTTTTTAAAAATACAAGAAATGTATCATATACACTGTGCTAAATCTTGCTTTTCTCCACTTAAAAGTAGAGGAAATTATACCCTCTAAGCATAGATAGACCATCAACGTTCTTATTAATGGCGGCACAGAATTCTCTTGTATGATTGTAATAATTCAATAAATCAGTCCTCTTTTGACCAACAATTAGGTTGTTTTTGGTCTCTTACTATTACCGGTAATGTTGCAAGGAATATTCTTGTACAGTACCTTTGACAACATCTGCAAGTCCTGCATATCTGTAAGGAGAGATACCCAAATTGGAATTGCTGAGTCAAAAGGTATATTCATTTAAAATTTTGAAAGATGTCACCAAGCTGTGGTCCAAATAAGGCGTACCAGCTTCCACACTGCCCAACAGCGCATTCGAGTACTCCTTTCCCCGCACCCTTGCCTACTGATAGGGCTACCTATTATCTAACTTTTGGATCTCTGTCATTCAGATAGGTGAAAAATGGTATTCGTTTGGACTTCTGAACTTAAGAGTGAGCTTGAACATCTCTACCTATGTTTATAAGCCATTTGCATTTCTTCCTCTATGAACTGCTTGCTCCTGTCCTTTACCAATTGATTTTTCTACTAGGTTGTTGGTCTTTTTCTCCTTGATTTGCAAGACTGCTTTATATGTGAAGGAAATTCGCCCTTTATTTGCTACGCAGGCAGCTACATTTTCCCTTGTTCATCATTTCTCTTTTGACTTTATGGGGTGTGTCTGTATATGTAACTTCTGCCCTGCAGAAATTTTTATTTTTTAATTTGTAGTCAAATTTATTGATAGTTTTCCTCTTTGGAGTCTGATTTTTGTGTTGTTTCAAAAAGTCTTCCCGGGCTTCCCTGGTGGCGCAGTGGTTGAGAGTCCGCCTGCCGATGCAGGGGACATGGGTTAACTCCAAGATAATTAAAAATATCCATTACTTTTATAGTTTCATTTTCTAAGTCTAAGTTTTTGAGGCATCTGGAATTTGTTTTAGTGTAGGGAGCAAGGAAGAAATACAACTGTATTTTTTTTTTCAAGATTGACTATTCCCTACTGACACGAACCACCTCTTTATGTAATACCAAGTGCAACTTTTAGATATATCTCTGGACTTTCTCTATCGGCTCCATCAAAATCAGGAGAGCACCAAAAGACTTTAATTACCCTGAACTCCTAAAATTTTTAATAACTGGCAGGTCATCTTCTTTGTAGGAATTTTCCTGCAATTGTTTTTTAATGGAGGAAGCTTTAAATTTATGGATAAACTTAAAAGAGAATGATCCTAAACTGCTGAAAAGTCTTAGCCAAGAATAGGATATACTTTTCCATTTACTCAAGTCTTCTTTTAAGACCTTCAGTAGCATTTTAAAGTCTACTTTATATCTATATGTATCTCACAATTCTTGTTAACTTTATTACTAGGTATTTAACCTTCTTAGTCATTACTGTAAATGGTATTTAGTTCTTCCATTATATTCTCTGATTGTTGTTGGTGTAGATCAAAGCTATGATGTTTTAATAGTAATTTTTAACTAGTGACTTTATTGATTTTTTTTTTTTTTGGCCGTGCCACGCAGCTTGGGGGGATTCTCAGTTCCCTGACCAGGAATTGAACCTGGGCCTCAGCAGTGCAAGCCCGGAATCCCCACCAGGGAACTCCTCCTAAATTCTTTTTGTCTATGTTAGATTTTTGGCTGATTTCATTAGGTTTTCAGGGTTTGCATGGATCTGTAAATAATGATAATTTACCTCTTCCCCTTCCAATTTTTATATACTATTTCTTTTCCTTGTCTAATTACAGTAGCTAATTCTTTGAAAACTTGGTATTTGGCAAAATTTTCTTTGGGCTGCCTCTGGTATCAGATTTCCCAAGAACCTAGGGCTGTGGACCCAAAAACTAAGCCATCAAAGGATCTCTGCAACTGGAAAAAATTATATTAAAATCACTATAGACCTTTGGCTCAGAAGGCCTAAAATAAACTTTGGCGCCGAATTTAATTTAAACATTTTAAATGTTGACTAAATACTAAAATAGTTCCTTTTATATTTGGGGAATTAGTTCTCTTAAAAGCTCCCTTCCCTAACACAGTCTTCTTAACCAATCACTTCTCCTGTCTCTGCCTCTAGCTAGATGGTGTTCAGGTCTGTTCTAACAAGAGACTCCTCTAATTCTGTGACATAATTTTAAAAAACAAACATGAGGTTCCCCATAAGTCTTCATGATGTATCCATAAGTGAGGTTAGGACAATGCACACAAATTCCTATCACAGAAAGTATTTTCTCTTAACTAAATCTCATTACTCCACCATTATTACATTGGGATTTCATGTTGTTATCGTTTTCTTGCAACTGCTCCTGGCTGAGTAGTAAACCTCAGTGAATATCTAGAGTAGTGGCTCTCAAAGTGGTCCCTGAACCAGCAGCAACAGCATCACTTGGGAACATGTCAGAGAAGCAAATTTTCAGGCCCCACCCTAGACCCAGAATCAGACACTCTTGGGGTGGCATCTAGTAATCTGTGTTTTACTAAGTCCTCAATGGTGTGGCTGTGATAAGTGGGCATGTATTTATAAAAATAAGGCTTAATATGTATAAATCATGAGGCTAAATGGCATACTCTATCAAGTTGTAAAACACAGAAGCCAGGCTGAGATAGAGTGCTAGCAAGATGGAAGAAAGGGGAAAAAAAATTATCCTTAAAAAAATCAGCTGCTAATCCTGACATTTGCCCTCTCAAAGCCCAAAATACTCTATGCCCTTCTGAATACTTAGATTACTAAGGATTTGAATATATATATTCCCAGGGCCTACAATTTCTAAACTGCAAGAAGCATAAAGACAAAACCTCTGAAGAAAATACTGTCCACCTTAGCAGCTGTTTTCGTGCGTTACAGAAACAGGTTCAAAGAAAACTTTAGATTCAGCTCCCCAGCTCTCCTGACCTTGGTCTCTGAATCTTCTAACTAGCCCCTGAATCTATTTTCATGTCTCACCCATCTGCAGCAAGCCTGACGTGCCTCACACGGATGCTGAGATGATCTTAGGCAGGCCTGTCCATGCACTACTCCACTGCCCTACTTGTGACTCCATTCTGGAGCTTAGGAGATGCTACTGGGAAAAGATTCTCTTCAGCTCTTCATCTGACGTTTCATATAATAAAACTAACGAATTTGACTTTGCTGCGTAAGTACAGTCACTGAGTGTTCCTCCAGGAAAGCAGGAAATGGAGCTGGAGTAGGCCATTAATTAACTAAAACCAGAGAAGTCTACCTAATCAACTCTCCTTCCCTGGGAACATGCTCAGAAGGCCTTGTATATTAGAAGCCAGCAGAGATATTGACATTTCCACAAGTGGGACTCCAAAGTATCGTTGAGGAAGGAAAGCCCTTTGCAACAGAATGGGTTTTTATAAATTTCGTGGAGGAAAGAAGGTCTGAGATACTTCACTAACTGGCCACAAACCAGACACACTGTTACCGATCACACAAAAGCCTCCAGCATCAAGGTAGTCAAATACCTGAGGCATTTTCCATGCCAACATGAAAGGAGGAAGACTCTCCACTCTACTGCTACATTTACTGCATCACAGGAACATCAATGATCTCAGAAGGATGTGGGTACAGGTACCTGGAGTGGAGATACAGCTGTTCACGTGTCTGGCAAACTGATTCCCTAAGCAGAAAGGATCTGTCCTTCATCCAGCCCAGCTTCCATCCTGGCTGCCCTCACCAGGAACGTCATGACCAAAATAGTATTTGAAATGACTTTTAAAGAGAAAACATCCCCATCTCCCCCAGCCCCAAGAGAGCTGAATTTTTCACACATTTGTATGAATTAAATTTAATATCAAATAATTAAAATGAACACTTCTTAAGGGCAAACAGCATGCTGGACCTGTATGTAAAACATCATTTCAATTGTATCTCTGGGGGAATGGATATTTTGATCTGGGAGACCTGGAAAGCAAGACAGCGAGCATGGCCCTAAGTGCTGGAGGCCCAGACATGCCAACATGAAAGATTAAGGGTATTTTGAGGATGGAGGAAAGAAGGGAAGAGGAAGAAGAAAGGGAGACACAAGGGCATCCGCAGGCCAGTCCCTCAGCCCCCAAGGGAGAGGATCCTATCATTCAGCTTTGAACCCCCGGGGCCTGAAGTAATGTGTCACACACTGTAGAAGCTGAAGAAATGTTCTTTCAATTTTAAACTAATGCAATTAAACTTTATGATATCAAGGGCAATTTGGACTGGCTGAACACTCTAGCTTCCCTCAGGCTAGGTTGCTGGTGAGAATCCAAAAGCCCTTCCTTTGCAGGAGGCCGATAAAGAAGCCCTGTGGCAAAAGAGCAGGAGCCAACTCAAAGCTCTCCCCTCATCTCACTGCAGGCCCCTTTCACCTGGGGAGCCTTTGGGTGTGCCCCGCTTGGATACCGCAGTAACACCTACCCACCCTCTTCCATGGGATGATACATCATGTGGGACCAAAGTCTTAAAACTGCCTGAGAACTGCAGACTTGTGAACAAGCGTAATTCCCACGTACATGCATTTCGGTCTTCTTTCCTGACAACATACAGCACAGTGTTGTGGGCTTTTCTTCTTGAAGGCATATTTAAAATATTTCATCAGAATGCTGCGAAACCATTGCCTTGTGATGAACTCTTAGGGATCCATTTTACTTGGAAAATGGAGAACAGTGCATCTTCTCTATGTCCTTTTCACAACAGACAACTCACTGATGATTACATTAATTAAATCCGAATAGATAACCAAAAGGTAAGTTTTCTCGGTTGACGAAAGATAAATATCAAGTGAAATTACATTTTTTGAAAAATTATGCTTGAAGTTAAAAAAAAATCCCAGGGCTTCCCTGGTGGCGCAGTGGTTGAGAGTCTGCCTGCCGATGCAGGGGACGTGGGTTCGTGCCCCGGTCCGGGAAGATCCCACATGCCGCGGAGCGGCTGGGCCCGTGAGCCGTGGCCGCTGAGCTTGCGCGTTCGGAGCCTGTGCTCCGCAACGGGAGAGGCCTGCGTACCGAAAAGTAAATAAATAAATAAATACAGGAAAAAAAAAAAATCCCAATAACCTAAATGGGAAAAGAATAGATACAGGTATATGTATCATTGAATCACTCTGCTGTACATCTGAAACTAACACAATATTGCTAATCAACTATACTCCAATAAAAAAAAATTCCCATCATCCACTGGGTGTCACCAGGCTTTTCTGCTGGAAATCAGAGTTCTCAGAGAATTCCAAGTCATTGCGACTCTCCCTTCCCCTCAAGGTTTCTCAAAGTGTACAACTGTGGGAAGTAATGCCATGTCTCAAGTTGTTAATCCCTGGAAGATTTTCAGTTCCATTGTACCATGAGCAGTTTATGAAATATTTGAGAAGTATGTAAGCCCTATCTGAAAGCTCCAAAACAATCCGGAACATCATCTATGCTGACCGAGGAATGAAAATATGAGAACACAACCTTCCACTAAACAACCAAAATGACTCTCCCTGTTTGCCCAAGAAGAGAAGCCCAGCATTATTTAACCTTTTCCCTAACATGGACGACATTAAAAAAACACTTCACTTATGAATTTAACAGACTGAAAGTAAGCTTTAACTGGAAATGCCACAGAGAACTGCCATTATGTTCATAATTCAACTTTGTGTTATTCAATACAACCTAAGGGGCAGCTTTTGTAGAGCACAAAATATGAACTGCACATTTCTGAAAGGTCATGGGAACACTAGGAGACAAGAATAAAGTGAATTAGTGAAAATGAATTGAGTGCAGATTTTTGCATTAGAAGTCAAAGTTAATACAGTTATTACAAAAAAGTTACCATCAGTCTCTCAGAAACAGTGAGCTGTACATTATAACTTACTAAATATTTCATCTAAGAGTTTGGAAATTTCCCTCCACGAGGCATACAAAAGGTTCTCCTTTCCCTCTGTGTGTACAATTTGTTGTTTACCTTAAAAAAGAAATTTCCTGAAAATGCATTTTCCTTCTTTTTAAGAACCCCAGTGACTCAACAGCTAAAAATGTGGAATCTATGAGACCTAAAGAAGATTTAGGTCGATATTAAATTTTATTTTCATTACCATTAAAATATATTTTTTCAAGGTCACTATACATGTTAATGTAAATTAGTTCTTTAAGAAAAGCATGCATGAATAATTTTTGGATAAAATAAAACCTCATACTTTGTAAACGTTTCACGTATTAAAAAAAGTACAGAAAGTCATTTCAAGTTGAAAACTAGCTTACATTCTTTCTGAAGAACAAACACATTAAATTAAAACCTCAAGGCCAAGGAGACATAAAGGAAAGACCAAGTTCTTATAACGGTGTTTGGGAGCCAGGAAGCCATGGTACAAATGAGACTAGAATTTTCTAAGTAACTCTAGGTCAAAAGTATACTCATTGGAAGATTATTTCCAAGCTAAAAACTTCATGAAATAAATAAAAACAAAGAGTGTAACACTGTAATTCACAGAAAACTGGAGGATGTCCTGTGCATATTTTTAAAAACCCATTAATTGGAAAGGGGGAAAATAATGAGTCATTTTGTTGGCAAACCTACTAAAATTTCCAAAAAAAAAAAAAAAATACTGGATACATGACAGACTTGAGTAAAAATCAGAAATGTCAAAATGATTAAATACACAAATTTCAAGAAACAAAATCAAAACAGTTTATTGAGATATTAACGATATATGAAACAAATATAAAAAAATTTTACTTAAGAGCTCAAAATATTTTGTTTATTTTAGCTTCATATTCAAATTAGCTCATAATCTATATTAATATTTTAAATCAAATGGAAAAATTACTTTGTCATTAAAGCAGTACTTTTGGGCAAACCTAGTCTATTTTACTAGTCTATTTTAAAATAACTTAAGAAATAAAAAGTATAAAGATAAAAATCTTAATATGCAGTTTGGTAAAGTTCAAGTCAGTCTTTGAACAACACGTTTATCTATCCAGTAAAGCTTGTGTTAATGCGATGTAAGAGTTTGGCAAATTCAACTTTAATGGAGCATAAAAGTGCTTCTGCTTGAAAGTGAGATCATTTTTAAAAATTCAAAGCATGATCACTTTTTCTTCGTAGGAACAATCTGATACAAGCAGCAAAGCTTAAATAAACTAGAAACATTTCAAATGATCCATAAAGGATTAATAAGCACTGCAGGAAGTCCTATAGGCTCAGCGTATACATTTTCCATCTCTTCCCCCCATGATGGGCATGATATGAAATTCTAAACAGAAGTGAAGTTTCAAAGTCCCTGAATGTTAAAGGGCTCTCGTGTTGAGGTGAGAGGTCGCAACTTAGGGCTCTCTAATTTGAAATGGATCAAAATTATGATGGTATTAGGACAAGAATCATGCAAATTCGGACATTCAATTAAAAAGGTCTTCTTGCTGAGGGTAATAGCCAGTGGTCAGAAGCAAAACTAAGGCAAAAGGGATAGTGGTAAGCTACAGGCCACTAATATAACAAGAAGAAAATGACAGCTATTATTTTGGCAGAGATAATCTATGCTGAAACACAAAACACACACGCACACAATTTCTTTCAATACAATTTTCTTGTCTTCCCACTGACTTCTATGATTACCACAGAATGCAGGGTTCTAAACACATTTCTGAATTGAATCCTCAATCAATAATAGTAAAAACTTCAGACGGAAGATATGGGAAAATGCATTATGGCATTAGTAACTGTTTCCAAAATAGGCTGAACTTATCAATATGCACAGAAGTTGATAAGAAGAAACCTCAGATACCTGAAACATCATATTTCTGTCACCCCAAAGCTCAGTCATGTTGCCTGTGTCCATCAAATCAAATTTTTTATTCTTAGGTTGGGCAATCTTCTTTCCTAATCCTTCTAACTACAAATTCTTCAAGAATAAATATACCTCAGAAAAAAAAAGTCCCTGCTTTAAATACAAATATAAACAGCTCCCCCAAAGTCACAAAGGCCTATTTTCTATGAAAGATAAAATGCCAAATTTTCCTTACCTATAACCATAATTACAACTTGGCACGGAGTCCTAAATTAAAGTCAGTAAGACCATCATGGCTTTTTTTTTTTTTTTTTTTTTTTTTGGG
>NW_020173387.1:282566-347618 GCF_003031525.2 Neophocaena asiaeorientalis asiaeorientalis
TTTTTTTTTTTTTTTTTGCGGTACGCGGGCCTCTCCTGTTGCGGAGCACAGGCTCCGGACGCGCAGGCTCAGCGGCCATGACTCACGGGCCCGGCCGCTCCGCGGCATGTGGGATCTTCCCGGACCGGGCCACGAACCCGCGTCCCCTGCGTCGGCAGGCAGACTCTCAACCACTGCGCCACCAGGGAAGCCCCATCATGGCTTTTTTAGTAAGCACCCAGGTTTACTGCTGGAGTAAACACTCAGGGTGAGGCAAAAACAGTTCTTAGTTTTTATACAAACTTTAGAATGTGCATATTTTTCAACCTCTAGTGTTTTAATAGTTCCTTGACAGAAGCATAAATTATTCATGCCACTACAATGAGATTTACTTTCTTAAAATGAAATGCAAATAGTAAATGAGAAGCGTGACATTTAACAATACCAATGAATGTAGGGATCAACAAGAGGAAAGCTTAAAAGCAGACAAACAAACAACAAAAAAAGAATGTCTCAAGTAAACAGTCTTATGTGGGAGTACAACTGCCAAACCTTTCATGTGTCAGCCATCTCTCAGGGTACAGAGGGCCCTTACTAAGGCTTTGGCTATTTTATTGGCAATTCACATGACCATTAGCAGTTGAAGCAATAGGACTTCCATAGTGATAAATTCAATCATTTACTGAACACCTATTTTGTTCTTTGAATTTTCTAGTAACTTGATAGAGCAGGATGCAAACTGTCACACTCTTATGTGAAGAAGGCTTTCTGAAAAGAATATATGAACTTTGAATCAGCGGCCCAAGTTAAAATCCCAGCTCTACAATGTATTATCCTTCTAACACTGGCTGAGTGTCTGATTACAATATTCAGCTTCCTTATCTGTAAAAGTAGAAAAAAAAAATCACCTACCTTCACAGGGTTGCTACCAGAATTAAATGATACCACGTATGTAAAAGATGCTTAGCAAAGTGTTAGAGAGCTCAAAAACTACTAGTCTTGGGGGTTCCCTAGCGGTCAGTGGTTAGGACTCAGCGTTTTCACTGCCGAGGGCCTGGGTTCAATCCCTGGTCAGGAAACTAAGATCCTGCAAGCCGTGGTATGGCCAAAAACAACAACAACAACAAAAAACACTAGTCTTATTTCTCCCACTATCTAGAAATCTAAAAACTTATAGGAAACAAAATTATTTGCCAAATGAAACAATGTAACTACAATAGACTGAAAGAAACTGCAGGAGAGAAGTTATACATTTAAAGTTCTCTAGGAACACAGAGGAGAAAAAACCTTCCACAGTTGTAATGTGAAGGTATGCTTCCTGGAACTGAGATGGGTTTGGGTCATGAAGGTTGAGAAGAATTTAAACAGATAGAGATGGCATGTGGGCAAGAACAATCCAGGCAGTTGTGAGAAAACAAGAAGGCCCGTCCGGAGGAATGGGGATTTGATGGTGTCATCGGATGAGAGGGTATGTGGAGAGGGAAGGTTGGATTATATAATGTCTTAAATGCCAGAATACAGAGTTTGGGTATGATTCTACACAGATTTAATTAAGCCACTCCAGTACCCATGAGTGTGTGTAAATTGTGCCTGTTATATTCTAGAGTAGATTATAAAAGAGGATAGGATGCTACCTACAGAGCTAAGGTCAAAAAACAGTCCAAATCCCTTTGGCTTACAGACAGAATAATCTAACCCACAAAGGGCACCCATGATTAAACAATGGAGGTCCCGAAAAACAAAAAATGACAGCTGAAAATGTTGAAGAAATGAGACTGAGCCATCAATTACAGAGTTTAACAGAGATATGAGTGATATTTACAAGTACTAAATTAAAAAAAAAAAAGCACAAAGGAAGGTGGCTGTATTCATCTGATGTTCAACACGGGTGTGAAGCCGGCAGTAAGGCCTAGAACAGAGGGAAGAACGTTTAGATTAGCCATGGGAAAAAACTTGTGAACGTAGAGCTTGTGAGGATAAGAAGACAGCCCAGCAAGAGACTGCAGCAGTACCATTAATGCAAAATCTTCAAAAGATTTTCAAAGCACAGTGGCAAAAAGATAAGACTTCTCAAGATGCAGTGTTTTCGTCTGGGTGACCTGCAGACGACATGTTACTTCTACAATTTATGACTTTTGGATTAAAGCTGGGAGAGGGGGGGTGTCCTTCCAGACATGGAGAGCCCTTAATGATAGCACTGCTACAAAACTGCACAGTGATCAAGAGTTACTGAACTAAGAAAAACCTCGGCAAGTACTCCCTCAATTATTTCGGCCCTTGGGCATTCGATGGGAAACTACTCATTGCTATTATTCTTTTTCCAACATTCATTTTATAGAATATCAAGACAGAGTCAAATGTTGACTTACTATGGTAAATAGAGGGGGAAAAAAGCCTGCTTTGAT
Organism: Neophocaena asiaeorientalis asiaeorientalis; assembly: GCF_003031525.2. Classification (NCBI taxonomy): domain Eukaryota; kingdom Metazoa; phylum Chordata; class Mammalia; order Artiodactyla; family Phocoenidae; genus Neophocaena; species Neophocaena asiaeorientalis. The sequence goes on from NW_020173387.1 coordinate 284,951, forward strand.
TTCCTTCCCTTTATTACCACCTTGGTTTTGTGTTTTAGAATGTCGATTACGTTTGAAAAGAGGGTGGAGGATGGTGGGGCATGCTCATCCCTTCAATGAAGACAAAAGACAGCAGCTATTTCATTCTGCTGTGAGAGTGTTACCCCCCACCCCCCTTAATTCTCTCACCATCATATTAAACTGTGATTTTCAACAGGGTCCTGAAAAACATATTATATTTTACTCGTTTTTCTAAAAGAATTAGAAGGCAATTATAGGGAAAGGATACAAATAGGGCAAAAATGTTTTTGTGTTTTTAGACCAGCTAAAATTTTCAGAGTTTAAAGTCACTAGAAAGACAAACTGTTAGGTATTCAGAAGGAAAATGTGAATGTTTTCCCAAAGGCATTATTAACAATTAATAATCATTACACTGGTGCCTTGTTTACCTGACCTTGTGTAAATTCAGCAGCCTGGTAATTAGACCCATATTTTGCACATTTGTATATTTCCATGCATAGATTTGACTCATTCATTCATCCATTAAAATTTGCTTGACAGACGTAGATGAATAATCAAGCTACAATTTGTATTTACTGGATTATAGAAAATTGCCCAAACTGTTAAGTTCAAGGAAAGCACATTCTTGTCTCTCTCTTGTGACTGATGTAAAAGCAATTACACATCAGAGGATTGCCCCAAAGCTCTCAGAAGAAGTGGCACTGCTTTTGCAATCTAGGGTCTTTAACAGTTATCTTCTTTTGTGAACGTAGAGACTTTTTAAAGATCAACAGAACGAAGAAAATACCCCCGTGCAAGTAAGTTTATTATCATTTAGCTCACTACACTGTAATTTTACATTAAAAAGTGATGTTCTGATCAACCTTCCACATCCAAAATAAATAATAATGCATCTTTATTCTGCAAAGATTGTATAGGCAGTGGAAGTTTTGAAGAGGAGAAACAAGGCAACTTTCGCGGAGATGGGTTTATGACAAACACTCCTCCCTCCCCGTAGAAAACAAACGTCAACAACAAAACCTGATCAAACCTCTTGCTAACTAGCAATCAATGAGAAACAAAGGAACTCTAAGATTTCATTATTAATGTATTTTCATGCAAAGAAAGAGAACATATCTTAGTGCTAACTGCTCCCTAAATTCTGATGTTCGGTACTAGCCAAACACGCCGTCATGTGGAACTGTATTTTACACTACGGTATTTATTTTGCTTTTGCAGTCACTAATCAAACCATCGCTAATACACGTTTTCTGGTCTAAGGTACCGTACTTCTTTTACACAGCTGAAGATACAATTTTGCTGTCTTAAATCCATCTCTTCAAACTGCTTATTTTGATTGTCTACTTTAGAAGAAAAGGAGTGATTCCTAATTTCTAAAAAAAATGTGTGTGTATATATAACCAGCATTATGAGATTTTAAAAAAACTCTTAGATCATAAACCTAATTTTATAAAAGTATACATGAAGACGCAACTATACATTTTGTATAATCTTTACAACGGACATTTAGCTCCACAGCTGACAAAGCTTATAACCTGCTTTCACAAACATTATATTAACGTTTATGCAGCTCAAAATTTGGCTTGAAGCACATTTTCTGGATTGGCAACAGAGAGACATCCTAAGGGCTTTACTTACAAATTTAACAAAGAAAACGGTTCCCCAAACTTCCGAAACATATATCTGATTCTGTTTTTTTTTTTACCATTACCAAAACCTAGTCTGTTTCCCCCTAACATTCCATCTTTTCTTTGTATAAAACAGATGTCTTGTTGGATATCAGACATTAACTTCTGTGGTGATGGCCTGAAATCACCTAAAAGATCACCAAAGAACCAGGTAAAGCATTAGTTTAGAAAACTGAGTTGTTCTTACAATCCACATGTTTATAAACAGAGAAAGGGGAATTTAGATGCTTCTCGTGTGTGTGATTTCACATAAAACTGTCTGCCGAGTCCATGGCATTCTAATAGGCATTTCAGGGGCCTCGTGTCAAGAAGACATGGTCTTGGCAGTTTAATATGATAAAACAACATTGATTTTAAAGCCAAACACAAAAGCTATTTGCCTGACTCTTGGCTTCAATGGAAACAACAAGGGGGTGTCCAGAGGATTTTGAATGGGTGGTGGGGGGTACTGCTGCCCTAGGAGTCTGACGCTGCTCAGACAGAGCTGCTACCCAGTGTGTGCCTTGGGTGATTCTCTTCTTTTTGGTTTATTATCCGGTTGGTTGGTTGTCTTTTGGAAGGTTCCAATTGTTGCAAATTGCACTGCACTCTACTTGCTTACGAAAAAAAAGGGAGGAAAAGTAGCAAAAAAAAGTACAGCTGTTCTATGAACTGCTGGCGATGGTCTGACAAAAAAAGTCATCTGAACTCGTGTCCATTCCCTTGCTCTAGCTTATTCCCACAGAGTTGCTTTTACTACCAACTTTAGAATGGAACTGATATACTGCATCACTGTTGTCCAAAAATATTTAATTCTATATCACAAATTCAAGTTACCTTTAAACTTGGATATGATGAGCTTTTCTGAGGCCCCCTACAGAAGTCTAGATTTCACATCCTATTATCAGCCACTTTTTCACCTCTCCTGATTTTCCCTAAGTGTCACCAGCACCACTGAGCATATGATGACCAATAAATAGAACAACTCTCCAACAGGAGGCAAAAGCCAACTGGGCCCCATTACTCTTCTACAAGAGTGCATTTGTGTATGCCAGGGCTAAGGAAGAGCACACAAAAAGAGACAAACACCCAAGCACACACAGGGCGCAAACGGCTTCTCAAAGCTGTATGTCTGGGTATTTAGCTATGCTGTTAACAGGAAAAAGCTATGACTGCCAGTGTTAAGAGAGCTTACGCCAACAGGAGTTTCAAAACCAGCCCTGCCACTAACAAGCCAGTTTCCTGGCCATGGTCTGGGGGACAGGTAGGAGTGCTATTAGATAAAAGAAAAGATCAAAACCACATCTTTGTAACACACACACACACACACACACACACACACACACACAGAGAACTTCTTAGGATTCCTAAGGTGACTGAAATTTACATTGTGAGAGAGACTGAAGCTGACATTCCAGAAAATACTGTCCACTGAGTGTGGAGTCATTAATAATAAAAAATAGGAATTAATTGGCTATTCCATTAAATACCACCCACAGCCTTTCTGAAGGTTCTAAAAATCACTCCCTCACTCAAATAAACAAGTCCTGTGTCTGCCATGTCCCTGGAGCTCTGCTCTACTCCGGGGACATGAAGCGAAATAAGGCACTCAACAGTGCAGCTTGCATTCACCAGGAGCTTGCCGTCTGTGCAGGAGAGAGCTGCTTGCCGATAGATGCCGTCCCACGTTGTGTTCAGGGGTTATGGACACACAGGAGAGAGGACATTCTGCCTGTAGAATTGAGGAAGGAAAGCTTTCCAGAGACTGTGCCGCTGAAGGTGTAAGGAGAATTTCGCAAGTTGGGGCCATGTGAGTGCGGGCAGGGGATTCCAGGCAGAGAAGATGGCAGGAGTGAAGGCAGGGAGGGAGAAAAGCACGTGGGAACGTTGAGGAATACCAAGCCCCCCCGGGGCAGCATGCAGATAACCTACGGTGGGCAGTGAGGATGGAGAAGAAGGTGGCAAGACTAGCTTGGGGACTAGTGCCACGCTAAGGAATTTGAATTTCAATCTGTAAGAAATGAGAATCCTCTGAAGGTTTTTAAAATGCAAGGTAACATCATTAACCCTATTTTGGGAAGGTAATCCTGTGAACAGTGTGGACAGTGGACTGATAAGGGAATAGGCCAAGACAGGAAAACCAATTAGAAGACTAAGATGGTACTTCCCTGGTGGCACAGTGGTTCAGAATCTGCCTGCCAATGCAGGGGACACGGGTTCGATCCCTGATCCGGGAAGAACCCACACGCAGCCGAGCAACTAAGCCCGTGCGCCACAACTACTGAGCCCGCATGCCCAGAGCCCGTGCTCCGCAACAAGAGAAGCCACCACAATGAGAAGCCTGCGCACCACAACAGAGAGTAGCCCCCACTCGCCACAACTAGAGAAAGCCCGTGCACAGCAACAAAGACCCAACGCAGCCACAAAAAAGGAAAAAACGAAAAAAGAAAGCTAAGAGGACCAAGAAGCGAATTAAATCTGTGGGAATGGAGGAAAAGACAATGTGACATTAAGAGAAATACAAACACCATGACATCCAACATGGGCAACTTGAGGGCTTCTATCATCCTAGGTTAGGACGTGCTGGAGGGGTATCGCTCTATGTACCTCACAAGATTACTGTGAGGAACACATTAGGAAAGGTTGTGAAAATGCTTTGAAAATTGCAATGCACTGTGTAATATACAATGTATATTACCATAATGGAATCCTCTCCTTTTCAAATCACTTGTCTCTTTCTTTAAGGGACATTTGATACTTTTGGTAGGTGAGATCATGAAAAAACTGTCAGGAAGGTCCTGACAGCCCTAAAGACAGGGAGCTAAGTAAACCAGTTTGCAAGAAAAAGCTCAAAACATTTCAAAAGATGGACAGTCTATTTTCATTCGAATTGCTGCATACTGAGGGGGTTGCAGAATCCCATTCCTATCATCTGATTCCTGTGAGGAACACTGGGAAATGCAGCCTAGGGACTGTCCCATTTATTTTATTGTAATTTTATTTTTTTAAATAAGAATTGTATATATTTAAGGTGCTCAACACGATGACTTGATATACACAGTGAAATGATTACAAAAGTCAAGCTACTTAACGTTATCTTCTCCTCACATAGTTACTACTACTACTTTTTTTTTTTTTTTTTTTTGTGATGAGAGCACCTGAAATCTACTCTCAGAAAATTTCCAGTGTTCAATACGGTATTATTAACTATAGCTGTCATACTGTACACATTAGATCTCTAGACTTATTCATCCTGTGTAACTGCAACTTTGTACCCTTTCACCAACATCTCCCCTGGCCATGTTGATTTTTGGAGGACCCTGCTCATACAGTGCTAGGCCTAGGCAAAACTACGCACTTCCTACAGAAGGGAGGGTGAAGCTACTCAGAAAGAGACTATGGTGAGTCACAGTCAAGACTGAGAGGGTGGTGACAAAACTGCAGATCTCAGAACCACTTTAAAATGTTGTAAAGAACATAATTCCTCAGCATATGCAGGATCAGATGATGTCATTAAATCATTATACAGGAGGTCTCCTAGAAGAGATACAGGGAAGATGACATTTCTATACACAAATATTCCTCAGCCTAGGTTTATACAATCATATCCACACCAGAGAAGAGACAAGGTTGAGCAATGCTAATTATCTGCCATTTGTCAAGTGTCAGCGATACACCTGAAGACTTAACAAGGATGGCAAATTCTCACCAAAAATGTGAAAATATTAAAGATGCTATGGGGGCTTCCCTGGTGGCAAGTGGTTAAGAATCTGCCTGCCAATGCAGGGGACACAGGTTCAAGCCCCGGTCCAGGAAGATCCCACATGCCGCGGAGCAACTAAAGCCTGTGCGTCACAACTGCTGAGCCTGCGCTCTAGAGCCCGCAAGCCACAACTACTGAAGCCCGTGCACCTAGAGCTCTGCAACAAGAGAAGCCACCGCAATGAGAAGCCCGTGCACTACAACGAAGAGTAGCTCCTGCTCGCCACAACTAGAGAAAGCCCGCGCACAGCAACAAAGACCCAACAGAGCCAAAAAAAAAAAAAAACCCCACAGTATTAAAAATGCTATGGGCTTTTTACTTAAATAAATGTATACCATAATATATTGAATACTGATTATAACACAAGCAATTGCAAGCATTCTGTTGTTGGCACTGCGCTCCACTGGAAGAGCCCATTAATAATCTTCTACCGTTCACCTGAAATGCAAATTAACGAGCTTTCCATAAAACAATTTGTGTGGCTCGTCCCCCCTCTCCTTTTTAAGTACATATTTAACTTGATACATGTGTGAAAGCATATATACCTTTTATTCTCATAACTTCATATAAAGAACTATATGAATATCTAGAAATCATATATATAATAATAACCATAGAGGTCATATATAGAAATCACATTTAAAATACTTAGTGGTCCTCATACATTACATTAGAATTCATCAACATGTGTTTTTTGAAAAGTTTAGTAATCACAGAGGGAATTTTTATAAACACCAGGGCCCTTGCCTACCCTCAGAAATTCTAACCTAATGTTCCAGGGTGGGCTGACCCATCAGACACTCCTTTGAAAACCCATCCAGGTGGGCTTCCCTGGTGGCGCAGTGGTTAAGAATCCGCCTGCCAATGTAGGGGACACGGGTTCAAGCCCTGGCCCAGGAAGATGCCGCAGAGCAACTAAGCCCGTGCACCACAACTACTGAGCCACAATTACTGAAGCCCGTGCGCCTAGAGCCCATGCTCCGCCACAAGAGAAGCCACCGCAACGAGAAGCCTGCGCACCACAACGAAGAGTAGCCCCGCTCACCGCAACTAGAGAAAGCCTGCGCACAGCAGCAAAGACCCAACGCGGCCAAAAATAAAATAAATAATCATAATAATAAAAAAAGAAAGACCTGGTTCAGATAAACCTTAAAAAAAAACCACACACACACAAAATCCCCTCCAGGTGATTGTAATGCGCAGCCAAGGTTGAGATCCACTGTCTGCTTGATACAGAGACAGGCGTATGATAAAAAAGAAATGCTGTGGTGAAAAAAAAAATTTAATGCAGCATTCTTAGAATGTTCCATCTGTCTCAAAATGTTCCTTTGGTTTTCAGTATGAAATTTTAGAATCTTAAAATGGCTGGGGCAACATCAATATTTCTAGGATGCAAGGACTTAATTCTCAAATAGGACTTGAGTCTATACTATCCTTCTTTACTGGTAAGGACCATATTAAAATGCACTGTTTTATTTTTCCTTTCTCTTTTAAGCAGCTTCACTATTTTGATAAAAACAATTCCCATTATGAAATACTCAAAGAGAGAAAAGCAATATGGAAAAAATAAAATTCACCTAAACTTTTCACCACTCAGATACGGTTTCTGACCTATGGTAAAATCCTTCTAGAAATGTCTTTAAGCATACACACATACAAAAGTTTTACATAAGTGACACTACACTACATAAGCTGGTATTTTTTAAAAACTCAACACTATTATGTGGCCAAATATTTGGTCCAATAAATACAGATTTGTAAAATAAATGTTAAAGGCTGCATATTAATTATGTATTTATGCAGGTTATTTTTAATGTTTCATGGGTCCTCAGTGTTCTTTTGAGAACCAACTGATTCACCTTTAATTCTCTTAACTATAGAAATGTCGAAAAAAATGTCTATAGCTGTAATGCTATATACTAGGCAGTAGAATTGGAAACCAAAATTTAAAAAGCAGGGCTTCCCTGGTGGCGCAGTGCTTGAGAGTCCGCCTGCCGATGCGGGGGACACGGGTTCGTGCCCCGGACCTGGAGGATCCCACATGCCACGGAGCAGCTGGGCCCATGAGCCGTGGCCAATAAGCCTGCACGTCTGGAGCCTGTGCTCCGCAGCGGGAGAGGCCACAACAGTGAGAGGCCCGCGTACCGCAAAACAAACAAACAAAAAAGCAAAAAAAAGAACAAACAAAAACTTTCCCCAAATGAACTCCTTTAGGTATAAATCTAAAAAAACACATATAGGACTTTTATGCTGAAAACTACAAAATGCTAATGAAAAAATAAGAAGACCTAAATAAGTGAAGAGACATTCCGTGTTCACAGACTGGAAGACTCAACATAGTAAAGATGTCAGCTGTCCTCAAAGGGGACTTCCCTGGTGGCGTTTGGTTAAGAATCTGCCTGCCAATACAGGGGACATGGGTTCGAGCCCTGGTCTGGGAAGATCCCACATGCTGTGGAGCAATTAAGTCCGTGCGTCACAACTACCGAAGCCCGTGTGCCTAGAGCCCATGCTCTGCAACAAGAGAAGCCACTGCGAAGAGAAGCCCGTGCACCACAATGAAAGAGTAGCCCCCACTCGCCGCAACTAGAGTAAGCCTGTGCACAGCAACAAAGACCCAACGCAGCCAAATAATAATAAAAATAAAAAGATTTAAAAAAACTGTCCTCAAAGTAACACATACATTTAATATAATTCCAACAGAAATCCCAGCAAGACTTTTTTTGTTGATAGACAAGCTGACTCAAATTTATATGGAAAGGCAAAAGAACTAGAATAGCTAAAACATTCTATTAAAAAATATAATGGAGGAATCACACTACATAAGACTTACTATAAAGCTACAGTAATCCAGACTGTGATGTTGGCAAAGGGCTAAACACAGAGACCAATGAAAGAGAAGAGAGGGTCCAGAAAAAGACCCACACAAGTATGCTCAAATGGTTTTTGACAAGGGTACAGAAGCAATTCAAAGGTGTAAGAACAGTCTTTTCAGTAAGTGGTGTTAGGACAATTGGACTTACATAGACCCTCCCCCCGCAAAAAATGAACCTTGTCCTAACCCTCATTCCTTACACAAAAATCAACTCAAGATGGATCATAGATCTACCGACATAAAATTTGAATTCTTAGACATTAGACCAAAAGCAAGATCTATAAAATAAAAAAAAATTTAAGTTTGTTCTGTGAAACACAGCATTAAGAGTATAAAAGTACCAGCTACAGAATGGGAGGAAATATTTGCAAATCACATATCCAACAAATGACGTGTATCTAGAATATATAAGAACTCAAAACTCAACAGTAAGAAAACAATGCAAATTTTAAAATGGGGGATAATTTGGACACTTCACCAAAAATGATATAAGGATGGCACATATAAATACACTAACCATCAGGGAAATGCAAGTTAAAACCATGATGAGATACTGCCCACACCTATCAGAATGCCTAAAATAAAAAACACCAACTATACCAAGAGCTTCTGAGGATGCCGAGAAACTGGAACTCTCATATGCTGCTAGTGGTAATGAAAAATGGTGCTGTTACTCTGAAAAATAGTTTGGCAATGTCTTCAAAAGGGTAAAAATACACTTAACATATGAGCCAGCAATTCTACTCCTGGCTATTTAACCTATAAGAATGAAAAGTTATGCTCACACAAAATCCTATACACGAATGTTTATATAAGCTGAATTCATAATTACTAAAAACTGGCCAAACACTTTCCACTGGGTAACTGGATCAAAGAAACTGATACATCCATACACTGGAATAATATTCTGTAATAAAAGGAACAACCTACATGAAGGAAGACAGTCCCAAAGGCTGTGTACTAGGTGATTCCATTTCTATGACATTCTTGGAAAGACAGTAATAAGAGTGAGGAGAACAGATCCATTACTGATCCATCCATGACAGATAGAGTTAGTGGTGGGAAAGAACGTGTGATTATAAGGGGATAGCAAGAGGAAGTTTTTTTGGGCGATATAACTATTCTGTATCCTGAATGTGGTGGTAGTTATATAAATCTATACATGCGCTAGAATCGGTAAAACAGCAAAATGCTATAGACATGGGTAGGTTAAAATGGATGCACACTTGAACGTAGGAAAATTAAGTCTTCCTTTTAAGTGGCTCAATATCTAGGTTTCATTTCTAGGAAGCTGGAGTAGGGGATATAATTACTTGAGTGCTGGACCCACTGCTCATGCTGCTGGGGTTCTGTCTTCATGACCCATTGAACGAAAGTAACTGAGTTGAAGACATGACCTCATTTTCTTTCTCAAATCCTCAGATCTAAAATTTCTCTGCTGATGAAGTTGCAACGGATATGTTAGAATTTTCTTCAGTGTTGTTTGTGGGGGAGTTGTCCTTAGAATTTAATTTTATATTCACAGATCAAGTACCTACCCACTCCTAGCTAAGCAAAGAAACACATATATTACAATGTTTCATTCTGCACATCTTTGAGAACGGCGGCAGCATATTCCATAAGGAGGTGAGAGGTGGGTCCCAGATGGAAGATAATGCCATGGATGGAAAACACGACACTTCATAAGCAAAAGTGGTAGGACTCAGCATATGATGTGAGGTTAGCCTTTTGAATGAATTTATTTTAAAAGTGCGACTGAGGACTTCCCTGGTGGCCCAGTGGTTAAGAATCCACCTGCCAACGCAGGGGACACGTGTTCAAGCCCTGGTCCGAGAAAATTCCACATGTCGTGGGGCAACTAAGCCTGCGCTCCACAACTACTGAGCCTGCGAGCCACAACTACTGAGCCCACGCACCTAGAGCCTTTGCTCCGCGGCGAGAGAAGCCACCGCAATGGGAATCCCGCGCACTGCAACAAAGAGTAGCCCCTGCTCGCCGTAACTAGAGAATGCCTGTGCACAGCAGTGAAGACCCAATGCAGCCAAAAATAACTAACTAACTAACTAACTAAATAAATAAATATTTTTAAAAGTGCAACTGAAAGAAGTAGCACAAGGGAATTGTGGACAGGGGGTGTGGGTGATAGATGTGTTTTGTATCTTGATTGGGGTAACAGTAACATGACTCTTATGCATTTGTAAACACTCACAGAACTGTACACCAGAGAGTGAACTGTACTGTATATAAATTTCAAAATGTAATCAGCACCATCCCCCATAAAAGTAATATACGCTCATTGTCAAATATGTGGAAAACAGAAATACAATGTTATATACCATTCAAGATACTGGATGTCAATGTACCGGAGTACAAACGGCTTACTGATACGGTTTCAGGTTCCACATTGGAAATAACCTTTAAGAAACTACCATGCTACAAGGTTTGGTGTAGTGACAAAAAAGAATACCCACTATTAATGGAAAAGGCTATTAAAATACTCCTATCTTTTCCAGCTTCATACCTGTGTGAAGCCAAATTTTCTTCATATACTTCCACCAAAACAACACAACAACATATCACAATAGATTGGACGCAGAAGCAGATACGAGAATCCAGCTGTTTTTGAAGCCAGACATCAAAGAGATTTGCAAAAATTTTAAACAATACCACTATTCTTACTAAATTATTTTGCTTTGTAAGACAGGTAGTTATTTTTCATGAAAAATTTTTGTCATATAATAGGCTTATTGTTGCTTATAAGTGGGTTAACAGTTTGTAGATGTCTCAGTTTAAATTTATAACCTAGGGGCAGGACGGGAATAAAGACTCAGACCTACCAGATAACGGACTTGAGGACACGGGGAGGGGGAAGGGTAAGCTGGGACAAAGTGAGAGAGCGGCATGGACATATATACACTACCAAATGTAAAACCGATAGCTAGTGGGAAGCAGCCGCATAGCACAGGGAGATCAGCTTGGTGCTTTGTGACCGCCTAGAGGGGTGGGATAGGGAGGGAGGGAGACGCAAGAGGGAAGAGATACGGGGATATATGTATATATATAGCTGATTCACTTTGTTATAAAGCAGAAGCTAACACAGCATTGTAAAGCAATTATACTCCAATAAACGTGTTAAAATAAATAAATAAATAAATAAATAAATAAAACCCACATAAGCAGAAACTCTGCCACTCTCAGTAAATTTAAGAGTGTGCAGGGTCCCACAGAACGAAAGGTTTGAGAACCACTGTGCTATATAACATTGCATACACTCATCAGCATGAGAAGCCATTATGCTGTGAAAATTTAATCAGGTCTTTCTTTTCTTTTTAATTAATTAATTAACTTTGGGGCTGTGCTGAGTCTTTGTTGCTGTGCGCGGGCTTTCTCTAGTTGCGGCAAGCGGGGGCTACTCTTCGTTGTGGTACGCGGGTTTCTCAATGTTGTGGCTTCTCTTGTTTCAGAGCACCACGGGCTCTAGAGCACAGGCTCAGCAGTTGTGGGGCACGGGCTTAGTTGCTCCGCGGCATGTGGGATCTTCCCGGACCAGGGATCGAACCCGTGTCCCCTGTATTGGCAGGCAGATTCTTAACCACTGTGCCACCAGGGAAGCCCTAATCAGGTCTTTCTTGGTACTAGACTACTCTCCTTTGGTCTTTCTTTGCTGATCAGTTCCTGAAAGAAGTGGCTCTTGAGCGTGACTAGATGAAAAGCTGCAATTGAAAGAAATTATCCTCAAAGGATTATGTGTGACTTCATCCACATGGTTTCTAAATCTTTAGTATACATATAGACATAAATCCTGGGCAGTTAGGGCTTCTTCCTGCCATGATTCTTAAGCATTCTTTGCTGGTGGATGGAGACTGAAGGCTGGCTACACAGGCTCCTGAGAGCCGAGGTAGCAAATCACCTAGGTTCCCAGCAACACGAAGAGCTTCTCCAACAGCCAAGGAGCCTGAGCACCTGTGCAACGTGAATGAGGCTGGGGATCTTTCTGGAAACAAGCTGCATAATGTACGTCACAAAACTCTAACAGAAGAGTTATCATATGCTGGAACATGGCAGAAACCAAAAATATTTCTGAGGGAGTACCAAGAGTCAAATGAGTTTTGAACCAGGAAAGTTATACACTGCTTTTCAAAACCCAGCTAAGACCAACACATCGTAGGCGTTGGTATGAGCATATGGTAAAGCCATACCTGACGCACACCAAGCCCGAAACAAACCAACACCCACCAATTAGAAAATACTGGTGCTCTAATTTTCATTAGTAGTATTTGGAATCCAGGCTTTGAGAATTTTTCTATGGTACCATGGAAAGGCAGCTGAACTAAATCCCTCTTGAACAGAAATATAGTTGTTCCATTTAACATGAGAGTAAGCTAGACAGAACAATCTGGAAATTCGTATCTGTAACTATCTGCAAAGGGCCAATTTCCACGTGTGAACCATAACGTATACTTTCTAAGCAAGCCAAGTTTGAGAGACATGCATTGCCTGGGGCACTCCCCTCCCCTCTCTCGTTTTACCTGTGCAGCAGAGAACGGAGAGCTCAGTTTTGCTCCTTGAAGTCAAGAAGGTCAACGGTGTGAGAATCTCACTTTTCAAAGGTTAAATGAAATTTGTTCTGGTTCAGTGTCTTACTCTACTACAAGACAGTGCACCTCTAGATGACTGCTGGAGTTAGACCTGAAGTTGAATTTTTCCTAAAGACCCAAGGTTAGAGAAATCAATCTGAAAAAGGAATTCTACTGTTTCGGCACAAGCAGTTTTCTGTTTTTACCCACTTGTTTTCAGATATTTGACAACTCCTATGGCATTTCCTGAGCATTTCAAAAAACCTCCAATTTTCCCTTCAGAGGAGGCGAACCGTATCAGAAGCCGCCGAAAGCCCAGGCGCCCCTTCAGTGGCCGCACTGGTCCTTGGCTGGGCAGCTGTAATCGGCTTTCTGGACTCATGTCCCTGCCAGCCCTGTGGCCTGGCTTAGCTTGTGAGCTCACGCCAGGGCTCTGGAGGCATCCTACTGAAAGAGGGACTGCAGTGAGGGTGGCGTGCAACTTGTTACTCATCAACGGCTGTCTTACCGTATGTGATGAGCAGAATTCTGGACCAGGGTCCCCAAGGATGGTCACAGTCCTGATGCTGCTACTTGTAACCCGGGAAAGTCACTTGATAGCTCCAGTCTCTCAGAATAGCGTGACTCGTTCAGTAACTTTTTACTGAACAACGACCAGGTTAGGTACAATACTGAGTGCTGGGCCTTGGAGGACTTAAGAACCTAGTGTCCTTTCCTTGGTTTTAGCCACTTCCTCAAGCTGCCCTTATCAGTGTCCCTTCCTAAAGCTGACTTTGGGGCCACATTCACCAACACTGAAAAGGAAACTCCCATGCTGGCAAAGTGCAGGGAGGGCCAGGAGCTAGGACAGCGCGGAGCGGTATCGTTCTGACTTGGGGGGGCGGGGGGAGGAGAGCGGCGAGACAACGGAAGCTTCCAGATGGACGCCTCGGAAAGACGGGGCAGCGAGGCCCCAGCCTAGGGCTGAATCTCAGGGCGGGAGCGGGCGGGGGCGCAGCACGTGGAGGAACCCGACCGAGCCACGTCATCCACTGTTACCTCAGAAGAGAATAATGAACGTTAACAGCGAGTGCTCTTGAGGCACTAAGCACTGGAGATGCGTCATCCCATGTAGTCTTTCTTATGACCTGATGTGCCAGGTACTGCCACTGTCGTTGTCTTATAAGCTACGAAACGTTGGCCTCGAGAAGTTACTAAACCGCTAGATGACTAAAAAGAACTCTGACCAGGTGTTCGAGTACAAAACCTCACAGTCCATCGCGAGGCTAGCAGGGGCTGCTCTGAAAACTGATAAAAGCAAGTGCTAAGCTTTCCGAACAGGAGGAAAGAACAGGCAAGGGCAGTGGCTACGACAGCCTCCACCTCTGACAAAAAGCTCTCAGAGGAGGAAAATATGCACGTGCGGGGAATGACATGGGCAAGCGACAGGCTATGGCCCGAGCTCAGACCCTGCAGAAAGATCTGAGGTCAGTGTTCCCTGTGGTCAGGGCACCTGAAAATTTGGTGTGGGTTCCCTCCTGGTTCCTCAAGATCACGCTCTAGTTCTGCGACTCCCCAAATAGGGTCCATGCCATAAGGTTAAGATTAAACAAAATAAAAGATAAAGAGGTGTTGTGATAAATATAGAGAGTACAAGGAATGCTGGTTATTCTATGAAGGTTAAAAGTCAGGTGACATATAAGGGTGTACCTGATCCAATTTGCTTATTGGAACTCCTTTTTTTTGAAACAGTTCAAGTTTAATTTGTTGATATATGGCTTGTGGTCTATACTTAGACAAACACTAAGTTCTACAACATACTGGAACTCCTTTATAACAACTAATATTCATACCACGTTAACGCTGTTTGTGTAGAACACGTAGCTGGCACGTTTTAGGGGACTAGATTTGACGTGTTATTCCCTTAGATTTGTATAATAATACATTCACTTACAGTAAGATTCTACTTCTTAGTTTTTCTGTAGAACACACCATGGTGTTGCAGTAAAACGTTATACCTGACTGAAAATCAGCTTGGTGGATATTCATACTTAAGAAAAAACAGCGATTCGCTAAGAAAAACACACCAATCCTCCATCAACGGGCCCTGGTATTAGAATACCGCATTTAAAAAAAGCAACTAGTGTCCGTGGTGTTCATTTACGTTAAACTTCCCTATCAAATGGTGTGGAGCAAAAAGAAATACTAATTCTTTTGTTTTGTCTTAACAAGATTTAAGATGAGTTCTATGGATTCCTAAAGAAATGATCCTTCTTCAAGCACCGCTGGGTAGCATGGATTGCACTGCCTGGGATGCTGAATGGGTGGGATGGGTATCTACTGCTTCTTTGCATGCCTTTTGTACCACTTATAATTATGCTGTTAAGAGTCTTTACAAAAAAGAAACCCAATTTATTCTTTTTAAATGTTCTAAATACAAATGCAGAGGCAAGGAGATAAACAATAATTCCACTGGTGCTTAGAGTTTAAACTATTTGAACTAATGTACCTGTGAGACTACTGCATATTGCAACCTACAACCTAAAAACTATCAGCCCATATCACCACAGGTAAGAAATGAGAAATTTTGAGGGTTATTGAACACTGAATATTTGCAGCTGAACAAGACAGAGTTACTGAACATCACTGCATGGCTCTAAAACCCTCAGATCCGCCAGCACACGATAGCTGTCATGAAGTACGGCTACATTTGAAAAGCGAAAGTCAATGGAAGTAAGAGTGGGTGTATAAGTAAATTACACGGGTAGGGGTGGGGATGGGGGTGGCGATCTAGTGAGAGGCTGCTTCATCTTTAATTATTAGATTTATTTACTAATTGAGCTCTGTGTATTCCTAAAGAAATGGTCCTCCTTCAAGCATTGTTGGACACCATGGATACTGTTGCCTGTGATGCTGAGTGGGTGTGTATTTTGGTGGAGCAAATATATTAACCAATACTTCACCCTGCCCTCCCTGCACTTTTAAGGTCCTGTCCTCAGATTCAACTTCTGGCTTAACAACATTATGTTTGGTGGTTGTTGTTCATTTTGTTTTTAAGGAATGCATATCCATTCCAAACTTAACAAGCATCATTTTCTGGTTTTTTTTGCAGAGGTGCAAAAACAAAATGAACGTGGATTTTTCATATACCACCAAACATCCCACTCCACTTCCTGGATGTGTGCTGTCTTCTAGAGGGACTCACAGTATCGTTGGTCAAGTGTTCCCTTCTTTACTAGGTGCTCACACACGTGAGCATAAGAAAGTCTGCATGACGAGGCAAGTAACACTGGACATTATTTTTGGAATTCCTCATAAAAGTGGGTCCAAAAGAGATTTTTAAAATGTGACTTATACCACAATTCATATACTGAGAAAGAAATGGGAAAAATACAGGGAGAGAGCAGGAGTACGAGAGGAAGAACAGCTAGGCATCCACTCTCTGCCACCCTGTGTAGTAAGAGTGAGACTCTTGTGTCAGGACAATGAGAACACGTTTCAGCACGATGTGATTTTGCATCTTAATAAAAATATTTCTGGTCAATGCCTCTTTGCCTGACACTTCGTTTGGGGAGAAAACAAATTAAGGCTATGAACTTGGAGATGGGCATATATTGAAACCAACAGTAATCAGTGACTAAAATAAAGACAGGGTAACAAAGGGCTATATTAATGCTTTCATGACCTTAAATTAACGTGGAGTCTTGTGTTAGCCTGAGAATCTTGTGAACCACTAATAAACCTTCTGCCAATATGATAGCAGTGCGAAAAAGAATTTAAAGAAAAAACAAGGAAGTATATTACTAAACATTAAAATGCATACAAACGGCTGGAGCAGAGATCACAGATGAGACACCGAAGAAAGCACAGGTCCTGTCCTCAGAAAGCTTATGTCAGGAAAATTCTGAGACTGTAAAACCAACAGCAAATTTCTAAGGAATTCAATCGCCTATTTCTGGTCCTAGCAACTAATCAATGTTATAATATGCATAGCACTGACTAGCTGTTAACTGTTAATTTTTCTAGATGCAGGGCCAGCAATACCTCTGTTTAAACATCACAGTGAAGTGCCCCAAGTAATGCTCCTTTACAAGTTGCTGGAAACACTACAAGGCTGGTGAGAAATACATTTCGCCCCACTGGAACACTCTAAAACCTGCATAAGCCATCAATGGGAATTGAGGAGGATATTTCAGTTGACTATCCACCTTTAGAAACGAATGGCTCTTTAAGTATTAAAATGAGGGTTTAATGTACATTATAACTAATAGTACTTGAGATGAAAGTAAATGACCCACTACCCCCCTCCCAGGTACCAAGAGGGGTCAGATTTCCCATTTATCAGCAAGTCTTCAGGGTAGGCAGCATCTCAATCTCACATTCTCTTCTGCGGCTGCTTCATGGATGGCTGAGGGGAACACTTCAAAAATGAACCAGCTAAACAAACTTCCCAGCAGCACTTGACAGAGCTACACCTATTCTTCCCATTTCCAAAGCAGTGGAGAATTAATTACCAGTTCTATGGATCTATTGTAAGTATAATAGACTAAAGAGCTATCACAGACACATTTATTGTAAAAGCACAATCCCAAGAGTGTCTACTGGAGGGCCAAAACGATTAACACAAATGCTTTGTCAGATCAAAGATAAAACCTGCACCGCCCAATTGAGGAATGAATTAGAACAGTGGGTTATCTTTCAAATTAACCAGGGCAGTTAGTGAGGAAAATTTCATGAAAGTGTAATTCTTAGCCTTTGTGAATCCACACAGCAGGCATTCTGCCAGCTGACAAGATGATGAAATTTTCATGCTTAAAAAAAGCCCTCTTCATTTCCCAATTTAGATTAGCTAGTGTTTCTCTCCCCTTTTGTGCGTGCGTGCGTGCGTGTGTGTGTGTGTGTGTGTGTGTCTATTTGCTCTTCTGAAGCAGAATTTAAGGGGAGGGGAAACACATATCAATTTTTCACTGTAAAATTGAGTCTTTTAAAAACATCCTTAAAAGCTGAGAGATATAGTCTTTAAACTGCCTTTTTATGATTTTCAAAGAAATACCAGTTCGATTTTAACTTTGTATAGAGGAACCAATTAGGACCGGGGCATGAAATCAACTTTGAATTAGAGCTTTCTATGCTGCCTCAAAGTCTTCCAATGCTTCATCAAATCTTGAGATAAAGCATTAGAGTTGTTTTCCTCCTAAGGAAATATATTACTTGAAATATCCTTGCTTGGTGCGTCTTGTATTTCTATGTATACAGAAATTTAAATGTTCTATGAAACAAGAATCCGAAGGATACAATCATTGCTGTACGGTGAGAGAAAAAAGCATTTCCCCTGCTATTAAAGGAGCCAATATTAAAACACTACGATACAGACTGATTCTCAGATATATAAAAATTTTAATGTTTGCTGTATCACATTTATTCAGTCAGCACTATTTATTCACCACAGAATATAACAGAAGATGTGGTGTATTTTTTTAAGAGTGATTAAGAAGTATACTTTGCTACCCTAAACTTTGGCCCTTTTGTTCTTGACAGCCAGATTTCTTGGTGATCTAGAACTGTGTTCCTTGGCAGGTTACAGTGTTTGGTCAAGTACCTTATAGTCCTCCACTGTCTTACAAAAGCTCCTTCCTTGTGGAGATGCCTCCTTTCTCAATGTAGGTTGTTCTTGCCTGCAGTGATTCTAAAACTAAAATGAAAAAAATATGGAGACTCTTGTTCTCAGTCCACTAACAACTTTATGTCTAGTGGGGAGCATTTTTTAACTTGCAGAATAGCTGGGAACTCTTTTGCTCATTAGCTTCAGAGAACAGTCACTTTGATCTCAGTACTCAGTACCAACATCCTTACCTCCAGTACACTTGGTGTATTAATCTCCAGCTGGATTACCACTGCTATGGTATATCACACTGAACTAACTGTAATCAGGATCACTTGAGGCATGATAACAAAAGAAACTCAACACCATATCCCTCTACTGGCAAAGTTCACTTAAGTCTGGGGTCAGGAAGAAAGAGAACACTCTACCAATAAACTGTAACTTGGAGGTGCATGAGCTTTCTGTATAAAAGCTCTGATCTTGAGAATATTTGAAACATTTGTTCATCATGGGGCCATGAAAAGAACGAATAATGGATTTCTTTCTCTTCTAGACAATCACATATGCCTAAGGACAGAAAGTAGAGAAACAAGTTCTTAATTTTGAGGACAATCATATCTTTCTTCAAGTGTAGGAATGACATTTGGGTATTTTAATTAGAAATTCCTTAGGAAAGTCAGTCAAGTGGGCAGTTAACACAGGAAAACTAACTTGCTGCTAGTGAGATGGTCGGTAGACAATTAAAACAAATGCTATAGAAACCCTGGGTTAAACGTCTGGATGCCTAAAACTAGGTTATTTAGCTTGAAAAATACTTATACAACCACGACCACCACACCACACACACACAGTCAGAAATCAATCTTTCAGTTAGGGCATATTTCTAACTATTCAGAAGATCATTTTTCTGCCTATTCTCAACTTAGTCAAAACAGATTGCCCGCTCATAGAGAAGGAAATAGATGAGCTTCTTCTGGTATTAACATTTCCATGGTGAAGATTTTGATAGACTAAACACAGAGAGAAAACTCAGAATTCTTCCCAAGAGTCAAGAATCATGCTCTGCTCAATGAGGTCTGTAAACGAGCTGAATAGTTTTGATTTGGACTCTTCATGCTAAATAAAGGCCTAACATTTCACGTGCTGAACGTTTCATCTACTGCGGAATGTGAACCCACAGATAACCTTTATTCCCATCCAACTGTTCATTAAGTACAGCACCAGATTATTCACTAAAATGTTTCAGATTTCCCAAAATGTAGCCATAATTATTATTTTAAAAATATCTTCAGACAAACCTACTTGGTTCTTTTTTCTTGACGAATACAAATTATTCTACTCCAAAATCACAAGACTAGAACTCTATGCTTTTACTCTTCATCCTAATGATCTAATACTTGATTTTCATTTAATGAGTTCGATTTTAAAGAACGTAATGTTACGCTATATGTTAACTAACATATAAGTAGAAATTATAGGATGATATTGATCAAAGTCAAGAGTCTTACCTAATAGAACCAGAGCATTTTTTGGGAAATGCCTTGCCAGCATAACCTCTTTACCTAAGTTACAGTGAACTTTCAAGTAAAAGAAATTTTGTTTAGATGACAGATGACATAATGAAACACTAAGAAAAATCAAGTGGGAAATGTGGTGTTTTTTTCTTTTAATTTTAACTTTTGAAGAGAAAAAAAGTAATTCATATGAAATGTGTTAAAAACCAAAACAAAAACTTTGAAAGGAGCCTTCTTTCTAATGCAGACAGCTCACTCACTGTTCTGGAACTCTTCCTATATATTTATAAAAATTAGACATTCTTCTTTAAAATGCCAGACAAAAGCACTGAAATTTAAAAGATGTTTATTCTGATTTCTTTGGAAAACTAAGCTATGAAATGGTTTAGATGACCACATAAACACAAAGTGTTAGCTAGTTGGCAGTTTATTAAAATCACCACACGGGAAGGGACAGTTAGGGAGTTTGGGATTGACATGTACGCACTGCTGTATTTAAAATGGATAAACAATAAGGACCTACTGTATAGCACAGGGTACCCTGCTCAATTATGTAACAACCTAAATGGGAAAAAAATCTGAAAAAGAATAGATATATGTATAACTGAATCACTTTGCTGTACCCCTGAAACTATCACAACATTCTTAATCAACTATACTCCAATATAAAATAAAAGGTTTTAAAAAAGTAAAACAGAAATAAAATCACCACACATGAGTTTACGGCTCTAGTTGCCAAAGATAGGTAATATTGATTTTTCCTCCTCTGATCGAAAATCTGAGTGACCATTTAACTTCATTTTATTTAGGCAGCAATAAACTACAATACTTCCTGATTATATTCTCATTTTTCCTTAAAAGCAAAAACTTCATTACTAAAAATACTGCTCATTAATGAGATGAAATGCCCAACAGAAAAATCAAATCATTTTCCTCCGTCTTTTCAAAATTTTACAGTTTCATACAAAAACCGTATCATTTTATTTTAAAACAAGTACCAAACCTTAGTAAGTTGCATATGTAAGACACTCATTATGGATACTTACTTCGTAGTATTTTTTAATGCATCGTCTAATGTCCATGATCAATTTGTTGCTCAGCTGTACCATAAAGGTCAGAGGCGAAGCCTTACAATCGATGTTACTGCAACGATACAAGCTGGGCTCCATATCGGTTCCCTACAGAAGTCAAGACAGACAAGTACACAAAAGGTTATAAAAGGTTTCTTGTGCTTAAAAACTTACATGCTGTCCTGGTGTACGATATTTTAAATTCATTTTATTGGTAAGCTTTTTTTTTTTAACATCTTTATTGGAGTATAATTGCTTTACAACGGTGTGTTAGTTCCTGCTGTATAACAAAGTGAATCAGCTGTACATATACATATATCCCCGTATCTCCTCCCTCTTGCGTCTTATTGGTAAGTTTTTAACCTTATTTTCTCAACCACTTTCCTCCCAAAGATCCCCTCAGTCACCACATACCTTCTACCCTTGCCACCATCGTAATGGAGTACAAAGCCCAAGGGAAAACCTTGAAATTACTTTTTTTACATTCAATACACGACAGACTATGGATAAAATAGTTTCCCCTCTGAAAATACCAGTGAAGTTGCATTATTGGAAATAAACATCCCTCCTAGAGATACTGATCAAGAATTTAAATTTGCACTTAATTCATTCCAAGGCAAAGCAA
Organism: Neophocaena asiaeorientalis asiaeorientalis; assembly: GCF_003031525.2. Lineage (NCBI taxonomy): Eukaryota > Metazoa > Chordata > Mammalia > Artiodactyla > Phocoenidae > Neophocaena > Neophocaena asiaeorientalis. The sequence continues at coordinate 306,623 of NW_020173387.1, forward strand.
GAGCGTTAATGACAACAGTTTGCTCCGTATCGCCAACTTAATTTTAAGAAAGTGATCTTTCTTAAAGATCACAAAGTGATCACTTACTGTTAGCTTAGCAAATCTAAAATTTCTGTAACCACTGCCCCCCAACAAATGAAATGTATTTGGGGGAGGGGAGAGAGGAGGAGTAAAAATTTGAAAAAATGAACTATTAGTAGTTGGAGAAAACGTTTTGTTTTGTTTTAAACAAAGACAAAGCAAAGGTAATATTCAGGGAAACTGTTGGGGTTTCTGGAGCATTTGTTTTCCTTCTTGATACTTAAACATCTTGGTTTCCTGCTCCAATCTGGTACATAACCCTACCCCGCCACACGAAGCAATTCCAGGTGGAAGAGATTTTAGAGCTTGACATCGGGCTCTTCCACAGTTAGCCCATCTGCAAGTCGTCAAGCCTCCATGCAATTAACTATCTTATTTACAGCTGTAATGAAGCAAAACTCAAGGATTTAGCAAGTATTGCTGATCTGTGTCTGCCTCTTCCTTGCACTTGCTTCCAAAGACTGCTTTGTTTTGATTCAAAAAAATGCAAAACATCTGCTGTTTGTCCAAATTAACTTAAAATAATTACTTTTAATTTAGATAAAGGACGTATTTTCTTTCAGTTTCAAGGTTTTACGTGGTTCTGCTGCCTACTCATTTGCCAATGGCTAGTACATGTATAACACTGCAGTGGAATCAAGTAGATTGGCTAAGTTTCAAGTTCTGATCCAAGGTCAATGATACATTTTTTGGCAGTACTTCTTTAGAGAAATGTCTCCCTGTGACTTTTTTAATGCCTGATATGCAAAGACAGCAAAGATAATCACAGTACCTTTGTCAAAAAGGAGGCAAGTGGGATGTGTAAAGATAAACAAAAACTTTCCAAAAACACTTAGTTCCCCATTAACTTGATTTAAGATAAAGGAAAATATTGCTCTAAGCCTTAATAAATTGGGCTGGGAGTGGAGAAATACAGGTTGCTAATTAAGGAATTACAATAAAAATACTTTAAGATAATTCAGAGTTTTTAAGAGATTCCATTTAAAAAACCAAGGCCAAGCATTCTAGGAAGCCAAAAACAATACTCAAGCATACTCTATTAAGAGGTTTCAAGCAGAAATAAGTAAGCTGTGAAGGCAGAATTCATATGATGCTAAAATTCTTTAAACACATAAAAACCTGTGTTTTCTTTTTCCTTTTTATATACATAGTAGAGAGAAAATGGACTTTATACTAGTTCACTCACAAAACAAACAAACAAGAGAAACAAAAGCAACTAACCGAACCATCGAAGACGCTATCATAAATATTCTCAGTTCCACATATAGGGCATGGACATTTGAACCTTTCACAGTCCCTGTATTTCTCTTCATCCGTGAGCTGTGCTGGGCCACCAAGGAGAGCATCATTCTCTTCATCTTTGTGATAATGATGAACTCTAAATTGGGTGGCGTCAAGTCCTATTAATGTTAAAGAAAAAATAAATTCAGAAAGGTACAATTATTTAAATTCCCTTCTCCAAAAATACTCCAAAGAAGAGAAATCAGAAAAGAATTATTTCAAATTCATGCACATACTACACAACCATTTGAACTCAAGATAGAGGCTCATATCACCAAGACAAATGACTTCCTTTTTTAAGGAGATTATAAACAAAACAAGTAAACTGCACCAAAACAATGCAGAGACATTCCACTGGACATTTGCGTTTGGAAGCAACTACTTCTATAGGATGGTTTTACTATTTTCTTAAAGTTACAATGAAAATCTCAAAAAAATGTGCACTGTTAAAATCTCCTAAAATCAAAGTATCACCATTAAAACTGAAAATAGAGAATAAAAATCCCATTATGGAAAACAAGTTCACTGCTATTACAACTCCTTCAAGCGCAGACACCACTGCTAACCCTGATTTCAATGCAGTGGTCGATTCCATCTTGGCTCAGTAGTTAACAGCATGTAGGTTGCAATCTAATTCAGTGGTTAAAATTCAGTAGCAGCATCTGAGTCAAAACTCAACATGGTTTTTTTTGGTGCTCTGAATTCAGAAATTTAAAATATGTGCAAAAACAATGAATCTACAAACTCTATAGGCCAAAATGTCCCCGACAATACTGAAGCCAAATATACCTTCTATATTTCAATCAAAACAACACAAGAAATCAATCGATGCATAGTTTACACTATCTTGTTTCCCCGAACTATTTGAGAAAAGAAACGATTATAAGGCCAACCAACTTAACTTGCCTTTGACCAAAGCACATATGTCAAAATGTACTATTTGGATTTACACTTAAAGATATTCCACACTGAATCTTATAACATTTTCTTGAAAGCATTCCTTAGCAATCCCAAAGAATTCTAGGCTTCTGAGTAATCTAAAGAAAGCTATCATTTGTTTTAGTATAAAGGTAAATAAGTAATAAAAACAGTCACTGGGCAAAAAAGTTCAAATACCAAAAACATCTAAAAATTATTGTAACTCTATCAACAGCTTGCATAGTTAGATAATCTAACAGATGTATTCAGAACTCAGTGACAAGATCCTAAATCCCATCCTAAATCCCATCTGGTCAATTGTCAAGTGACATCTCTTTAATTATAAAAGACTTAGGGCTGACTGACACAGTGGAAAGGTGCTGAACAAAGAATGAAAAGACTGAGACTTTAGGTCTTGGTTTTCTCACCTGCAAGATGGAGCTGCTACTACCACCACCATAGGGACAAATCATTTTCAGTGGTGCCTATCACTGGTAAGCACCCAATAAATGCCACGTGAATGAAAAAATAAAATACCGGACGAACATCATTTAATCCACCATTTAATATTCATTCAAAATTACAAATCTGGAAAAATATATGAAACGCACGTTCGTGTTGCACAGCAAGTTAATAGCTGCTCTTTGTAGTAATTAATCAAAGTGAGTATGTCCCAACATGATAGCGTATAATAAAAACAAAGACGACACATTCAAAACAAATTGAAAAACTGTTCTTGGTTACTGTAACATAGGTCACTTGGCCCCAAGACTCACTATACATTTTTATTTTACAAGTTACCTATAGTTAAGAGCAACAGCAAGTTAGTGAAGTGTGGGGGAACATACACCCTCTCGTTTAAAGACAAGGAGGGGCAGAGGAGTAAGAGAGACCATGCCCACGCCTGTGAATGGTGCCATTTCTTCTCTGTAGTGAAGGGCAACTGCTGCAAATTCCTGAACCGCTAGCTGTGAATCCAACTGTATTCACATAATGTCTTGCTTTATTCACGATTATGAGAAAGTAGCTCCACCTTTTCTCTGATGGTATAATTATTCATCAATTTCCCAGGCCAATACTATTCAAAAAGTAAGGAAACAGAAAAATAATAAGTGTTTTCTGAAAGACAAGCTTCTTTCACAACCTAAATATCAAGGAACAAAACAAAGCTGGCTTTGCACATAGACAAAACTGGCTGGGCTCTAACAAGGAAGCAATGAAATCTCTTTCTAGGCCTCCCCACCAGCCATGACCACTGAGTGCACCTGAGGCTTGGGGAGGCCTGCCTGCTGAGCACACCACAACTGGACATGGGCTGCCTTGCTACTTACGGAGAAAAGCCCAGCAAGTGACCGAGAGTTATGAAAAATTATCAGGCCTTATGAAATGCCTACTTTAAATGTCCATTTCCACAATCCTTATCTGCCCATGGCAGCAACAAAAACAAATGGCCTACCTAATTACTTCAGATTTATTCACAAGCTGATTTTTTTTTCAAGAGAAGGGACTTCACCTCAGCACTCTTGGCCATAAGTCAGTGGTAAATTTTTTAAATATAAAGGGAGAAGACGGTGTAATTACCTTAAAATATTAGGTATATAACGATCCTTGTACAAGAAGTTACTTGGATACAAAAATATCACAAAAAAGTGATTTCCTTGGAAGGACAATTATAAGTTCAACAGAAAAATCACGGAGGGCTAAGTTAAATCTTTTTAAGAAAACATATAATTAGTCATGTTAAAAAGTATGGATCATTGCTGCTGGAATCCTTTCTTAAGGTCAAAATCCATGCTTAAACCGCAAACTTATTCAACATATAAATTAATTTTTCCAAATCCGCACAAAATTGGCGATAAGCAGCTTATTTCGAAGTTTCAGGAAACTTAAAGTTTTACTGCTTAAACCATAACTCGTTAAGGCTGGAGCGAAACAACAGGGAAAAAGTATCTGGTGCTGCCACCTAGAGGTAGATTCTGAACTTTAAAATGTACAAAACAGCTGCTACATAGAACTCCATTCGTAGTTACTGTCCCTCCAAAATGAAGCACTATTGTCAGAAATGACATTAAAGCAAAATCTTTATAATCACAGTTTCCATACATGCATATACAGGGCATAATCAATATTAAACTGCACACCACACAGTAAGTAATCACAGTAGTCTTTGAGCGAGCAAGAGATACAAAACTGAATTCCAAGTTCCTCATCTCTTCTAATGAGAGCTTTCTCTGAACAACTGGCTTAAAGAAACAAACTTTATGCCCCAGCTGAAAAGAGATCTTCCACTTCTACTAGACTAGCTTTTGACAGATGACTTCAATCATTTGGTCCAGCACAGAGTAAAAGGAGGAGCAGCCTCCTTGGTCTTGGCACCAGTTACGTGGGGGAAGAGCAGGAGTGGAAATGATGTGTGCTTTAATTCAACCCTGTGGCTTGTCGTGACCCAGCCGCACCGTTTTGCTTGGGCTGCAGTGGGGGAGTGGGGGAGGGCAACAACGACGAGACGGGACAGAGGGGCAGCGGAACAAAATTAAAATACTGTCATTTATAATTAGAAAACTTATAGGATCTCACATTATTTTGGCAACAGGATCAAAGCTCTCATGTTTCAAGAAGTATTTATAGAAAGTAACAACACAGGCACTGGAGGGGATGAGTTCAGCAGTGCCGTGTTATACTTAAGATCGCCACATTCTTACCACACATTTAGCACAGAATTATTTTTTTTAACCACAATTTTCTAACAATTGTAAACTATCTGTTTTTAGAATGTTCACTTGCCTCCATTTCCAGGGAGTATGTAAAATACTCCAAACTCAAAGCATTAGGTTTAGACTAAGGCTGATGCGTGTGACTAAATAATCTTCTTCCTCCAAGAGACAAGGTCTCTATTAGTGCAACTGCAAATAACTACAGTAAAGTCAATTACATGTGTTCATACAACTGGGGAAGAGGGAAAAATCCATATGAATGAAACTCCAAATGAGTAGAGTAACTGGTATTCCCAAGCAGTTGTCTGTAATATGAATCACTCAAACTACAAGGGAAGCTAATTAATGAAGTCTTACTGTGAATATTTTTTTCTAAAAATTTCTTCTAGCAAATGAATCCTTTCCACGAATCCAAGCTTTCATATAGCTGGACTTCTTAGAGAACAATATACAAACTGAAAACTTAGTAGGATTAAAGAAAAGATATTTAATGAATTTTTAAAAGGTGACTGCTACATCCATAAAAAGCCTTGTATAAAAGTTCATAGCAGCTTTATTCATAATAACCATAAATTGGAAACAATCTGATGTCCATCAACAGGAGGATGAATAAACAAACTGGTATAATCTACCATGGAATACTACTCTGCAATGAAAAAGACAGAATACTGACACGCAACAAGATGGATGAATCTCAAAAATACGCTAAGTGAAAGAAGCTGAACACAAAAAGTATATAACAGAGGAGATTATTTATATAAAATTGTAGCATAGGCAAAACTAAACTATGGTCCTAGAAATCAGATGAGTGGCTGCTTTTGTGAGGGGGAGGGTATGGACTGGGGAGAGTGCAATGGAACTCTCTAGGCAATGGAAATATTGTTTTGATAAACTGTTTGCATAATACTCTTAACGCTGTACGTTTCATGGTACATAAATTATACTTGAAAACAAAAACATTCCAAATAGAAGATGTCTGTGATATATACTAAAAACATTCCAAATAGAAGATGTTTGTGATATATATTTCCAAAGAACTCATTCAGAATATAAAAGGAATGCCTGCAAATCAATAAGAAAAAGACAACTCAAGAGGAAAGCAGAAAAAGACTTGGACAGCTCACAAAAGAAGATATTCAAATGGCCAGTAAGCATAAGAACAGGTGCTCAACTTTATTAGTCAACAAAGAAACACAAATTAAAACCACAACATTATGCCATCACATAAAATGGAGGAGAGAGGAAACACCAAGTATTGGTAAGAATGTCGAGCACTCAGACACTGCTAGTAGCGGGTCTAAATTAGTAGGACCACTTTGGAAAGTTGGTAATATCTACTAAAGCTGAACATACATGTTCCCTATGACCTAGCAGTTCTCCATCTAAGTATATACCCAACAGAAATATATACAATTGTTCAACAAAAGACATGTGCAAGAATGCCCAAAGCAGCACTATTCATAACCACCGGAGTGGAAAGAACCCATAAGTAGGTAAGTCACACCATGTAGTATATTCATACTAGACAGAAATGAAGTACGACCACATGGACCCATCTCACAAACATATTGAACGGAAAGTAGCCAGACATAAAGAGTAAAGACATAATTTATACAGCATCGAAATATAAGAACACTTCATCTATGATGTAAGAAGTCATGATAGTAATTTTCTGGTGGGGCATGGAGGATAATTTCTAGAAGGAAATACGAGGGAGCTTCTGAGAATGTAGTAATATATTGTTTCTTGAGCTCAGGACTGACTACACTGGTATGTGTTTACTTTAGCAAAATTCCTCAAGCTGTTCAGTTAGGCTTTTGCATACTTTTCTGTATGTATGTTATACAAGAAATTCACACTGATTTCTCATACCACATACAAAAATAAATTCAAAATGGATGAAAGACTTAAATGTAATAAGACCTGAAACCATAGAACTCCCGGAAAAAACATAAGTACATTCTTTGACATTGGTCTTAGCAATATTTTTCTGGATATGTCTTCTCAGGTAAGGGAAACAAAAGCAAAAATAAACAGGACCACATCAAACTAAAAAGCATTTGCACAGGGAAAGAAACTATCAACAAAATGAAAAGGCAGCCCACTTAAATGGGAGAAGATATCTGCAAATAACATATCCGACAAGGAGTTAATATCCAAAATATACAAAGAACTCATACAACTCAATACCAAAAAAAACAAACTACCTGATTAGAAAAATGGGCAGAGAACGTGAATAGACATTTCTCCAAAGAAGACCAACAGATGGCCAACAGACACATGAAAAGATGCTCAACTTCACTAATCATCAGGGAAATGCAAATCAAAACCAGTGAGCTATTGCCTCACACCTGTCAGAATGGCTATCATCAAGAAGACAACAAGTAACAAGTGTTATCAAGGATGTAGAGTAAAGGGAACCCCTGTGCACTGTTGGTGGGATTCTACGTTTTTACAACCACTATAGAAAACAGTATTGAGGTTCCTCAAAAAATTAAAAATAGAACTGCCATACAATCCATTCAGTTTCGTTTCTGGGTGTTTACCAGGAGAAAAACAAAACACTAACTCAAAAAGATTCATGTACTGCAATGTTCACTGCAGCATTATTTCCAATAGCCAAGATATAGAAGCGACCTAAGGGCCCATCAATAGATGAATGGATAAAGATGATGTGGTGTACACACACACACACACACACACGAATATTACTTAGCTATAAAAAATTGAAAGCTTGCCATTTTTGACATGGATGGATCTAGAGTGTATTATGCCAAGTGAAATAAGTCAGAGAAAGAAGAATACCACATGATCTCACTATATGTGGAATCTAAAAGCCAAAACAAAAGGAAAACAGAGTCACAGATACAGAGAGCAAATGGGCGACTGCCAAAAGGGAGAGGGAGTCAGGTGGGAGGGGATAGGCAAAGGGGATTAAGAGATAGAAAGCTCCAGTTATATAATAAATAAATCATGGGGATGTAATATACAGCATAACGAATATGGTCAATAATACTGTAATAACTTTGTATGGGGACAGAGGGTTATTAGACTTACTGTGGTGATCATCTCATAATGTTTGCAAATGTCAAATCACTACACAGTACACCTAGAACTAACATAATATTGTATATCAACTATATTTCAATTAAAGAAAAAGAAAATTCACACTGAAGAAGGTAGGAAAAGTAAGTAGTAAGTATCTCTCATGATATATCTCTGAGTTTGTTTCAAAATGTGTTAGATTGCAACCAGACATTACGTACCTCCTCACAGATGTACACACCATTACCTAGGAAGTCGGATTAGCAAAAACTAAAATAAACTGGACTGAAATATGGGCAGCTCTTTAGATCTAACTACCATTTTACAGGAAATAGATGGGACAGAGGGATGTGTTAAAGGATACCAGTAGGATGCAATTGGCAAACTCCAGAATAAGGGACATTCCACATGACAAAAATCACCAGTTTCCTTAAATAAATTGGAAGGATCAAAAAAAAAAAAAGAAAAAATAGAGAAGATTAACTATCATATGGACTCTGACTGGATTCCAAGTCAAAGGAGGAGCTTCTTTTTAAAAGAAAAATGCATTCACAGTACGATTGGGGAAATACGTTCATTGGTTATGTGATGAAATGAAGGAACTGTGGAGTTTTTTTCCTAGTGATAATATCGTAGTTATGCTGAAAAGGGGGAAACCTTGTCTTTTAGAAATGCAAAATGAAATATTTAAAGATAAAATGATATGTTGTCTTGAATTCACTTCAAAATCATCAGAGGAGGAGAAGAAGAGGAGTAATGACATTGGCCACAGTTGCAGATGGCTGAAGCTGGGTGATGAGCGTCTAGGGGTTTCTTACACAGTTTTCTCTACTACTGTACATGTTTGGAATTTTCCATAACAAAAACGTTTAAAATACTGCAGGATCTAATTTAATGATAAACAACTGACTATACAAGTGGCAAACAACTGAAGCTGCCTTCCACCACCAACAAACCTCTCCATAAGATAAACGGAAATTTTCTGAGTATTTTAAAAGAAATAATATCCAAACCTTTGGGTTAAATAAACTCTCAAGAGTCTTATTGTCCTGCAAAAGATAACTCCCAAAATCTTGATGAAAAGAAAAAATTCTTTTCTTTTTTGGACAGCACTCTCATAACCGCATGTGATTATTTGTAATGCCCTTGATGACAGCCCTGAACGTGAATTTTAACTTAATGAAACCTGTACCTCTGAACAGGAAAAAAACCTTATTTTTAGACCTGAGAAAACACAGTAACTTTATGCTGAAACAATACTTGGAAAATAAAATAACACAAATAAAACAGACCAAGACTGCTTCTCTTACACAAAGGCCTCTCCTCTCCAGCTATGTTGGTAGATTAAAAAAAAAAAAAAAAACAACCTTTTTTTCCCTTCTGATTTTGTAAAAACTGTCTTGTTTTTAGGATTAGGAGTATTTATATTTTTTCACCGAGGAGGAACCTAATATTCACCACCTTCACTCGTTTCTGTCTTATTCATATGTATACATTTAACATAGTTTAAGTATTTGTGCACAATGCTGTATGCAGCTTTTCATTTGTTACGTCTTATCCAGTCTTCTATAGGCTACACAATCTTGACGTCATTTTAGTATGCTTAATATGATGATCTTAAAAATTTTGATCTATACTTAATAATACAATATTGTATACTTGAAAGTTCCTGCGAGTAGATCTTAAACATTCTTACCACGCTTCCCCTGCCCCAAAAGAGTTAACTACGTGAGGTGATGGATGTGTTAATTATCTCGATCTTGGTAATCACTCTACAATATAAACGTGCATCAAATCACCACGTTGTACACTTTAAAAGCATACAATTAGGGAATTCCCTGGTGGTCCAGTGGTTAGGACTCAGCACTTCCACTGCTGGGGCCCCGGGTTCCATCCCTGGTCGGGGAACTAAGATCCCAAAAGCCGCACAGCGTGGCATGCATGCGTACGTACATACATACATACATACGTACATAGAATTATATTTGCTAATTATTCCTCGTTAAATTTTTAAAAAATTGATCTAACTTAAATAATTTGAGAAATCCCCATTTTCCTTTGGAAACTCCAAGCTTTACAAAGTCAGAGTTCGAAATCACTACACAAAGCAATTATTCTAAACATGCTCTGGTGTGGCTCCAAGTTCTTAGAGGTGTGCCTGAGTCAAATGAGCAGGACTACCTCGGGCCCTCAGCACAGGGAGCCAGTGACACAGAAACAAGCACCGTGTGCTCGCCTTATAGGGACTGCGGTGCAAGGCAGTGTAATGGATACCCTTCATGAGGCTCTCTGTGAATTCCCTTGCGTGTCCTGAAGAGCAGCTGGGATGGCCTGGGCTACCCCTGGAAGTCGAAGCCCTGCTGCTTATCACTGGGCTGGAAGGACAAGTGGGAGGTGGGGACAGGCAGCCACTCCCGACTCCACATTGGCCTCTGCAAGGCACATGCCCACAATGCCTCAAACGCCTCCATTTTTATAAACTCTTCCCAGGTGGCCCCAGCTAGAAGTGGTCTCTGCTTCCCCCAAACACTGAAACTCCTTTATTCTACCTCTTTGGGGACATGTACTTGTGCTGTCCACTAGACTTCCCCACAACAGGGAAATCGACTCAACAGGCCGGGCTGTGATGTGAGTAAAGGAGCCACGGCTGACTCAACTTCGTAACCCTCACAGCCCCCATTACACTGCTGAGCACGGCAGGTCATCAACATTCATCTGTTCCATGGATGCATAAGTAGGTTGGGACTAAGTAGGCTCGGACCATGAGCCATTTGATAACGTGCTTGGAACGGCGCTCCAGCCTGGAAGGGGCGGTTCTTAGCCACTGAGAAGACTTACTATCCTACGCTGCATTTGGTGTGATCTTACTTCTGAAATTTTACTATGAATTACGTCACAGAAAATATTTAAGGTTTGGAAATGCTGGTCATGTACGTACATTCTTCTGAGAGCTTCATCATGAAAAGAGCAAAGTCTTGATCAACAAAGTAATGCCTGAGGCACTTGCTGGTGGCATCATTCCACTCCCAACCACCTGTGCTTTTCCCCCACCGCCACCCCACCACCTTTTGTAGGTATATCTCCTCGGGTCTACCAAAGGCACCCCCAAACATGGCATGGTCCGCTGCTGCACTTATTTTCTTAGAAGATATCACGGTACCCTGTCTACTGACAAAAAGTACCTTCTGTAAGGTGGGTGGTATGGGCCATTTTTTAAAAGGGGGGATTATTACTTCCCAATCTAACTCAGGAACACACCGGGTTAAGTGTGCTGTCTTGTTCTAAGCACTACTTTCACAGATTAAATGTGAAATTCTCATGTTCTTCAAACATCAATAATTTCTCAGGACCAATGAAAAAACTGCCCTGATAGGCAAATGCCTGAAATTTTATCACTGACCATGAAGAAAGGTATTTGACAGTTATTGTACAAATCATTCCTCATCGGAGGAAAGATATTATATAATTTTAAGTACTGTTATGCATAAAATATAAATTTATTAAAAGATGAAATTCAGGAATGAACTTTAGAATATTCTAACCCCCAGCCTGTTTTGCTAGGTACAGAAGACTATTTGGATGTTGGAGCATACTGTGAATATTTCACCCACAGAATATAGAGAGCTTTCATTAGAACAAGAGAGAAAAAAGAACCCTATAGTCTGGAGAACAAAAGCTGAGAGTTCCAAGTTTTAGTGGCCATGTTTCCCATAGGGCTATTGTATAAGAAGAGTAATACTACATTTTTTTCTATTCACAGATGGAAAAGAGTAAAATTTAGCTTTATTTAAGCTCAACAGCAATAATCTTGCATGGGTTTCAGAAAAATGATACACATTTTACTGTGGGATAATGAGGACCATTAGTTATTAGGGAGAACAAATTATTCTCTTTCAATACAACAGACTCATTCATTCACTCATTTAATAGACTGTCCTCTCTCCTTTTCACTGAAACGACCTTCCCATACAGAACACCTGGCCATGCAACATGCCACCAGACAGACTTCAGGAGGTATCCTGATGGGGAGAAATAGAGAATTTCCAAAGTGAAGCCACAGGATAAAACCAACACTTGATGCTTGCCTTTCATTTCAAGGAAAGCAGTGTAAAAGCAATAGAAAAAGAAGTAGTTGAAAAATGTAGTTGCTCTCCACAAAAGAGTCTGAAAAATAAAAAATCATGAACTTAATAATTTTCCTAAATGAAATTATGCCATTATTCCCGATTTCTTTATACTAGCTAAAAGGACAAAGTAGCGAACTTCACTGAAGCTTCTACACTGTCATACATTTGATTAACCAAAGATAAAAACTACATTAAAGGCAAGAGAATTATTTTATGTCTGTGATTAAGCAGGTGCAGGGCTTGTATTTTATGTATATATCTGCAGACTTCAACTTATTTAACGGTGTCAGTTCACTAACGGCAGTTTTTTTTAATATAAACAGATTTAGAACTTTAAAAACAAATTACAGTAATTGTATGCCTATAGCTTGCACCTCTAAGAAACCATGCACCCCTAACACTCCTCCCCTTACTTCCCCACCACTTCCCTATCTCCTCCCTTCTCCTCTAAAACCACAGGCTAAGTGAGAACTGATAACAGGGGCCTCAAATTCCCCAGTGAAGAACAGCCACCCTAATTTCCACTTGGGGTAGAGGAATAAAGAACACAGATCAAAATGCAGCTCCCAAATAGGGCAGGGGGCAAATGCCTGCAAAGATCTGCCCAGCAAGCTTCAATGTTTTCTACAGATCTTCACGGTGACTGGCACTTGCTGTTCTGCCCTTCATTACTGTGGACGCTCCTACGAGGAAAGAGGGAGAGATAAAGGACTAGGAGATTTACTACGAATGTAGATAGGTATGTGGATACCGTTGGTGACGGCCGGGGCTGCGGTGGGAGGAGGCACACTGCGCAATGATGACAACTTCACATGTCTTCAGCATGAAAACTGCTGCCAAACAGCAGAAGACAAAAACGAGAAAAAGAAGGTACAAAGGGGAGTGGCAGCAGCTCCTTCAGAGCTAGAAACACAGGCCCCTCAGCAGCTCCAAGCGGCTACCTGGCACCAAGAGCTTTCAGGTGATGGGGTAGGAGAGATGGGGATGTGTTGAGACCACGCACAAGCATGACGGGTCCCCTCTGTAGGCTGAGCCTGGTCAGTAATAGCAAGAACACTCTGAAGATGGGGCCCACTAGGCTACTGGCTTGGAAAATGATTTGTGAAAACTGGATTCATAAGACAGTCACAATGATGAGAAAGTTTCGTCTTTAAGCAGCCACAATCTGCCTGCGGTTTAACTGATATGAAAATGATCTTAAATATGACCCTGCAACCAACGAAATCAGTCTGGTCTCCTCCAGGTATGGCCAGTCTTGAGACATCTGAGCAGGCATCAGGCTGTTTACCAGCCAGGCTCCACCGCCTTCTACTCTACAGCTCTTCTGCCGAAAATACAAGGCTCCACCCTTATCTATTAAACGTCACTCACAAGATGAGGCTTGTTCCAGCTACCTCTCCTCGGCTCTGGGCCACTGGAAAATTCAGAACCAAAGAAGGAAAGGGCAACGGTGAGCCTATGAAGCAGGCTCTCGATGATCCAAATGGAAAACCTGGAAGATCTACTCTAAAAAACAAATGAAAAATAAAATAAATAAAATAAAAAACAAATGCTTCTGCTGAGGGGCTGTCAGCGGCACTGGGGTTTTGCAGTGGGGCGAGGAGGAAGCACAAAGATGAAGTTCCCGGGCCTTCACACCCACGCCACCACGCTCCTGGCTGAGGGCATGTGTCACAGCCTCCCAGAGCTAAGAAGAGGTGGTGGCTACAAGCACAAGCTTTGCAGTCATGCAGAGCTGGGTCCCAGACCAACCACGGTCGGCCACTCACTAGCTATGCGACAAGACCAAGTTAGTTACCTCTCTAAGCCTCAGCTTCCTTCTCTGTATAATGAAGGAGACAACAGAGCCTCATGGGGTTACTGAAAGGATTAAATGAGATAACATATGCAAAGTACCTATTACAGTTTCCAATAGAGTAAGCACTCGAGGCAGAGGAGAGAAAAAAGAAGGAAGCTAAAAAATATCGTGCACTTACACTCCCTCCTCCCAGCTGAGGATTTATAAACGTCATCAAATACAACTCAACTTTGACAATACATTATATGATGATCTGGGTAGCAGAATTTTATCTTCCTAATTATGTTTTGCTTAGGCAAATGTCAAAAATTAGTTTCCATTTCCAGAGCAGACTGTCCAGTCTCAGTCCACAAACGCACAGAGAGCTAACTGCGTGCAAATCCCAGGGACTAGAGGAGTTTGAACATATTTCTGCAGAGGCCTGGCAGGGGGCTGGGGCGTGGCCATAACAGGCGTTCACTGCACACTCCCCCACCCAGGCCTGTGCAGAGCATCTCACGTGTATCACTAATCGCTCCCTCAGAGCAACTCTAGAAACCAAGGCTGAGACCAAGCTTCAGAGGCTTCCCAAAGCCACAGAGCACATGAGCGACAGAACCAGTGTTTGAACCCAGATCCCTATGATGCCAAAGCCCGTGTCTTAAGCCAGACTTATTCAATGAGAAGAGGAAGGGAATTTTCCATGAAGCGTGGACAGATTAAACAATGCCATATTTAGGGGACCCTGAGTACACTAAGTAAGAAGTCAGGCTAGAAATACAGGTTGGAGCTAAAAAGTTAGTCTATAACTGCTGAAGTCAGAGACGGTAAGATGTCAGCGGCAACAGGATTTATAGTGAGGAGCCAGCCAAGGACTTTATTAGGTACTTATTCTAAGAATATTCATCTTTGTGTACAATGGGATAGAGAGCAGAGAACTTAAAGCAATGTAACTCTCAACATGCTGGTCATCTAGAAAGGAAATCAGGGCTGGTTATGAAATACATTTCTAAGCAAGAGATGACAATCTGGTGACCTGGCAAAAAGTCTGAGAAACAATGAGGCTTCAGGGTTGGCTGGCACCTCCAGAGTGATGAGAAATTAGGAATCAACTAATTCCTAGAAGATAATGAGTCTAGTTTGAGAAGAATTTTTAAAAGCAAGAGCAGGATACTCAAAAGGAATCGAATACAACAAGTTAAACGCTTTAATGTTAAAAAAGCTGTGCATTCTCACTCCATACAAAAACACATTTAGAGACTGAGACAAGAGGAAACAATAATCAAGATACAATGAATCTTCTTATTAAGTGACGTTCACTGATTAAAGTGACAACGATGTAGGGACTTCCCTGGTAGCGCAGTGGTTAAGAATCCACCTGCCAATGCAGGGGACACGGGTTCGAGACCTGCTCCAGGAAGATCCCACATGCCACGGAGCAACTAAGCCTGTGTGCCACAACTACTGAGCCTGCCCTCTACAGCCCGCAAGCCACAACTACTGAGCCCACGTGCTGCAACTACTAAAGCCCATGCACCTAGAGCTCGTGCTCCACAAGAGACACCACCGCAATGAAGAGTAGCCCCTACTCGCCGCAACTTCGCGCACAGCAATGAAGACCCAACGCAGCGAAAAAAAAATAAATTAAAAAAAAAAAGCAACAACAATGTATGCTCAGAGACTAGGAGGGCGCCGAAAATCTTCTCTTATCCTTTCTTTTGCCGCCTCTCTCTCTCCCCACTCATCATCTGTTGACGGAGTGCCTACCCTGGAGCAGGCATGTGCTTAACAGAGGTAGCAAGCCTGTGGGGTTCATATAGGAGGGGAGATAGACATTAACCAAACAACCACAAAAATAAATGCTCAACTACAGACAAAGAAGTGCTTGACACAGTACCGTGCCTCTAAACAGGGCTCCTGATGGGTAAGGGATGACCACACGGGCTGCTGTTGCTAGGCAAGGGGCTACGTGAGTTCGGGACACTTACCTAACCACGTTGCAATGAGGACAGCATCAATTCCATCTATTGGCTCACAGATTCGAGCCACAACTGGGTGGATCTGCTGGGCCAGGTAGTACTGGGTGTCAATGCTTAAATTGTCCTGCTTCTGCAGCTGCTCGGGTGCATAGGCCCTCTGACTCCCAGTGAGGTTTGACCCATCCTACAAGAGGACATGGTACAGGTAAAGTTGTGAGAAATTCAATCACAAGTACTTGCTTGGACAAAGAGAGGGACAACAATTCAAATTTTATATATTCAATTCCAAACACCACGAAATCCTTTTGGATAACAGTTCAAATTTTATGTATTCAATTCCAAACACCAAGAAGCCCTTCTGACCTATTGGTGAACATTTCATATGCAACTAACAGGAGGAAGATCAAGGAGAACAACTCACCCACTGTCCAGGAATGTAAATCCAGCATGTGTTGTGTTCTATTTTTTGTTGAAACTCGAAACCAACAAGATGGCATGACTAGATTAAACAATTCCACCTGCCATATCACAGAAACACACAGGGAAGACTTGCTAACAAAGGCCTTTTAGGAGTCATGACAAAAAAGTGTGTGACCCTTTTATTATGTTAACTCAATCCCTCCTTCCAAGAATTAGAAGCAAATGAGCAAGGGGAATAGACCAGTACACAAAACCCAAGAGCACTAACTTATGTACAAGATATAATAGGTAAGAGTAAAATTAAGAAAGTCGCCTTGGTGGAGTAGAGTGCTCTACGAGCACAATATCTGGCCACTGGAACAAAGGGCATGCCGTTTTGCGCTGTTTACGCGGCTCTTCCTCAAGGAAAGGAAGAAGGGCCAGAGAGCCTCTTTTCAAGGCCTTCCTCTTCTCTTTACTGTCTAAAAATAAAAGTTGTGAAACTCTATATAATTGGCCCATATACAGTCCTGTGGGTGGTGTCATCATCATCTGTGAATCAAAAAGCCATCATCACTCTACTGGACCAACATCCAACAACTCGCTCCACTCTTCCTCTTGTCTGCAACAACAGAATTTATTATTCAGATTCGTAAGTTTTAACTATTCACAGCGCTCAGCTGCTCTGCAAAAATGATTATAATGTGAATCCTATTCTTTCAATCCTGCTACAATCAGTCCCTTCTCAGCTCAGTGCCCAGCCCAAAGCAGAAGCAACCTTTCATACCGTTGTCTTACCACAAAGTGGAAGCACTGGCCTCTTTCTCTGGCTAGGCTCCTGATGGAAACAAACTGGGATGTTTATCAACTAGGTTCTACTTATGCTAAGATATAATGAAATAACTAGAAAGGAAGCAAACCTCAGATTAAAAGACTTGCTTATAATTATTTTTCAGGAGTTCACAATTCAGTAAAAGAAATTAGGCAGAATTAATCAATTTTAATTGTTGCCTTTTTAGAAGTTTGATTTGTTAGATGAGAGTAAGGTGACAGCCAATGACAAAAAGTGTGAAAAATCCTTGGGCGGTGTCTTTACGCACCACAACTATATTCAGACTGCCTTTTAACAAACACATGAAATCTGACTGATTTATAGAATTGTAGTTTCTTATTAAAACTGGTCTGTCCTTAAGATTATAGTAATGTTGAGTTTAAAAATTTTTAATAAAGAATAAAAACAAAATTTGTAGAGGCAAATTATTATTTTTTAAAAACGGCCCTTGAGTTACTTTCCAATATATCATTAGATGTTCTCATGTCAGGCATGTCTGTAAAAAAACAGTTGAAAAAGTTCTAAGCATATTCTCAGTTGAAAAAGTTTTTCCCAAACATATTTCTTATTGTATGTAAAAGCATCTGAGCTCGGGCTTCCCTGGTGGCGCAGTGGTTGAGAGTCCGCCTGCCGATGCAGGGGACACGGGTTCGTGCCCCGGTCCGGGAAGATCCCACAAGCCACGGAGCGGCTGGGCCCGTGAGCCATGGCCGCTGAGCCTGCGCGTCCGGAGCCTGTGCTCCGCGACGGGAGAGGCCACAACAGTGAGAGGCTCGCGTACCGCAAAAAAAACAAAAAAAAATCTGAGCTCAAACATGACTAAATTCAAAACAATTGGTAAGATGACAGGTCTTCCTGTGTTACGTTGGAAAAACATTTAGGCTGTAACATAACATATATCCCTCAAAGACCTAATTCTCAAACCTAGCAAGACCTAATTCTCAAACCTAACAAACATTTAGGCTGTGACATAAGATATATCCCTCAAAGACCTAATTCTCAAACCCATGGTATATGCAAAAACACATCCCATACACCTTTAAAAATAGACTGAGAAGCAATGTTGGTCTTCCTTGAAGTGCCCATGTAGTAATTTGTGGACTTCTCAAAGTACATACTTTACAGAGACAACCAGATGCAGACAATTCATTGAAAACTATGAGGTCATCTTTAGTAGGAAATCAATGGAAAAAAAGTTTTAACAGATGACAAGTGGCGCCCTTAAAACAATTATGTTAAAGGCATGCCTTATGAAAATTATGTCCAATGAAAGTTAAATAGTTAAGGATTTGAAACTTAACCAACAAGTGGAAGTTGATTTAAGATCTCAGCAAATAATTCACATGGTTTAATAAGACTATGAACTACAATATAAATTACATACCACAAACATTACTCTCTGAATTCACCTGAATTTATAGTCTGAATAAGTTATCAGTAGAGTATTATGTTCAAAATGTAAATTTTAAACAAAAAGGAACCTGTTTAGGAGATAGGTTATTCTTGAAGGGCACCTTTGCTTACAGCAGTAAATAGTTCTCCTAAAAATGTGTCATCATACATTTTGAGAAACATATTCTAAAAATATAATTGTGTTAGGAAAGAGGAAGAATAACCTGAGTGCTTAAAAGCAAAAGAAGTAGGCAGCTTTGGTTAGCAAACATGCTGAAAGTGGGCATGTCCCACTGCTGGGGGACAAAGGCAAATTAAAGTCCTACAGCTTTTCTTGGGATACAGTGAGAAGAATAAACCAATAAAAGAAACATGAACTGTTCTTTTAACAAGCAAATAAGTTAACACCCAGCACCAGTCGAATGGGAAAAGGGTTGAAAATACATCAAATTGGATTTAGCATCAGCATTTTGAGCTTTTCTTACATCAGTAAGACCCGAGAAGAAGAAATCAAAAGACCTCAATATTCAGACATCAAGGAATATAAGCTTGACTTTTGACATACATTGATCATAGGACCATACATCTCCATTCCAGGTTTAGCCAAAACATAATTGTGGCTTGATTTCAGTTTTAGATGCTATTTCAGAAAACCTATATAATTTTTCAAAGTTGTATGTTGCCATCTGCTCCTGTCATTAATAATCTTAACAGCTTTTCCATGTATGTGAATACCTAAGTGAAAAAAAAAAACCTAGCCTATTTACCAAATCTTTATTTGCATAATATGAAAATTGTTTTTTTGAGATGAGACTTGTCAGAGGCAATATGCAAAGCACATTAAGGGCTTGAGCGAGTCAGACATTTATGGAAATATTTTCCTGCAGGAATTGGCTTTCTGTAACAGTTCTTAATCAAGGGTAACCCTAGGAGGGAGACAGAGTCAAGTGCTGATTCCTGTCCATGTACTTAAATCATTTGTTATGTACATCATCTACAGTACCAAGCAGATATTAGCAGATGACTTCTACATTTTGAAAAGGCTCTCTGATTGCAAACCACATTGACTGTACTTTGACAAAGATCAATCACATTGAAGTTTAAGGCTTATCTAATTTCTTTTTACTGTAATAACAAAAAGCAATATTTAATTAATTAAAAAGAACAGTCTTATTGAGATGAGTTATGCCTTTTGGTAAACACACCACACCATAGTAACTGTAAAGAATCTGGGTAGACGCTTTGACTCTGACTTTTTTTTTAAGCAGGGAGAAGGGATGAGACCCCTCCTTTGTTCCGACTGGAGTTAAGCGCTTTCAAAAAAAAACAAAAAAACCCCACAAAACCAAAACCCTCTTCTGTTCTACCCTTTCTCCCTATCTCTGACTGTTAGAGGCATGCTACTCTCAAAAGAAACTGGTCAGCGGTTTAAAACTGTTCCAGAAGACCTAGAGGTTCCTGAGAGGTGTCTCATGGAACAGGAAGAAGACAAGAGGTGGGTTCTAGGCCCCCTCCACTCAAAAAAAAAAAAAAAGGACCTGGTTAGATAATCTGTGTTTTCTTCATAAGGTATCTTTTTAGGACATCTCATCTTTCTCCATAACCATGCATTTTGTATTTTTTTTCAAGTAATTATTTGAACAGGCTAGTGAAAACTGCATTTACTCTCTTTTGGTAGAATAATATTCAGAATCCAAACTGCTGCAAAAGGAATGATAAAGGACTACTGCTGGATATACAAGCAAACTGGCAGACATCTTCATTCAAGTTAATTTCAGATTGAAACAGCAGCTACTGTTATATACCTGTCTCACCAAAGTAATTTCACTCAACCAAAACACTAGTCTCAAATGTTTTATAAAAATTTTAATAAAATGTCATACCCCTGACTAATGTTTTTAAATGCTGCAAAACCAACCAAGACTAAACCCTCTCTTTACAGCATCAATTATTTGGAAGAGTACTAAATAAGACACCATGGAGAGATGGATTTTACTATGGGCTCGGAATTGGTGTAAGTCTTATTTATTATGACAGTTTTACCTGACAGATGACATACGACACAGTATCTCCAGCTTTCACCTTTCTGCCTCCTTGAGAATTTATCCAGAGGGCAACATGTACATGAGGTAGGCTTTTTTTATCAGGATAATCCTGGGGATCCTTTGTCAACGCCTAAGAGAAAAAAGGGGAACAAAAAGCCCCAAACTTTAAAATAAAACTCTTTCTCACACAGACATACACTAAACATATCTCTGCTAGAATCACACCAGCCACATAAACATAAAAATGACAGCAGCTGTATGTAGAAAACACTGCCACAGGATCTTCAGACATTCTATCCTCAAGGCTCCTCTCTCCTTCATTTAGTAACTAATATGACCAGATATAACCCTGAAAAAAAAGAAATATGAGTTTCTGGGCCATGGCACAGAATACTTGGATATAAAGATTCAGACTGTGAATTCAGTCTTCTATGCAGCCTTAGAGTTCCTCTTAATGTCTGCAATTCTCTCACTGAATTAACTGATTAGTTAAGACGGATGGATAACGGTTACTCTGACTTAATGATCTGTTTCTCAAAGGCTTCTCGAGCCTAAATAAATCCCTAAGGCACCAGAAATCACTGGATTTACTCACATTGTCAATTTAAGCCCTCCAAAGGCAGAGTGAATGAGTTTTTAACAGAAAGTAAGCCCCACGAGAGCAGGAACACGTCAGCCTTGCCCACAGCTGCATTCAGAGGGCTCAGAACGATTCTTGGTGTGTAGCAGCAACCAAATGTTTGCAGAAGAAATTATTTCGCTCACTCTGCAATAATTCACTAAGTTCAAGCACTGTAAAGTACTGCAAGATGAATAAGACAGTCACTGGTCCTAAGTCACCTGCCATTAGCAGACGATTCCGCATTCCACAAAAAAACTCTCTAAAATAAGCTACATGTGCCAGAAGGGAGTGGTAAACTAAGTGTTACGGAGAGTTTAGAGAGGCAAAGATTGCTACCATCTGAGAGCAGAAATCATGGAAGAAAAAAACGAACTGGCACATGAAGGAAAAAATAGATTTTAAGAAAAGATGACGGGGCAAGAACATTCAAGCAGAGGGAAAAAGCAAAAGTTAAAAGCAAGAGGTGAGAAAAAAAAAAACACGTCTATTGGACTGGAACTTAATATGCACAAAGGGAAGGGGTGGGTTTCAAAAGACAAGAGGAAGGACAGGGAATAGGGTGCTCCATGTCTAGATCACCTAAGTGTGGTCTGCAGACCCCTGGGGGTTAGCGACACCCTTTCAGGGGGTGGAGAAATCAAAGCTATTTTCCTAATAATACTATCTGCACTGGTGACATAGAAACAAAGGTCAGTAAAGGTGCTGACGCCTTATAAACATGAACCTGGGCAGCAGCACCAACCTGTACTAATACTCATTGTATTCGTCACCATGACACGCTCACAGTTTTTTTAAAGTTCTTGACCCTTGAGTAGAAAGCTAATATTTTGTGTGACAAAATGGGAAGTATGCCCAAGGCACATCTACAGCATACTCAAGAACGAAGGATGCTCGAGGAAATGCGTTTGTGCAACCATTTGAGTTGCAAGCTAAACTAGCTGCCTTTCTCAACCCAATTTTTATTTGAAAGAATGGCAGGCCAACTACTGTTATTCTAACTTGAGTACCTGGCAGACAATCACTCAAAAAGAACCAAGCGAGCCTGCCACTTCAAGGAAAACACCTGACAGTGTATATTGCCTATGATAATATTGAAGCTATCAAGCACAAATCAGAATTTTGGAAATTCTGTTTCCACTCCGGTGAGCTTGACAGCTTTCCAATACCTAAAGACTCTTCTGATGAGTAGGAATATTTTAAAATGTGGTTTTTGTTAATATACAATGAGATGTATCAATATTTTGGAAGATCTGTAAAACTCAGGGAACCAACATTTAATAAATTACAAGTGCATAACATCACACATGGGTAAAAGATCCATTCAAAGTACCGCACAGATGAAAAGATTTTAATGTAAGAATATGAAAAGTTCATTGATATGGTTTCCTATTTCCACAATACAAATAACCTTGAAGACAATACCACTTCTAGAGTACTGGTGTAGAATCAAAGAAGAATACACACAACTATCTTTAAAAATTACTGAAATACTTCTTTTTCCAACTACATATTTGTGTGAAACTTGACTTTCTTCCTATGCTTCAACTAACACCACACATCACAACAGACTGGATGCACAAGCAGATATAAGAACGCGGATGTCTTCTACTAAACTAGACGCTAACAAGATTTGCAAAATAACACCATTCCTCTGGCTAATTTTTCTTTGTTTTGAAATATACAGTTATTTTTCATGAAAATATTTTATTTTTGTGGGACTTCTCTGGCGGCACAGTGGTTAAGAATCCGCCTGCCAATGCAGGGGACACGGGTTTGAGCCCTGGTCCGGGAAGATCCCATATGCCGCGGAGCAACTAAGCCCATGCGCCACAACTACTGAGCCTGCGTGCCACAACTACTGAAGCCTGTGCACCTAGAGCCCGCGAGCCACAACTACTGAACCCACGAACCACAACTACTGAAGCCCGTGCGCCTAGAGCCCGTGCTCTGCAACGAGAAGCCACCACAATGAGAGGCCCAAGCACCGCAACGAAGAGTAGCCCCCACTCGCCGCAACTAGAGGAAGCTCACGCGCAACAACGAAGACCCAACACAGCCAAAAATAAATTAATTAATTAAAAAAATTTTTATTTTGTAAACATATAATGGGTTTACTGATATTTTTAAATAAACTAATAAATGCTTTTAAAACTTTTCAGTTTTAATTTCTAACAGTAAATATCAACATAAGCTACATAAACAAAAGCTCTTGCAGTCCCCAACTATTTTAAGAGTGTGAAGATGTCCTGAGATCAGGAAATCTGAGAACTACTGTAGTAGAACAAAGCAGGTCCTCAAACATGGCTGCACATCCCCCTGTTCTATACACTTTCTAAATCATACACTCAGTGTAGGAGAGTACCTAGAAGCCTCTCTAAGTATTTAAATCTTCTCAAACCTGCATTATGCGAAGTCTTGATTGACTTGGACGGGTAATACTGCATAGAAATTTTAATCAATATAACTCTACTTAAGAAAACCGTTATCTTCTTCAATTGACTATACTTCAGTGCAATGTTAAGAAATTCTGAATTTCATCTGACATACTTTCCAATTATTAGATTGGGACTATTTGGGGATTTCACAGCCTAGTTTCAGAAGGCTTGATTTTTCAAAAAATGCTTCCTGGTGGTTTAGGCTCAAGTTAGCCAGGGCTATACAAATCAGCTGTGAAGTATTTTGTGTTACTTTATGAAACATATTTAAGCTAAAATTGTGGCAGTTCAGAAAAATCACACACAGTGTTTTTCAGTTGCATTTGGCAACAAGGGCTTAAATCTCCACAAAGGTAAATCTCACCACTTCACCACTTCACCCCTCCACCCTATGCTAACCTCCCATTTTCAAGCCCACCAATGCCCACAAAATCAATCTAATCTAATCTAACCTAATCTATATCTTATCATAAGACCATCCACAACCAGTCACATACATGGACTCTTGGATTCCACTCTCCTTTGCAAGCAACAAAATGTAAATACTGATTTACTCACAAGTTTTAAACAGTACAGGTATTCAGACAAACGTTAAGACAGTCACTCTTGATATATAAAAAGCTTAATGTAAACTGACACAGGAATAACTATGATATAGAGAGCCCTTTCATCAGAACTGACTCTACCTTCATCGACACTGAAGAAATTCTTCTTCTTTACTTAAAGAAGTATAAGAGCATGTGACAGTAAATATGTTTGCTAGACCATTAACATCTTGAAAATACCAACCAGGTTTTGCTTATTCTACTTTATATCCCAGAACCTAGCACTGTGCACATAAGACGTACTCCATGTTTGATGAATGGATGATTAAACAGGCAAAGGAATTCTTTTAATGCTCACTGAACAACTATTATTTGCCAGCTACTATGCCAAGTGAAATGGAGAATCAAAGACAGTCGGTTTCAGTTCTGCCACACGAAAATATATGCACATCCCAAATCACACTAATTATTAACTAGTATTGTTAGTAATAATAAATGTCACTTTAAGTTGATAACTATCGAAGCTGAGTGATGGCTACATGGGGGTTCATGATGTTCTTCTCTTTACTTTTAAGGTTTTTTTAAAAAATTATTTATTTTATTTATTTTTTTATTTTTGGCTGTGCTGGGTCTTCACTGCTGTGCGCGGGCTTTCTCTAGTTGCAGCAAGCGGGGGCTACTCTTCGTCATGGTGCGCAGGCTTCTCGTTGTGGTGGCTTCTCTTGTTGTGGAGCACGGGCTCTAGGTGCATGAGCCTCAGTAGTTGTGGCACGTGGGCTCAGTAGTTGTGGCTCATGGGCTTAGTTGCTCCTCAGCCATGTGGCATCTTCCCAGACCAGGGATCAAACCTGTGTCTCATGCATCGGCAGGCAGATCCTTCACCACTGTGCCACCAGGGAAATCCCTTGTATAAGTTTTAAATTTTCGATGATAAAAACTTCAAAATAGCAAGACTGCACAATGTTCCTGAGAACGCAGGGATGGCCGGTGTGTCCACGCAGCTAGGTTTCTCTGCACACTAGTAACACTGTGCCATCACCCACAGGAGGAGATGGCGGCCTGGGCCCACTACCCTAGGGGACACGTGCTCAGTGTTCTTTTGCCAATAATGTGGTCATGTTTGGACTCAGCCTTCCAAATTCATGCCTGGAACCCCGTGCAACAGAGGACTCACATTTCTAAGAAGGTAGACAGTGTCAGGTACTCAATCTGCAGAACTGATACAAAAATTGATCAAAGCAAGACTGAAACAGTAATTCTTACTTATGCAAATTTTTGAGAAAGAGACAAAACAAAATCTGAAAGGAAACCACTTTCAAACGTCCTAAGTGATTCCATGCCAACAGGCATGCACTGCATCACATAAAGGGAAGAGCTAGCGTCAAGGCACATGTCCTCTTATATTACTTATTTCTAATTTTTTGTACTTTTCATGTATAAATGAATGCCTTCTTTTGTGACATTAAAAACATCACTGTTAAGGAGTAGGAAACAAATGACTTAACTAAGAATAAATACAAATCGTAAGGATACGCATAGAAAATATTCATTCTCTCTAGGAATCAAAGAAATGCAAATTAAATCCAGCGGTAAAATACTGTTTTGTATCCATTTATGGTAGCAATGTTTTATTTAAATATCACCGATGATATTATCACCAATGAAATGTCACTTCTATAGTACAAGGAAATCTGTGGTGAAACTAGCACACACATTTTGTTATTATCAATTAGTATCACTTGTATAAAGCAATTTGACAAGAGACACAGATACTCAAATCTTTTGACTCAAATATTTTACTTCAAGGAATCTAAACAAAGAAAGTAATTCATCCAAAAGCAAAAAGACAAACGGGGACTTCCCTGGTGGCACAATGGTTAAGAATCTGCCTACCAATGCAGGGGACACGGGTTCGAGCCCTGCTCCGGGAGGATCCCAAGTGCCGCGGAGCAACTAAGCCCGTGCACCACAACTACTGAGCCTGCGTTCTAGAGCCCACGAGCCACAATTACTCAGCCTGCGAGCCACAACTACTGAAGCCCACACACCTAGAGCCCACGCTCAGCAACAAGAGAAGCTACCGCAATGAGAAGTCCGTGCACCGCAATGAAGAGTAGCCCCTGCTCGCCACAACTAGAGAAAGCCTGTGCACAGCAATGAAGACCCAACACAGTCAAAAGTAAATAAATAAATAAATGTACTTTAAAAAGATCATATAGTAATTTTTAAAAAAGACAGGAACAAGATGTTCAATACAGTTATTAACAATAGCAAAAATAAATAATGTAATAATCAAAAATTTTAATTAAAGATGTAGCAGTGAAATATAAGATTAACATAATGATTTTTAAGGTTAATACAGAAATGTGGGAAAATCTGTATACGTTAAGTGAAAACAAATCTCAAAATAATATACACTGTAATTGCTACCATGTAAAACTGTTTTATAGAGTAAGGTAATGTGCAAAAATGACTGGCATTACTTTAGCATAGGGGTATTTAGAACGAGTTTTAATTCTAAAACTTCCATTTAATGCCATCATTAGATTCTGTTTCATTAAAATTCTTTTTAGTATGAGTTTTGACAACAAAATTTATGTATCACAAAACGGGTAAAATGGTATTTGCAAAATTACCTTTGGAATATGTAAGGATACTCTGTTTAAATGGAAAAAAAGAAATCTATAACCTAACATCTTGTACTACACAGCACTTTGGGAAACCAAGATTTTCTTTTTCAAATTAGGTAAGAAAAAATATTCCCTGTTTTCAACAACTAAGACTATCCATAAAGAGAAACTATTTATATAGTTTAAGAAAAAAAAAGCACAAGTGCTTTGAATATACAGAAAGCGCTGGCACCACCTTAATTCTAAATAACAACGTCTAAAAACGCCTTCTGATTATAAGTACCCCTAAGGATCACCTTCTGTAAAGTTACACAAACACACGCTCTCTGTCTAAGCTTACAGGCCTGTCCCCCAAACAACTGTAACTTAGGACGACGATGACTAAGGCAATACTCCCAAGTCCCTGAAACATCAACTACATCACTCCATAGAACCTCTGGACACGAGGCTTCCGTGAGGAACGGAGAGAGAAGGCCCCAACTGCAGACAGGGTAGCGTCTGTGGCTGGGCGAGGAAGAGTGGTAAGCTAATGCGCAGTCTGTGAGATGGTCGTTAAGCAGCTTTCATCACTAGCTAGAATTTATTTCAACTGCAAGAATGAGGTGGTTTTTGAACTATCTGAAGGAGGAGAAAAACACATGGCAGCAGCTGGATTCAGCAATAAATGCTACATTTACCTTGTTAATTTCAAACTGGCTCACTGGGACACTGCCATTTAGCACATTTTCTCCAATTTCTATTAACCTCTTCTGAATGTTTTCCACTATAGTGTCCCGGCTTTGATCCGAAAGTATCTGGCCAATGACAAAGCTGCAAAAAAAGAGACGGATTGATTTTTTTAGTATCATACTTTATTAATAAAGGAGAGAAAGGAAGATAAGTGCCATTAGACTAACATGTGGACAAGAGCCATACTAAAAGCTAACATGACAGTTAATGTCCAAAAGCCCATCACTATTTGTTTTCTAACATTAACTCTGTCAAAGGTTTATCAACCTTGGAACATCAGGTTTGCCCTTAAACACACAGACCAGCCCCCTCCCCCTTTTTTTAACGTAGCGGCTAAGGCTTCCCATTGCGTGTGTACAGAGAGCGGTATTAGTTCCATCATATTTTTATGCAATTACAAAAATTCACAAGCAGTTGTGCTCTACTCTTAGGAGAAATTTGAGAACACAGATATTTCACTCTCCTCATAAAGCATCAAGATATTATCTCTGCCCGAAATGACTACAAGCTAGGAAAGTAGGAATATGAAGTTCTTTATGCAAATCTTTTAAAACTCAAAGATTCCAAAGTTTTCTTTCTTCAGCTTTATTATATTTTTCAGTGTTCTCTAACCGTATTGCTATGCCTCAAAAACTTCATGTTATTCTATCAGACCCAAAAAAAAGAGAAAAAAAGAAAAAGAAAAGGAGTAGGGAAGCCAATATTTTATCCATTTCTGAGAAAATGCAGAGCGAGGGTTTGACAGCTGCATTATAATTTGTCAGAAAAAGAACCCTGACAAAAACATTTGTATAGCTTTAATTACTAATACATTTCTAACTCAGAGAAATTTACTTCTATTATGATGCATCTTTTCTTAGAAAACACAAAGCTCAAGAGAACACTCTAATCGAGTCTATACAAAGTAGTTTCATCTTTGAGTACATTTGGGGGCAATGAAGCATTTCAAACTATATTTCATAAAAGGCTAACAGTGACCCATACTCAGATGATCAACTTTGCCTAATCAAGAGTAGTTTTGCAGAAGCAACAAATGCTCAATCTCCCAACTTGAAAGCAAGAAGAAGACTGGAAAACAAGTAAAAAATGCTGACATTCAGCAATACTAAAATTAATTTTAAATTTCACTTTAAAGAAAAACGTCCTTCTATTTTCACAACTGTTCAGGTTCACAAAAACAGGAATTATCTGGAAAGATGGTACATAAACTACCTAAGGATTCATCTTTTTTAAAATCGGTGCTTTATAACTTAATGTGACCCTAAAAACAAACAAATAGGTCTTATTATCACAACCTTCAGTCCCAGATGTAAAACTAAGGGGTCGGTCATGACATTTATTATTTCTGAGGTACATACAGTATTTGAGAACTAGCACTTAAATTCACCGAGATTAGTAAGAATCTTTACACACAAATGATATGGGCGGGAACAAAGTCTCACTACATGGCCCACTTTGAATCCCAGAACATTTTAAGCCACAACACGGGGACACCTTAACAGTTGTGACCCTAAGGAGGTGCTAGGAACATTCAGGAGCACAACACACTGCACATTCTAAAAGAAACAGTAAAGCAAAACAAACCAAAAAGAAGCCAACATCGATGAACCCAACTCTGTAAGCATCTAAAATGTGAAGGCTTACCCTCACCATGAGTTAAAACTCGTAAGATGCATCTTATAGCAAGCATTTCTTACTGAGCGAGTTTGGCTTTTTCTAAGTTTTAACCCATCTGTAAAATTCCACTCCAAATCAGTAAGAACTGTTAATATGCAATGATAACAATAACAAAAAAGAAGTCGTGTCCTTGTGCTTGGCAGAATCAAAGTGTTCTCCACACTGTTAACGCTTCAATTTTTTTAAAAACAAACAACAAAAGCAAAAATGAAAACTGAACTCACTTTCCAGTGTCTTTAGCAAGATCACACCAATCTCTTCTAACTATATCTAATCCTTTCACCTCCTGTTTGGTGACGTAATTCCCATCCACTGTTGGCTCAACAACCAGAGCAGCGTACTTCTTTTTCTTCAGCAGTAGCAGGGACTTGAAAATGCCATCAATGTCTATTTCAAGTAGTTTATACAACTTATTCACTTCACTTTTCACCTGTGAAAATTTCAACCATTAATGCTAGCTTCTCAAACATCTAATAGGGAGAAGATAAACATGCTGCAAATTCCCAAGAGTTCATCTAAACAAAACTAGAAGTCACATAAGACTAGAAGGCATTCATTCAGGTTATACAGAACACGGTATTATGCTTGGTATGATGCAAGAACTTTGAAGAAGCGCAGGAACAAAAACAGATAAAAAGATAAACAAAGAGACAATAATATAACTATATCACCCCACTCAACCAAAGGACAAAATTGGCAGTGTCAGCCCCAGGAAATTTATGAAGATTATGAAATACTCTGTTTCGAATCTAAAAACTAAATGCGTAAGTACTTACCTTCAAACTACTGACTTAGAGATTAGATAGCCCAACAACTAGATACATGGCCAGTAAAACTCTGACTATTAAAATAATGTCTAAGACCTCCCTGTACCTCCCATAGCACCTTGGCTTTAAGCAAATAACTACCTGCTGAACAAATAAATGAAACAGCCACCTGCTCTTTATTGATAGGGTCATGGCACAGACCATCACCTCCAGGGAAAATGCACAACTTTTCAAGGTCCAATGAGTACAATATGCCAAGCTTGCTCTTAAGTAAAGACTACAGTTCAAATTTCAAGCATTTTAGGGGGGAAAGGCAGGAAGCTGTTAGCTTGTAAGATGGTACCTTAGTTTTAGTTTATTGGGACAATATCTTAACATAGCAAGTGCTCAAAAAGCACTTGCTAATTGTGAACTGCAATTAGGAGGCTACAAATGATTACTTTTAAATGTCCCTTTGACTTTTCCAATATATTTTAAGTACTCCTGTAAAAATTATAGATATATGTATATATGTTGGTAGGTACTTATCCATATCTATCACTGTATAAAATGCATCTCAATACTACTAGAGACATAATTCTCCTTAAGAATGACAATGTGCTAGGTACTAATGTGGTCACACCTTAAACTTATTAAACTTAGACTGTTTTCAAAGGTATAACATACCCAACACTTAAGGAAAAACCAATTTCCTTTGAATTTTGCCCTCAAAACAAACAACTGGAGTAGAGGTTAAGAAATATAACAGAGGATGAAGAATCAAAGGCACTAAGTTTATTATTATTTTCAGAAGGACACAGATGTACAGAAACTGGAATTTATGAAGTTCCATGTTAGAAATAGAATTCACAAAAGCAGGTTAAAACAGATAATTTTATAAAATTATCTCACCTTGTTTCCCAATTTAAACACTTCTTCCAGATTGGTGCTATTGGTGTTGATCATAATTGAATCTGTATCTCCATAAATAACTTCAAGATTCATCTAATGAAAAGCAAATATCATAAAAGTTAACAACAAAAACACTGTGACCATCACGCACCCAGTGAAACTCAAGATTTTCCATGCTATAGAAACTACAGGTTCCGGATGATTTTTCAAGAGTTTACGTTTCTTCTTACCCATATTGTCACTGCACAATCAAAGACTAAGCCCCAATAAACCAGAAAGGCAAGCACTGCCATATTAAGAAAATCTCCCTAATTTTCTTATAACAGAGAGTGGAGTGGCAGGGGAAGTATCTAGTTTCAAAAAGATAAGAGACTAGGAAAGGGGGGTCTACCACTGTCCCACATGCTTCGTGGTCATGGCAATTTATGAAGCAGAAACAAAATGGGTTTTTTCAATTCAGGGGCACAAATCCGTATTAAATTCTTAACAGTTTCAAACAGTATTTAGTATAATATGAAGTGTCAAAAAAATCAATCATAACAAACAACACTAGAGCACATACAGTATAAAGGCCTGGAAGTAAGCTCTAATTAGCACTGTTACTAATTTGCTAGAAACACTCACATATAGGCTTCAAGCAGCGGCTAGATCATATCAGTGTTAGTAAAAGAAAAAGGCTATAATCCATTAGGAGGGATTATAAATATAAACCAGGCATCCTAAGAAGTCATTTCCAGTCTGGGTTACAATTTTCCTTGAATACAAAAACGTCACCAGGTATGATAACTAAGAATCACTGTAGGATGAAAATGCTCAGCATTACCTTCTGTACCATCTCTTTCGTATGCATCAAAATCTAAATGAAATAAAAAGTCAAGATTAATGCATTATATAATTACAAAAACCTAAATATATGCTGACAGAGATAGGTAACCCAATGATTTGTCATTCCCATATATTTTTAAAGCTCTTGATGGTTTTCTAACTACAACCCTCAAAACAACATCATCAACGTAATCTAAAAATCAGTTTGCCTCTACACTGACTCTTAGGCAGAGATACGTGAGCAGATTTGCTGTAAAGATCTATGTAAGATCTATGTAAGCAGATCTACATAAAGATCTATCTTTAATAAATATGAATAAAATACCCTGTTATAATATGGCATAAAGGCAAACTATTCTTGCTATTAATATTTAAATAGAACTACACGGCTAACAAAAAGCTTGACCAAGCATTTCAAATCCAGCAATTCTTACGGTATTCAGGATCTTAATTTTAAAAGTTAAAAAAAAATATGTAGATCTTTACTATATATCCCTGGAGCTAGTACAGTGCCCAGTGCAAAGGTGGGGCTCAATAAACATGCAGTAAATAAAGACAAACAGATATAGTAGATAGTATCTGTAGATAGGTCTGTCCCCAGGCCTATGCAGCTGTAAGACTAGAAACATACAGGTTATAATGTAGTTGTAAATAAAAACAGACATAAATTATCTTGGACTAGATCAGAAGTAAAACATATTTTACAAGTGAAGGCCTCTTCAAAGGAGTAATACAACATCCTCAGCACTCAGTATATGTGTGTATGTGTAAAATATATGGGCAAGACGCTCTGCTAT
Source organism: Neophocaena asiaeorientalis asiaeorientalis (assembly GCF_003031525.2). Taxonomy (NCBI): domain Eukaryota; kingdom Metazoa; phylum Chordata; class Mammalia; order Artiodactyla; family Phocoenidae; genus Neophocaena; species Neophocaena asiaeorientalis. Next base: position 339,131 of record NW_020173387.1, read on the forward strand.
GAGCATCTCGTGCATTTCTTCATTTCATTCTCTAAGGGCCCCAAGACATCCACTATTAATACCGTTATTTGTTAGATGCAAAAAACAAAGAGAAGAGAATTAATTTCTCCTAGTAAGTGATAGAGCAAAGATACAAACACAGGCGCTCTGACTCCAGAGCGTGGGGCCTGAGTCACTGCACGCTATTGTTTCTAGACAAGCATCCATCTTTCAAAGCATCAATCTAAACCAGAAGTCACCCTTCCAATGACCCAGATAGAAGATTTACTTCATTTATATTTCTTTTCCCTACCTCCAAGAGTCTTTCTTGTCAACTAAGCTCAAACGTCATGGTGTTTCTGTCCTTCTTGTCCTTTATATTACAGATCCCTGTAAATCCTGGCCTTTGAGTGTCTTTTATATCTACCCCGTACGTTCCATTTCCATTGCCCGCCTCCTCTGTAGTACTGTCTCCCAATGTTGTGCATGAGTTCAGTGTCATACGTTCTTGGGAAAGGAAGACCTTCCCCTGCCCTGGGGGTGGTGAATACTGATCAGGCTAACCAATGGTTTCCATAGTGGCTGTACAGTGGAATCACCCGGGGATCTTCTTAAAAAATGCCAAGAGCTGGCCCCAGCAGTTTTTTTTAAACAGCTCTCAAGATTATTCTTACCTTGCAGGCAGGGTTAAGGACCACTGGACTAAGATAATCATGGTAATCCCAATCTTTTTTTTAAGTTTTTTTTTTTTGATGTGGACCATTTTTTTAAGTCTTTATTGAATTTGTTATAATATTGCTTCTGTTTTATGTTCTGGCCTTTTGGCCGCAAGGCATGTGGGATCTTAGCTCCCCAACCAGGGATTGAACCTGCACCCTTGCACTGGAAGGCGGAGTCCCAACCACTGGACTGCCAGGGAAGTCCCTGGAAACAGTTTTTAGCTGACAGTTTGTCCCCTACCCAACTAGACCACAAGCTCCTGGAGGTCAGAGCACATGTTTGCGCTTCACATCTAACAGGCACTCGAAAAACTGTTGGCTAGTTGACTGATAGGTCTCATAGTAATCCCAATCACTCTTCTACTAGACACTAAAATCCAGTTAACTCATAAAAAACATTCACTCTCTTCCACTTCATCTTCATTTATTAACATATAAATTACAGGGAAATGCACTGTGGGAGAATACCTGACAATTCCTTTGGGAAAAGGGCAATAATGAGATCAACCCAAGTCAAGTTAATCATAGTGAGGACAAAACTACTTATCATGAGTTCTCTTCAGCCTCTGCCCCTTCCACCTTGCTAGGCTTGGCTTTCCTCATCACAACGGACAACCCCACCAGGTAAGCATTCCCTGCTAAGTACACCACCTCAGAAGCAATCTGTCAACCTTTGACTCCAATTCCACATATGCACTAACAGATTTCTTCTGCTCTCCTTTTGCACTGTGAACCAAACCTACTATATCATCCCTAAGTGCACCTCCAACATGAAGTGTCGACGTTCACCTTTCAGATCCACCACCCACCCTCATGCTGTCCTTCCACCAACTCACAACCATTTCCACACACAATTTGAGGGCTGCTACTAAAATGAGTTCCCCTTTGGTGGCAGAAACCTCTCAGCGGATGCTTTGCAAAAAATGATAGGAAACTAAGCAAACTATAAAGACTATACATACCGCAACTCCTTTTTTCACCTAATACTTTATTTTAGAGATTATTCCATACCCACACATAAAGAGCTGCCTTATTCTTTTTTTAACGACTACACAGTATTCCACTGTACGACTCAAGCATGATTTAACTAGTGCTGTTAATGAACGTAGGTGGTTCCTAATCCTTACCTTCATAAACACACTTTAATAAATAATCCTTATATACATGTAATTTGCCAATCTGCCAGTAATGAGATAAACTCCTACAAGAGGGCTTATTGGATCAAAGGTTGTGTTTTTACATTTTTGATAAATATAGCCAAACAGGTCTCCAAAGAGGTTGTACCAATTTCTGACAATACTTTTAACCACCATCTTTCCTGTGGGTTACCAAACTCTTATTATCTAGCAGAGGCCCTGGTACATGGTAGCTATTAATGAATATCTGTAGAATGCTGAATGAATAATCCTGAGGAGTAGGCGCTATTATAAACCCCATTTTACAGATGAGGAAAACTAGGCTCTACGATTTTGCCCAAAGTAACAGAGCTAATCAACAGCTTGATCTGGAAGCTGGACCTTATGTCTCATTTTCTTTTTATTGTGTTTCACTGCCTTGTTAAAAGGCCCATACCACATGAATGTTCTGGAAGCCAACAATCAAAAACTTATATATTACAGATATTTTCCCCATTAAGGAAATGCATTTAAATAAAAAGCCACAGGTATCCTGAAAGGTCTACTGGACACAAGGTACAGTGATTACAAGATAACCGTTCATAAGTTCACTTCACAGTGACAAGCCTAATATTAAAGCTACCCATTCTGACAGAAAATCACTTTCTAAGTGCCAGCAGCTAGAACACAGGGCTATAAAGGCTTGCTAAATTCATTAATAAGGCAGTCTGCAGTTATCTGATTTCACAGCAACACCTGCATATTTATCTACTCATTACCAATTGGATGATGGAATTTTTTCAAGCACATTTCAAAAATCTGCCAACTTCAAGTGTAAAAAAATAAACTTTGTGGTTAATTTTTCCCTTAACAAAGTACAGCTGTTGAGAATAATTGTTCAAGATCTTACCCTGTAATGTCAACTGCAGCAGAACAAAGAGTATTTAATTAGCAAATCTATCCAGTAATTCAACACCTATTATATAAAATGCCTTCGTGATTTTATTCAGGATAATTTGCTAAGAGGGTTATTACTGACATTCAGATGGAATTTAAAATTCCTACGCAAGTCGAGTCATAATAGCAGTAATGATCTCCCCAATCAGGAGATTCGGTGTCACACAAGGCTCTTGCAATGCAGCAGCCGATTTCCTGACTTCTTAATTCCTGGGCTCAGCTCAGCGAGAGCCCTTCATGCCGGTATTTCAGTCAGCAATACATCTTTAATGGGACTCTATTAAAATAACTAGAACAAAAATGACTTTTTTTTTGGTTAAAAAGAATGACAGCACTGCCATCATATCAATCATTGCAGGCTTTGCAGAGCAGTGCCATTGGGGGAAAAGAGGAGGGGGAAACAGGAAAGGAGTGGGGCTGGGGGTGGGGAGAGCAGTCATTAAAATAACACGAAAAGGTGTTTTAGCCCCAGTCTGAGCCTCTGAAGACTGGGGAAGGATGGTGAGGACTAAAAAGGAAACGTGAAGTGTATTTCAAAAATTGCTTCCTAAAGAAAATAATGTGTTCAGGACCACACCCATGATGCGGTTTACTAAGCACAAAGCATGTTTGTCGCACCAGGATAAACAACAGCAGCCACCTAAGACCAACCACGACTGAGGTGTGTGGTTACAGGTTCTCCTAACGAGGCCAGGGTCTTTATTTTTTGTTAGAACAGAATACTAGTGTTTTGCCATGCATGCATTCAAAGGTTATAAAATGATTTTAATGGTATTACAGACTAAAACAGTGCCTTTTTTGGGGGGTGGGGCTCTGTTGGGTCTTCGTTGCTGTGCGTGGGCTTTCTCTAGTTGCAGCGAGTGGGGGCTACTCTTTGTTGCGGTGCGCAGGCTTCTCATTGTGGTGCCTTCCCTTGTTGCAGAGCACGTGCTCTAGGCGCACAGGCTTCAGTAGCTGTGGCACGTGGGCTCAGTAGTTGTGGCTCGCGGGCTCTAGAGCACAGGCTCAGTAGTTGTGGCTCACGGGCTTAGGTGCTCCGTGGCATGTGGGATCTTCCCAGACCAGGGGTGGAACCTGTGTCCCCTGCATTGGCAGGCAAATTCTTAGCCACTGCGCCACCAGGGAAGTCCCAAACAGTACTTATCAATATTAAATGAGAGAGAAAACACCAACTTCCCACAGTTAAAAAAAATAAAATTTCAAGCTCTTACTCCAAAAGCATACATCTATTATAGTAATATCTACTAACAAGAAACCCACTTTGATATCTGATGCAGAAACTAAACAAAATGGGAATCTTCTAAGATAAGAAAATGCTGGGTTAAGGTCAAATTCGAAACAAATAACGCACGAACAGAATGACAAGTGAAATCTCAAATGGCTTTAGGATTCTTCTGTTACTGATGACATAAAATTAGAAATAAACTGGAAACTTTTTGTAATACATTAGCATAATAGGGGTAGCAACATGAATGGTTTTGAAGGATGGGGAAGAGAAAAGTAGAAGAAATATAAATATTATGATATTTGGTAATCCAATCATTAAGCTTTCCCTATTCCCAGTTTCAGCAGTTTCCAAGCAGGACTCGGTGTTACTCAGTTCTCCTGCTTGGCAAACATCTTTTATTTCATCTTCATTATATTAGATCGCCTTTTTCCTATTTTCCTATTCTCTGTTATTCTTAGATATGTGTCTTCTCTCTAAGATGTTCAGGGAGCAAGGGCTATGGATTTAATAAGCACCCTACTTTCTGTCTCCTCCATTCCCATGACACTGGGCTCTCTACTGCCTTTAAACCTTAGCTTTACATTCTTTAAAACTGCGATAATACTACCACCTAGTTCCCAGAGCTAGGTGGTAATAAGAAGAACCGTACACTGAAAACATGCTTTACAAAGATAAAACGTTATACAAATACGAGTTAAAAAAACTAAAAAGTCAGGGGTCTGAAATCTGAATACTGGTTTAAAACTGCCAATTACTAGCTAAGTGATTTGCGAACAAGTTGGTTTCCCCCTCTAGGTCTTAGCATCCTCATTTATAAAATTAAGAGGTTGGGATTCCTCCCAGATCTAAAAATCTAGAATTCAAGTTTGACAAGTAGCAATATCTCTTCCTTATATATGGCTGCTTTGACTTTGTACCACACTCATTTCTTTAGTGTTATGAAAAGGAGGCACTAATATATCCAACAAAGACAACTATCATTGTAAGACTATATTGCCATATTCTAGATTGCTTCTGAAGGGCACTTGGTCGTTAAATAACTAGAAATACATAAGCTCTCACGAGTTGTCTGCATATAACTTTATGCACTTCATTTAAGTGGGTGGGCACATTTACAGTATATAAAACATCTGACACTTTGTCTTGAGATAACCCTGCTCCCCTGCTCCGGGAGAATACATGCACACCTACACACACACCCACACACACACCTACACACACACCTACACACACACACACACACACACACACACACACACACACACCAGTGTTTCTCGTCCTCAGAACTACTGACATTTAGGCTGGATAATTCTCTGTCATGGAAGGCTGGCCCTGGCCTCTACCCACTAGATGCCAGTAGCATGCATGCACATGCATATGTGTGCACAGACACACACATATACTCTTCAGTTGTGACCAAAATTTTCTCCAGATATTGCCAAATGATTCCTGAGGAGCATAACTGCCCCTGGCTGAGAATCAGTGATATTATACTGATAACTCAACATTTTCTCTCTCCAGGCCCATATTCAATTGTCTGTCCCACAAGCATTTATTCTAAATCCCAACCATCTCCTCCAAACCTTCACCAGCTCCAAACATAATAAATGGCCCCTCCAACTAAAACATGAAGTTCCTTTATTTTACAAGGAACTTCACACCACCAGAAAAGCCTCTCTGGCCTCCCCAATCCAATGATACTAATGAGAATGTTAGTTCAATGTAGTCCCCAAATTATTCTGTGTAAATCACAGCATACAACTCTATTAGAAAAGGTAAGATTAAGAAACTATAAGCAGGGGCTTCCCTGGTGGCACAGTGGTTGAGAATCTGCATGCCAATGCAGGGGACACGGGTTCGAGCCCTGGTCTGGGAAGATCCCACATGCCGTGGAGCAACTGGGCCCGTGAGCCACAACTACTGAGCCTGCGTGTCTGGAGCCTGTGCTCCGCAACGAGAGGCCGCGACAGTGGGCGGCCCGCGCACCGTGATGAAGAGTGGCCCCCGCTTGCTGCAACTAGAGAAAGCCCTCGCACAGAAACGAAGACCCAACACAGCCAAAAATAAATAAATAAATAAATAATTTTATTAAAAAAAAAAAAAAGAAACTATAAGTAAATTATAAGCAGAGATCATGTCTTTGCCATTAAACCTAACACAATGCCTGGCACGTAGCAGTAATTCAATGCATATTTATTTCTCAGGCTCTAGTAAAAGGAGGCAACCCCAAGTGGTCCAGCGTGAGAAGAAGAAAAGAAGCAAAGCCATGGATTGATAAATGCACCTCCACAACGACAGGACCCTAAAGCTGGTTACAGGAAGCAGCTATTAAACCCACACACAGCACACATTTAAATGCTAGCTCTTTCCATGCAAGAAATGAACAGTAAATCAGTTTTAATTCCACCTTCAAATACAATGCATGTTAAATAAACAAATATTCACTGAAGAGAAATTAATTTCTACCCCAGTGATAAAGGCCCGTTAATTATAAACTTGACTGAAACAGTGTACCTCTCCCATACAACTCGTTTCCAGATAAACTGATTTTGTTTTAAATCCTTAATTTACAACATAACCTTCTGGTAGCTCATGTGTAAGGAATATAAAACACGTTGACTAAACAAAGCTTTCTGAAAGGTTTCCCCTCCCCAACAGACACATTTAATGATATTTATGAGTATCTTTCAATTACTGCCGTAAAATCTGACAGGGCCCTAATTTTGATCTAAAAAATTAAAAAACCACAAACTACGGCGCTGAATATGTGAAATGAAAACTGAACTTCTCCCTTGTCTTCTAATTTCTTGCCCTAAAATATTTACTCATCTTGTGGATTTTTAAAAATCCACTTTACATTTTGACTTTTAAAAGACTGTTTTCACCTTCAAAGAAACCTTCCCTTCACAACATTCTTATGGTCTATTCCTCCTCCACTCCAACTTCCAGTCTAGAAACTCACGTCTTATATGTTTCACTCGCATATATGTGCACTATTGCCATACGTGGGATTATACCTGACACAGGAGACTGGAGAGCTTGTAGAGCTGGTTTTAAAGCAAACTTGAGCCAAATCTACTCACAGACACAAGAGATCAAGTACGAACCTACATTCTTAAATATTAAATCCTCAGGGGGAGAAAAAAAATCCCTCAGACAACAAGATTGAAACTAGAGCAGGAGATATTGACCTAAGGTCAAGAAATCCGAAAATCCCCGAAACTGTAAGGAGAAATTTGAATGTGTGCCTATATGCATTTTTCTAGGAAAAGGGTCCATGTGTTTCATCAATTTTGAAATTTTGATTCATTTAAGTATAAGTATCACTGAAGATGTTCCAATTAGCCATAAAAATAGAGCTTTCTGATTTCCTGGAATTCACATAATGTCCATGAGACTAGAAAAGCCCCACCCAAAGGTCTTGCCTCTTGCTTTGGAGCTGGGTATTTTCAGCCCCTTCAATGTATTTCCCTCACAGAAGAACACAGACATGTCAAAAGGCACCAAGATTTGGTTCCCTGATTGACTCCTCACATAACTCATCTGGGGAGCTAATGAAGACACGGCCAAACTATGTCCGCCCTGTAGTGAACATCGGCACTCAGGCAAGTTTCGCACAACCCGATGAAAACTGACTCCAAGTGTCTTACTTCAGTAATCACTTAGACGGAATGAATTTTACATTAGTGGGATCAAGCATGCACCAAGCCTCAGTGGAAATGAAAAGGGCTTATAGTAATAGGATTTATAAATCCACCCATTAGGTTAATGGCTAAATGATTTACATGTAACTTTCTCCCCCACTCCGCCCTCCCTCACCCTTTAACTCAGTAAAAACTATGCTTGGCATTTTCCACTGCAGTGCCATACACAAACGAAATAGCCTTTCTATTTTGGGACATTCTAATTTCTAATAATGGCTTGGGTAGCTACCATTAACTCTTTCAAAGCACAAATAATTGACTAATAAAATTAAGTATTCTATAAGGCCTGAAAGTGCTTAATTGATCATAATTGTCTATTTGAGAAGAAGGCGTCAGGCTGGCTATGCTCAGATAATGAAGTTGGGCAATTCTGAAGCACTGCAATCAAGATAATACTTATGGCTAAAAAGGACATTAGCATTTTCCAGAATCTGCAACATTTTCTTTATAACTGAGGTCATGAGAAAATGTGACGTTAGCCTCACTCTGAGCTCCTGGCCCCCACAAATATCAGATTTCACAGGATGCCACTCATCATCACTAAGCACCTGGCCTGAAGCTCAGCCATGGAAGAGGACCTAGCTGGTGGTCCGGAGGACAACCTCAAGCTGCAGTGACCAAGGCGCTGCTGTCACCATTTTGATGGAAGCATTGTTGATTTCCAGAAAGCTCAAGATTAGTGTGTGACAAGGTACTCATGGGGCTGTCCTTCATTATTCTCTGCCTCCAGGGAGGTCAGAGGAGGGAGAGCTTTTTAAGCTCAGTACCTGGAGGGGACGGGGGGAC
>NW_020173387.1:347694-383621 GCF_003031525.2 Neophocaena asiaeorientalis asiaeorientalis
CACACACTGTTTTTATTAGAAGTTCAGAAAACAGATTCTAGGAGCTAGCTATGATTAAAATATGGAGGGCTCCCACTACAAAGAAAAATCTTTCAGAAAGATGGTCTTGTTCTGGGGAAATGTGATTGTGTCCACCTGTCCAGAGATACATGCATTGTACACATACTCAGGCATGCCTCCAGAATGTCTCTCTACATTTAAGGATCAATCAAATAATGTGTTCCCATTTATCAAACACTTTTTCTCCTGTCCCATCATCCTCTATGCTTTCTTTGGGAAGAACTCAGAAATTTTTGAAAGAAAGATAAATACCAAGTTGAGAAAAGTTATTTAGGATGGAGATGCAGAATACGGAGAGGACAAAATATCAACATATAAGCTATAAAAGATGTGGCTGATCACTGTTATGAAAAAAAAAATCCCCTTTACTTCTGAACTTCATTTGCATTTCTACTCTCTAATCTGGCCAAGGCTCAAGAATCTGATATGAATTCTAGGAAGCCCTGTTATTTTCTTTTTGTTTAGAACCTCAAAAAAGAAGTTATCATTCACTCATCAACAAGTATTTCCTGAGCTGTTCTTATGTGCTAGGTAAAAGGAACACAAAGGTGAGTGATTCAGACATGATTCCTTCCCTCTAGAGCATGTAATATCTAGTGGAGAGAACCAAATAGGCAACTGAAAAAAAAATATGCATACATAATAGGGGCCTCTGGGGTGGGAGTTAGAGAAAATTCCTGAAAGCAGATTGTCAATAAGGGGAAGGTAAGCTATACGGAATAACAGGATAAGGGGGACAGGGGAAGAGTGTGAAGATCCAAAGGACAGAGGGGAAACTCAATGGTGATTGAAGAAAATTAAGCTTTCAAAAAATTTTTTTAAGTTTTTGTTTGTTTGTTTTTTGCCACAAGAAGAAAATAAAAAGTATGGCTGAGGCTAGAATGCTTGGGAAAGTTGGGAGAGGGCAGGAAAGAGGCCCAACTGTGAAGGGCCTCATAAGCCACAGTAAGGACTTTTAAGGAGGGACAGAATCAGATTGATAGTTTAAAGAGGTCTCTCTGGCTATAAAACTTGTGGAGAATACATGTGGAGGAGTGGGGGCAGGGGTAGCATCCAGGAAGAAGTAATGAGGCTTGAATAGCATAATAGTCATTGCACTGGAGAGAGAGAGAGAGAGAGTCATGGGTGTTTAGGAAGTAGAATCTACAAAACCGGGCAACTGGCTGGATTTGGGGCACGAGGAAGAGACAGGAGTCAAGGATGATACCCACATTCCTGGTTTAACAACTGGGGAGGCAGCTACTCATTGAGATAGGGAATCCGGGAAGGGGAGCAGAGGCAGAGCGTTTTGTAGCTGATGAATATGCTATGCCTGTGGACAACTCAGTGGAGACCACAGGGAGGCAGGTGGAAGCAAGGATGCTCAATAGAGGGGATGTGGCAAGTTTCAGATGCAAGAAATCCAATGCTCAACAGAGATGCAATATATGAATAAATCAAAGCAATGGCAGCGGGCAGACAATAACAGAGCCCATCAAAACAGATGGCACAGTTCATGATGGGGAAGCAGGAGAAAACCGAGACGAGGCAAGCTGGCACCCCAACCACAGTAATGGTGCTCCGTGGGTCTCCTGATCCCTCATTCCTCCTCCAGCACCTTCCTTTCCCTCCCATCTATCAAATCTCCGTTCTTTCTGTCACAATTGGCAGGTGTCACACAAACCAGTGGCCACTGGCAAATCTGACGCAGGCTGCCACAGTCAGACAGCGAGGCACCACACGCTGACCTTTAACGAGAACGATCCCAACAGGTGGCTAGCGCCTAACACAAATAATTGTATTAAGCCTCTGAACAAGGTCAAAAAGGGGGAGCACCTTGCCTTTTCATGAGCAACCAAAGCAGCTACCAGCCGCGGCTCAAGAAACAGCAAGCAAAACCTCTGCGGAGGCTCCCCTCCTTGAGGCGGCGATGGGCTCAACAGGAAGATGGAACAGCAATCAATTCACTTCACAAGGGAAGAGCCTCTCATTGCTCCAACATAACCATCCTTTTCCTGCCTCTCTTCTGCATTTGGGAGCGGGGATGGCTCCTCCCTTATGTCAAGATAGATGCCATTTGTTAGCAGTTCCGGTTCACAGTCAGCCAAGAAAAGAAAAGGAGTGATGGGGGAAGGGCTCCCCTGTTTCCAAATAATATTCTCCACACCCTTTGAGAGAAACTAAGTCATAAGTGATTAATTCAATTGCCTTTGTCACTGATTTGATAACATCAAATATCTCAGAGTTCTCATGGACCTCTGACCTCAAAGCTAGCCACTGTTTTGACAGAACAGACAGCTGTAGCTCGGGGGTGGGAGGAGCCTGCGGAACCTCCTGAAAGAAGAGCACCTCATCAGGGCCCAGAAATTCCACTGTGTGGGAAGAAGCCAGGAGCCTGCGACCTGCTGTAGGACCCCCTGTGCCGAGCTACAGCCTTTCTCCCTGACATTTACATACAAAAAAACAAAAACAAAAACCTTTCTTTCCCCTGGAGACAACCTCCTCTCCTCCCACCCTCTTAAACCTTGTGACTGCAGATGGCATGGCTAGGATGAGCCACAAACCACTGGCATGTCGGTCCCCAGATAAAAGAATCCAAGCAGTAGATCAGATTGCTGTCAGCTGCAAACGAGCCAGCACTTCAGCTGCTTCACATTCTTTATTTTTAAATGGCAGGATGGTCTCAAGGGCATGGTGGCCTGTCACACAAGAAGAGAATACAGATTTTAAAAGACAAAACCAAAACCCTTGAGGGTGCGCAGACTCACCCAAGATTGAGAACTGAACAAGCACTTTAAAAAAGGGCATACAGCAGCCTTTTACAAACCAGTTCTGAGTGTTTCTCTTAGTGACCTGGTGGGAGAAAGCTGACTACAGGACAACAACAATAAAAAAATCTAACTACAGATCAGTTCTTACTCAATGGGACTAACAGATTAACTCTCCTGCTACTCATTTGGAAAATACTTATGTTCAGAACTCTGAATCCAGAGCATTAAAATATTGGGATGTGCCAACCAATAACAAAGTTACCTACTCAATCAGCCCCCAAAACCAAAAGAGCATGTAAAATTAAATATAAATCAATAAAACTTAAAGAGGATGGTTAGGGAGAACTTACCTATGCAGAATACAAAATGTGTTTTCTTTTTTCCCTATACAACCACCATCACCACCAGATCATTCTTAACTAATTCTTAGAAGCTGAAGACCAACTTGGATTTTGATGTATAAACTGCTTTTGACGATATTCCGTTTTAAACAGATAAACACTTTTAAAAAAAATGCAAGCCAAAGACACCCTTTTGAGAAACTAAGAAAACAGATGTGGAAGCCATTTGTTTAGATGAAGAGGAATTTTCGCTTTTATAGGAATACAATGATTCATGAAGAGGAAAAAAGTCTGTCATCAAGTTTACTTCAATAGATACTGTTGGGTTGGAGGGAGCTTTCTAAATATGGCATTGCTTTTCTTCACATCTCATCTCTCCTGAAATATCTCAAACTACCACTAACAAACATTACTTTTATTGTCTTTGTTCTTTTAAATTTTCTGCTTAGTTAATATATCGTGCAGGAGAAAAAAACCACAACGCTGGTACTACAGCATTACATACTTGCTTTTCGTGCTTAGATAGCTGAACAAAATACCTTCTGCTTTAGGGATTCATCGAAAACAAGCTAGCTGGAGATAAAGCATTAGGAATACAAGAACCCTCGACAAGAAGTTCGGAAAGAACAGCTCTCCTTAACCCCAAAGGAGATGAAATTAAAGACTAGTGAAGTCTTTCTAAGAACTTCTGGCAAAGAGGAAAATCTCCTTTCTTGATGTGTCTGTTCGATGGAGATGTCAAGACAAACTAAAACAGGAAGAAGAAAAAGGGCATTGCGTTCAACCTGGGCAAATGCATCAGAAATTTCTCTCCTTCCATCCTGTGCGCCACGCCCACCTGCTTCCATCCTCCCTTCCTTGTCCATCGCCAGCTCCCTTCTCTGTGGGTCTACAGGCCGTCTCCATGTTAAGAGGCACAAGGTGTGCAAGGGGTGAGGTACTTACCTTCCACATTCCTCTGCCTCAACAAAAAGACGGGGCAAAAACAGCCAATGATCCTCGGGTTTTTTTTGTTTGATAAACAAACAAACCCCCCACAATTCCCTACCCCTTAAGATTCTGCTATGATCTCAATAAATAACCACAGGGGAAAAAAATCTCTTTTCTGCAATATCCCCATCTGCCAATATTTTGCCACATTACTTTCTATAATTTATATTTCAAAAACAGATGTTTGAACCCATCCCAAATATAACAACATAATTTTAAATTTTTTATTTATTTATTATTTTTGGCTGCGTTGGGTCTTCGTTGCTGTGCGTGGGCTTTCTCTAGTTGCGGCGAGCAGGGGCTACTCTTCGTTGTGGTGCGTGGGCTTCTCAGTGCAGTGGCTTCTCTTGTGGCGGAGCAAGGGCTCTAGGCATGTGGGCTTCAGTAGTTTGTAGCACGTGGGCTCAGTAGTTGTGGCTCATGGACTCGAGAGTGCAGGCTCAGCAGTTGTGGCTTGCAGGCTCTAGAGGGAAGGCTCAGTAGTTGTGGCGCATGGGCTTAGATGCTCCACGGCATGTGGGATCTTCCTGGACCAGGGCTCGAACCTGTGTCCCCTGCATTGGCAGGTGGGTTCTTAACCACTGAACCACCAGGGAAGTCCCTAACAATGTAATTTTGAAGATGCATTTTCAACTACACAAACTTCCTCTATGAGCTATGGCTCAGTCTCTGAACCTCCTTCATGGTCTATAAAATTCTGTACTGGTGTATATGTGAACATTTTTCTGGATAAAGAATCCACAGCTGTCACCCAATTCTCAAATGGGTCACAGCCCCAAAAAGATAAGCCTCCCTTCCAAACTTGGACAGATTTTATGCCTATGTTGAATCAGTCTTAAAACTATAGTAAAGAGTTGCCTGGTATATTTCATACCCATGGCTGTGCTCGATTTACCCAAGAGACTGCCAGAGAGGAGTGACTCATTTTGCTGGCTCCAATGCCACTTGTAAACCCTTTACTAAGCATCCTAAAAATTAGTGTCAACCATCAGTCATAGGTGAAGGGAGAAAAAACAAATGAGTCTTAACAAATCCATGACCACTATGATTATAATTACAGAGATAGTGTATGGTTTTGATTAGGAAATTCCAAAGGTTGGTTAGTTCACTGGCTGTCTGTAAGGAATCTTACCCATCATTAACTTCTTTTTTTTAAATTAATTTATTATTTTTGGCTGTGTTATGTCTTTGTTGCTGCGCGCGGGCTTTCTCTAGTTGTGGTGAGCGGGACCTACTCTTTATTGCGGTGCACGGGCTTCTCACTGCGGTGGCTTTCTTGTTGCAGAACACGGGCTCTAGGCGTGTGGGCTTCCGTAGTTGTGGCTTGCGGGCTCTAGAGCACAGGCTCAGTAGTTGTGGCACATGGGCTTAGGTGCTCCGCAGCATGTGGGATCTTCCCGGACCAGAGCTCAAACCCGTATCCCCCGCACTGGCAGGCGGATTCTTAACCACCAGGGAAGCCGAAAGCTGATTTTTTAAAACTCTGCAAGATTCGCTATTAAGTTGGATGGCAGACATTCTTTTAACGATGCTGACAAGGCTGGCTGGTGGACATTTCAGATCTACCTGGCCCTGCCTACTATCAGGCCACAGCAGCATGACTCTTCCTCCAGCAAAGAGACAGTACTCCTGCTCTCTTGTTACCTCCGGCTCCCATTCCAGTATTTTGAATTCCTCCTCTATTTCTTAATTCTACAGTCAACCCTCTTGAACACAAGAGGCCTTCTAATGTCATGTGTCACTCAGAAGACTGAACACTTCGTGGTCAAGGTTTCCTAAATATATCCTTGCCTATCTCACTCCACCACTTCTCTTTGCCATCTTAGGAGTAACCCTCCATAAATCCACTAATTCAACAAGCATTTACAATGGGCTGAGCACGGAGGGAAGTATAAAAGGAGTTTCACTGCTCTTAAGGAACTTAAAAGACAAATGTGGTCACCTCCAAGTAAGCAGCTTTCCCTTTTCTGACAATGAAAGGAACAGATCTCAAGAGTTGTCATGCAGGAATATAAAAACAGGATGACTGAGGCAATCGCACCAAGTCCCACACCAATGGACTGGTCTATTAAAATCTTCTCTTTGGGGGCCTACCTAAATCTTCAGCTGGGTCCAACTGAGAAGGAGAGAAGGAGCCCAGGGTCCATGCAGGGCATGACATTAAAAGGGAGGGAAGGCAGTGCTGATAAAAGAGGAATGGGACAAATGGTTTCTGACAACATCGTTTAAATATCCTTGTCCCTACCTACTGCATCTTAAAGAAAAGGAAACCATGAGATACAAGGGTCCAGGTCAGGGAGAGACATAAAGTCTGGAAACCTGAGATCCAATGAGCTTGAGTGGCACACCCAATATGGCCTCTACGGCCTAGCTTTCTCATTTCTTTGCAGTCCAGAGTATCTTTCCTTTCACATCAAGAATCTCACCTCCTCCCCTTCCAGCATCTTTCATCTGTCCCTTCCTACTCGTGCCTTTCTTTCTAACCATTTCTCCTCAATTAAGGGTTACTCATTCACTTGACAAATAGGTATTGACAGTCTGTACTGCTCAAAACATGGTGCTTACCTCTCCCAAGGTACCTAAAATGCAGTCCATGCCCTTGAGGAGCTTACCATCTACACCCCAGTTATTCACAGTGGTCTCATTTCTTCTTTATCTTTTAGGGCTGGACTCCCCACCCCACCCCCCAACCTCATGTTCAATGTGTACAACCTATGCTGACTTGTAGCTTCATTCTCAGAATGCAACTCGAATTGTTCTTTCAAAGCTCAGTAATCTCTTCTCACCAAAAGTCATGATCATTGCTTCGGTTAGAATCTTCAACAATCATCTGGGCAGCTACCCTGATGGAATGAAAAAGCACTTCACTGTGTTCAGTTCATCATGACTACCCTCCACCAGATCCTAATGACAAAGCCCACACACGAACACGCCTCCAGACATTGTCAAATGTCTCATAGTGGCCAAAATCGCCCCCAGGTGAGAATCACTAACCTAGGTCAATGGCTCCCTGTGCACATGCTTGAGAAGCGACTGATGTGTCATGAAGCGTACTGATTCCTGACATACGCCTATTGTCAGAGATTATTTAGCGCACAGGATTACGTTATCCAAGAGGGATTACTCATATTTAGGCAAACTTAACAAAGTCTCCAAATATACCAGGTATCTTGCCTTTGTTCATCCAGTTCCACGCTCCACCCTGCTCTGTGGGAGGGAAGGCTGACCTAACAGACTACATCAAAGAGCTCCCTCATCCCAATTCCAGTGGAGTTTGGCTAATGGCGAACACTGCTTGGATCAGGACGGAAATGAACACAGGCTATGCCTCTGGCTTTCTCCCGGAGGTGACAATGTCAGGGCTGGCGGAATCCATCCACTTGCGATCAGAAGACCCTCCTCACCCAACTCTCTCTTTGGGGGTTAGGCATCTGTTCCTCCTCTCACTCCTTTTCACCTCAGAGTGTGACATCCCTGCTATTACTAGCCCTGAAGTTCACACAACTGCCTTGTGATTTTACTATATATGCCGCCCGCATTTTGGTAAATAATCCCTTTATCAAATCCTCCTATTAATCCCAGTGTCACTGGGGCCCTGCTGACTGATACACCAAATACATTTTTAAATTTATCTGAAATGTTAAAAGCAAGCAGTTTTAAAATGTTCCACTCGAAGCTCCATTCTCCCGAAAAGAGGCTCAAAAAAAGCATCACGTCTTGAAAATCTCTAGGCTTTTAAGATGTGTAAAGAAGATTACTGTGAACTTTCTTTATTAAAGAGCAAGCCTGTGATATATCTCTTCTACTGTAACATATTAATTAAAATGCTCAAATTTATATTTCCTTTAGCCCTACCTTACCCCAAAGAGAAAGAAAAATAGTAGAACATTACCTCCACCTTATGGTCTTGACAATTCGGTCAATTATTATGTTAACTTACATTGTTATCTTTCCATGTACATGTTTTACGTCTCTAATTACTCTGTACATTAATGTTAAGGACCAGGACCCTATCTTACATTTGTTTTCCTCACACTTCTTCATTCATGCCTTGCATTAGTTCCTTTAAGAAAGAATATATTCGATAAATATTTGTTGACAGTTGGAAACAGCATCAACAGAAACAGAACAGGAGGCAGGAAAACTAGCCCCAAGAGGTGTACTCACTACTTTAGTATTTTCTTATTTGCCTTATCAAGAGATCTTGCCACCAGAAGAAAAATAAAAGCTTCACTGTAAGGTGAATGTAAAATTTTAGGAAAACAGCTGTATACCCATCAAGATTATTTTCCACAAGTAGCCAACATGAAATAGAATTTACAACAGAGACAGGAAGAAGGGTAGGTGGAGTTAGAATAGGAGGAAATGAAGAGGCTCAACAAGAATTAATTACTGGTAATTACACATGCTACAGCCTCTCTTCTTTCTCCACCCTCGAGCTAATCAACAGTGGGAACAGATGTGATCTGTGGTATTGGGGAGGGGGGTGCCTAACAGCTGTTTGGAGAACATGCCATTAAAAAGCAGCCTTGTCCACAGAAACCCAACAGTTTCACTATTTGAAAGAAAAGAGGTAATGAATAATGACCACAGTCTTACTATGAACTTCAGCTCATTCAGGCCAATGATGAAGTTTTTCTCCTGATTTCTTTTTTTTTTTTACAGCTTTACTGGAGTATAATTGCTTTACAATGGTGCGTTAGTTTCTGCTTTATAACAACGTGAATCAGTTATACATATGTCTCCTGATTTCTGATGAACAATGGCAGTGGCTCTAGTATTTACTGTTACAAGAGCACCTCAAGAGTTTAATCTATTTTACATATCTCATCCAAGCACTCACAAAACCAGTACAAACATCCAACTACCCCTTAATGAGTAAGCAGTCAATAAATCTTAACTATGATAACGATGATTACAAGAAAAACTCATTAAGTTCCCACCACAGGGAATACCAAATCAGGGTAAAATAATCACAGACTTGCTAGACTATCTTTCTGGATGTTCTTCCCTGGGATAAGAACTCTATGAAAATCAGAACACTCCAGTTTACTTCTTTAAAAATTTAAAGAATACAGCATACTATCAGTGCATAGAATCTTTCCTAAAAAATAAAAACACAGGCTAAAGCCCAGGAATCCATTTAAAAACAATATAACAACCAAGGCTTTATCAGGAATGCACTTACTCACAGAACAAAAGTTTCAACCTCTTCCCAGTAAGGAGCGGTTTTTGCTTCTTCCAATGTCTGATGACTGCCAGCTGAGAAGGGCTGGGAGGGAGGGTCAATGGCATTCCCACCCCATCTGGGACACCCCCGGGGCCCAAGGAATGAAGATAGGTGGCACAGTCTGGTGTCAGGAGTCACCAGGTTACTACCATCTAGGATCTGAAACTCTCGTGCTGGAATGGCCGAGAAGCTTTTAGACTTTGGAACCAATTAGGTTCCAAAAGGCTGTAAATACCTCCATTTCGTCACAAATCCAAAGTTGTAGTCAATAAATGATTGATTATGCCACTGACTGACAGCAAACACACTGACCGCTTTTGTTGAAACATGCAACTGTGTTGAAAGCTTTGAAAGTTCTTAAGTAGCTGAACACTTGCAAGTTCTTCTTAGGTTAAATGTTATTTATATATACGTGGTTGTAGCGTACATATACACACAGCGTGTTTGAGAGCAGAGATAATCATACACACTTGCAGGATACTACACTAATTACCCGTATCTGATCTTATTAAACTGAGCTTGCATATTCTCAACTTTACTTCTGTGTATTTTGGGGGTAACTTCCAAAATTTCATTTAGTCACAGCAGTACATGCAAATTGCACTAAGATTCAATCTTGTTGGGGATAATTAGAGAAAGATGGAGCTGGGCCTGGGAAGAGGAAAGAAAGGTAAGAGCCGATGGCAGAACAAGAATAAAGATTTTAAGAATGAAACCATAGGAAAAATAAAGAAGGTGAGTGCAAAACACACTTGGGACTCCAAACTACACACTGAAGGCATCTAAGAGACAGCAGTGAGTGCGGGTGGGGAGCCCTGGGAGGCGACCACTTCGGAGTTTGAAAATCAGAAAGGCAATGAACAGCTAGGCTGAAGACCAGCCACGGGGAAGGAGGGGAAATGCCTCGAAGCATGCTTATTATCTCCAACACAGCAAATTTTCTATTAAACAAGGGATCATGAATGAAAATGAATACACAGTACCCCTTATTACTAAACAAGAATATAAATTAAAGGTCATTTGTACTACATTTCGAAGATTTATTTAACTGAATATAAACACTGTTTATTCCTAAGAGCTCTCAACTTCAGACCCCCTGTGACTACAGTTTCCATGAGGTCTAAAGTTCTCTAACTTAAATTCTAAATCCATGAGTTTTCAGGAACCTCTTCCTCCTGGCGAGAAAAGGACTATACCCTTCCATTTGCAACTCAGAGGATGAAGCTATTCTTTTCGGTGTGCTCTGCAAACCCACCTTTTGATCCCTAGAAATAATTTTAATTATCTGCAAAAGAGCACGTAAGAAAGTTTAAATTAATCCTTCATCCTAAATTATGTTGCTTTTCTGCATCAGCAAAGACACATTACCATGCAAAATAATGAGCCTTTTTTTTTAATTTTGGTCTGATAGAGAATATATTTGGGAGAGAAATGGGAGTTTCTGGCAAAAAATAAAGGCTTCATTACTTCAGCTTTAAATGTAAATTAGGCACTCAGCAGCATGCAAGTTAGGACAATTTTCCTTACACAAGATAAGACAAATTATATTTTATTCCTTAGTTCTTAACAAGAGTCACTTCCTTAGACATACCTAACCCTTAAACAAAGGCTCTTCTTTGTCACACTAGGGAAATGTTTTTATTACTGATGTTCTTTAATTATGAATAAAAATTTCTCTTCTATACTCATGCTCATAACAAGCTGCTACTTTAGGCAAAGAATATCTAAAATGAATACAGAAATAAAAGGGGGAGTATTTGCTTTCTATGTAAATGTTACACTTATCACCCCAACTAGTGGAAAGGCCTTTTTCAAAAAACACAGCTGTCCTTTGAGTCTCTTAACAGTCTGATTTTGCAAGAAAGCGATGGCCTTTAAAAGTGAAAACGGCATTAAACATACATCTGATTGCACATAATCACACTAACATAACAACTACCAGTGTTTCGTGGGGCTTTGCTCGTTTTTAAAAGGTGACCACTTCTTTCATATGCATACAACTTTCTCAATCTATCTGGAACTCAGTGTGTCCAAATGTCTCTGTTCTGCAAAGCCCTTGAATAAGACCTATCCAATCTCGTCCTCCACCATGGCACAGTGCTGGTGCCATGGCGGAGGCATGGCCTATTTACCTAGAGGCTTCTCCTTACGTTCAGCCACTTGGGAGACCACTGTTACACAAACGAGGATCGATGTTTGTGAGTGTTTTGTCCTAGTTAATCTGAATACATGATAGGATACTGCATCTTTAGCCTGAAGTTGCCTGAATCATTGATGGCAAAAATATAGCCTTTGGGTGTTAAGTCTGAATTTTTCCTTTAGTTCCGCACAACCTGAATATATAAGTAGAAAGAAGAAAAGGTAAATGGGATATGCTCAACATCTTACTGAATTAACTTGTAACACTTAAGGTCCTAACATGTGATATCAAATTATTAATATCAGCTTTACACTTGAGAGATTCTCCAATTGTCAAATACCTTTTCAAGCTAAACTCTCTGATTAATATTTAATCTGATGAGAGTACAATTGACCTAAATTTCTGCATCATGGAATCTCAACCATGTGAATCATCTTAAGATTATTGTTAGTCAGTTACTTTTCCTTATTAGATGGCCGTGCACTTTCTAAGTACTGCAGCAGCATGTTTCCGCATCAATTTTTCTGTTGACTTCACCAAATATCCACAGAAGGGAAGAGAAACTGGACATTTTTATCATTACACAGAGTTTCTACTTGGATTCCCATTCCTGCTTACCTGTAAGACCTGTTACTTAAGGAGTGCTAAGAAAATAAAAAGTTCACATGTGTGTGTATATATATATATTTTTTTTTTGCGGTACGCAGGCCTCTCACTGCTGTGGCCTCTCCCGTTGCGGAGCACAGGCTCCAGATGCGCAGGCTCAGCGGCCATGGATCACAGGCCCAGCCGCTCCGCGGCATGTGGGATCCTCCCGGACCGGGGCACAAACCTGTGTCCCCAGCATCGGCAGGCAGACTCTCAACCACTGACCACCAGGGAAGCCCTCATGTATATCTTTAAAAAGCATACTCAAAGTACATATTTTACATCACATAGACAGGCTTATTAAATATATTTAGAAACATAAATCTTCCAGATAAAATTATAAACAATGGCAGAATTATTTGGTAGTCACCTAGAACAGCAATGTCCAACAGTACTTCCTGCACTGATGGAAATGTCCTCTATCTATAGTGTCTGATATGATAGTCACTAGCCACATGCGACTACTGAGCATTTGAAATGTAGCTGGTGTGACTAAGGAACTGAAATGTTCATTTTATTTCATTATAATTAGTTAAAATTTAGATTTAAATAGCGATCTGTGGCTAATCGCTACCATACTAGCAGTACAGATCTACAACACTTGACATCTACAGAAGTAATGTATGCAAAGAAAGCTGTTATTAATTGGAATGTATTTTAAGAATGAATGGTGTGACACTATTAGGTATAAAATAAGCTACAGGGATATACTGTACAACACAGAGAACACAGCAAATATTTTATAATAACTGTAAAAAGAAGATAACCTTTAAAAATTGTGAATCAGGGTTTCCCTGATGGCGCAGTGGTTGAGAGTCCGCCTGCTGATGCAGGGCATGAGGGTTCGTGCCCCGGTCCGGGAAGATCCCACATGCCGTGGAGCGGCTGGGCCCGTGAGCCATGGCCACTGAGCCTGCGCGTCTGGAGCCTGTGCTCTGCAACGGGAGAGGCCACAACAGTGAGAGGCCCGCGTACCGCAAAAAAACAAAAATAAAAAAAAAATTTAAAAATTGTGAATCATTATATTGTACCATTGTAACTTATATAATATTGTATACCAAGTATACTTCAACAAAAAAAAATTTAAACACACACACACGCAAAGAATGAATGGTACGGAGACTGAAAAAAGAAAGTAGCCTTGTATTTTTATTCAACTAAAAAATCAGTAAGAGGATTTAGAGGGCAGTCACCGTCTAAGAGAGTCAGACACTGATTCTTAGTTTTGCTTTTCACCTCAAACGATCAACTTGGTGTTAAAATTCCTTAGAGGTATAGTCTAAAATTTCACAAAACTAAATTTGTCTGTAAAAGAAGACACCATGGTAATTCAAAGGGGACAAATACATTTTTCCCCATCTTTCAGGCCAAAACTTTATAGTAAGAAACAGTGTAGGTTATGGTTGACTAGAAAGCAGAAATGGTTATCAACATACCTATACACTATATATTCCACTTGTGAAATTCAAATTAAAACATTTAGGTGAAAGGGCTCTGCAAAAAACTACAAAGCACTACACACATATATTATTATTGCTGCTACCACTACGGTTGCTGTTATTCATGCTAATGGTTCTTGCCTTCAAGGAACTTACAAATTGTACCTGTCAAGGCCTTCCTTGCTGGCTGCCCATAGATTCTGGTGGATGTATGGACAGTGATATCACTTCATTTGTGTTGGTGAAAACATGAGAACTGATGTGGACAAATATGGCCATCACTGGGTCTTAACATTATTTTTCTTAACAGTAAACTGGGTGGTCTTTTAACCCTGATTGTGGACAGCTGGTGTACAGCTGGAGAGGACAATGTAAGAATCTAGTGAGACTGGCTCACAATTCCAAGGTTTGAGCCTCGATTATACCTAGTCATGCCATTCCTGCTTGAAGGCAACTACTTTTCATGTTTCCCGGACCTTTATAGAGAATTATAGTAAATTCCTTCACTTTTTTACATGTATGCTTGGCTTCCAGGACCTTCTAGATTTAAATTGAGATATTTCTGACATTTTCAAATAAATAAATTTTACCTCCACTAGGACAGACTAAGCTTTCCCATTGAAACAATGTTGTAAGTAGGGAACTGATCTTACGAACAAGGAGCTGGCATCAGTAAGTCATAGGAAAAACAGAAGTGAAATCTTCTATAACCACTTAAACAGAGTAAGACTATATTACTGGCAGTACATGGGGACAACTATAAGGGATTCACACTCTTTCCAGACCACGACTACATATAAGGCAAAAAAAGGCTACCCTCTAAGGGTAAAACCTACTTGCACAATGGATATGGTGGTCCTCTGTTGAAATCAACCAAGAGACTGTCTACGTGCATGCCTAGCCCCAGAATTTGAATGCCTGTACATGTTTCTAAAGGTGATCTGAGTGTAATCTTGGGAAGCAGGCCTAGATTGTGGCTTGTCATTTAGTAAAATGTATTACAGTTTGGTTTGAAAAAAGTCACATGAACAAAGGAAAATGGTCACCATAGAAATAAGCCCAAAGAACCAGACATTGGCAAGTTTTACTGCTCAGCATTATTCAGGGGAAACCCAAATAGTCCCTGTGGCAGGTGTATCCTAATCATGGATTATCTAACCAAGTCCCTTTGTTTTGATTCCATTCTCACCAAGCAACCTTGTGATTGCAGTGTGGCTTCCCATGCGCCTTGTCTATAAAGAGAAAATGCAGTAATCTCTCAGTTCGACCTCCCCAGTCTAATTAACAGCAGTAGTTCTCATTTCAAATGAACAAACTGGCATTAGGGCAGGTACATGTGAGTCTGACCATCCACAGTGTGCCAAAAGGGTCAGATTTCTAAGCTTCTAAGAATATAAGTTCCTTGTTCACCACTGAACCTCCCGTGCCTAGAACAGTGTGTGGCTCATCATAGCTGCTCAACCAACATCAGGCTGA
Source organism: Neophocaena asiaeorientalis asiaeorientalis (assembly GCF_003031525.2). Lineage (NCBI taxonomy): Eukaryota > Metazoa > Chordata > Mammalia > Artiodactyla > Phocoenidae > Neophocaena > Neophocaena asiaeorientalis. The sequence goes on from NW_020173387.1 coordinate 362,769, forward strand.
AGTCCAGAGATCCAAGATGACTCCTCACAGTGTCTTTCAATTCCAATTGTAATATACACTAAAAGGGCACAGATGGTCAATATAAAATGACCAGAAAATAAAGTCCATTACAGATAAAATATTTAAGTGTCATAGCATTAATATGACCTAAAACTAATTTATTTGATATAGTAAACATTAAGCAACTAGAAATGCTTTGTTTTCATGCCTGAAATATAGTGTTTTCTTCCATCTTGAAAAACTTCCCCATGACAAGCAAAAGCACTCAAAAACATTCAGAAGCTTGACATACTCAGTACTCAAGAATGCTCACTTTGTAAAGTAATATGGTCTTTCCTACTGATACCATTTTGAAAAGTTAAGAGTTAACCCAACATTTCTCCTTTCACCTTTCCCTAACTCCATAATTTATTCTAAACATCCAGTTGAGCTATTCCATATCAAATCCAATAAAGGCAACAATGACTAGAAAGTAATGCTAAGTTACCCACTTCCATACTTTGATTACAGCTCTTGAAGCATGTTTCAATTTGCTATAATGTCACAAAACCGAAATCCCAGACTTTTAGCATTGGACAAACCCTCTCACAGGAAACAACTATAGCCTCTGAACAACATAAAAAACAACCACCTGAAGGTACTGGAGAGCAACCAAAAACAGGTCCAAAATGTAGGGAAGCCTACAACTGGAGAAAGGAAAAGACTCCCAGCCAAGTTACCCATTTTTTTCAATGTTTTGCCTGAGGGCAGGCACTAATAGGTGCTGTGCGGAGCAGTAGTCTTAATTCTACTGGCTTGAAGAGCCAGAAGACAGGGTTAAAGTTGACCAATGTAGCTGGAAAAAAGAAAAGGCACAAATTACCAATATCATTAATGAGACAAATGACACCACTACCAATTCTACAGCTATTAAAGGGACTAAGAGAGAATATTATAAACAACTTCATGCCAATAAACTGGACATATTCCTTGAAAGGCACAAACTACCAGGCTTACTCAAGAAGTCAGTAACCCCAACAGCCCTCTATGTATTAAAGAGACTGAATTTTTAGTTAAAAATGTTTACACAAACAAAAGTCCAGGCCCAGATGGCTTCACAGTGGTGAATTACTCCAAACATTTAAGGAAGAAATAATACCAATTCTACATAAAATCTCCCAGAAAGCTGAAGAGGAAGAAATACTTCCCAACATATTCTATGAGGCTAGTATTACCCTGGTCTGATTGAGACTGATATCTCAAGAAACCTTCAGAACAACAACCTTTGTGAACATAAATGTAAAAATGTTAAACATTTTAGCAAATCAAATCTTTTTAAAAGTACATAGAAGGAGGGCTTCCCTGGAGGCACAGTGGTTAAGACCCTACCTGCCAATGCAGGGGACACGGGTTCGAGCCCTGATCCGGGAAGATCCCACATGCCACAGAGCAACTAAGCCCCAACGCCACAATTACTGAGCCTGTGCTCTAGAGCCCGCAAGCCACAACTACTGAGTCCGTGTGGCACAACTACTGAAGCCCCTGCGCCTAGAGCCCGTGCTCTGCAATGAGAAGCCTACGTGCTGCAATGAAGAGTAGCCCCCTCTGGCCGCAACTAGAGAAAGCCCGCGCACAGCAACGAAGAACCAACGCAGCCCAATTAATTAATTAAAGAAAAATCTGACCACTATAATTCAGGGTAAATCCTAATAACAAATCACATCAAATAAACTTACTTACCAGCCCTAGAACATGTTTAGTTTTTTGTTCTTTAAATCACCCTAGCTTCCATTTCCAAAACATACACAACCATTAAAATAATGCTTTCCTCATTGCCTGGTATTACTAACTTTCATTCACATCAGGTATATGGACAACTATTTACAAGACCATATAAAATTACTGTTAATTGTGTATACTTTCAACCTGAACTATTAAGCCAGTCCTATGTTTCACTTCCTTTGAACATCAGTAGCCAATTGACTGCCTGACTACACTTTCATCTCCTTTGGCCCATAGAGGCAATTAATAGTAACAAGAAGCTTAAGTAAATGTCTTGTAGAGAAGGGAGCTCAATATTCTCTCCACATTTAAAGATTCCATGAGGATTAGTCAAGGGAAACAGTCCTCTTCCCAAGATTCCAAAAGGCAAATAAATATCCACTTCTTATGCTACTGCAACTGGCAGTGAACTGCACACTGCGCCTGTATCATCAGGTTGCTTACACGATATTTCACAAAACTTCAAAGAGATGCTTTTACAACCGACAGTAGGTCTCATGCAGTAAAACTGTAAATGAGCATTTTAATGAAGAACAACTGAGAGGCAATTTCACTTTCAAGAAAATTTAAGGCTGTACATGCCTGGGATAAACTCTTCTATTAATAATGAACAACCTCAAAGACTATATCTGCAGTTTCCAGGGTCAACTGGTTGACACTGAAAAAGATTTTAAGCCTACACCAAAACCCAAAATGGTATAGTCATAAAATACTTAAATAAATTTAAATCAGTATCAATACTACAGAATTTTAAGAGATATATACATCTCAGGGACTTCCCTCGTCGTTCAGTGGTAAAGAATCTGCCTTCCAATGCAGGGGACGTGTGTTCCATCCCTGGTCAGGGAACTAAGATCACACATGCAGCGGGGCAGCTAAGCCCGAGCGCCACAACTACTGAGCTCGCACACCTCAAAGAGACAGCCCGCATGCAGCAAACGACAGAGCCCATGCACCCTGGAGCCTGCACGCCACAACGAGAGAGAAGCCCATGCACCACAACGAAACATACAGCATGCCTCAATGAAGATCCCGCATACTGCAACTAAGACCCAACACAGCCAAAAATAATAAATGAATGAATGAATGAATAAATAAAAAGAGAGATATATATACTTCAGTCTTCAAATCCACAAATATTTCACAGCCCTCTGTCCATTGTTACATTCAGTTACACATATATGTCTACCAGAATTTGTGTTTGATTTTAATTTAGCAAAAATGCATTATTCAAGAAACATATAAAATTAAAGATTAATCACAAGAGCCAAGAGGTGGAAGAAACCCAAATGTCTACCAACAGATGAATGCATGAAGAAAATGTGATATATACATACAATGGAATATTATTTGGCCTTAAAAAAGAAGGAAATCCTGTCACATGCTCTAACACGAATGAACCTTGAGGACATTATGCCACAAGTGAAATAAGCCAGTCACAAAAACACAAATACTGCAAGATTCTACTTATATGAGGTATACAAAGGAGTCAAATTCATAGAGACAGAAAGTAGAAGGGTGATTAACGGGCTTCGGGGAGGGGGATAAGGGGAGTTGTTGTTGTTTGCTGAGTATAGAGTTTCAGACCTGCAAGATGAAAAAGATCTGGAGAGCTGTCTCACGACAATGTGAATATGCTTAACACTACTGAACTGGAGACTTAAAATGGTTATAGGATGGTAAATTTTATGGTGTATGTTTTGTTACCATAATTTTTAAAAAGATAACACAAATCAGCTTTGAAAAATAAAAAAATTAAAGATTAAAAAGTTTATTCCTTTAAAAATATATTTACCTAATATTTCTTTTCCATTCCTTTAATAAGAACACATGACACAAATGGCATGCTGAGTATTAAGGCTCTTTCCAAAACAATACAATCTCAGCATGCAAGTTAATTTTAGCCCCGCATATCAAAGTTAGCTGCTCAAAATGCTTTTCGGTGGAACCAAAACTTAACAAGACATTTCCCCTGTGAGCAGAGTATTTCCTAAAAATATATACAGCGAGGAGGCTTAGAAAGTTATTTTGGCCAAACCTTTTTGTATTCTATTTCATACTCCAAACTAGAAGCCCAACTTAGCCAAAGCTAAAAGTTAAATAAAAAAGAAAGAAAGAAAAGAAAAGAAAGCAGATGTAAACTGTACTGTACAGTTTACTGTAAACTGTACTGTGCTGGTTTTAAAATATATCTTGAGAAAGCTTGGGATTCAGTAAAACAGTTAAAAAAAGATACATCTTGGGCTTCCCTGGTGGCTCAGTGGTTGAGAGTCCGCCTGCCGATGCAGGGGACACGGGTTCGTGCCCCGGTCCGGGAGGATCCCACATGTCGCGGAGCGGCTGGGCCCGTGAGCCATGGCCGCTGAGCCTGCGCGTCCGGAGCCTGTGCTCCGCAACGGGAGACGCCACAACAGTGAGAGGCCCGCGTACCGCAGGAAAAAAAAAAAAAGATACATCTTGAGCACTGAATCCTAAGAATACTGTCCATCAGTGACTGAAATAAGGAGCTGTGAAGTATCAATTCCCAAAGACTTGCTTGTGTTTGAAGGACAAGCAACCTTGGTTAATAAAGGAATGAATGAGGAAATACAGTTTTTGGCTTGTCTTGGGCCTAGATCACTTTTATTCACAATTTCAAAATTATATTTTCCTGGTTAAGCTCTGCTGTCATTTGTTTGAATTTAAATAGTTTCCAGGCACCCAATTTCCCTTTCTCACATTACTGGCTGCCACAATCCTCAACTGCAAATTTATTAAATGTCATAAGCACTTGAGAAAGTAAGAAATAATCATCTAAAAACACAGTGAGGATAAACCAAAGCAGTTTCTCCATCAGAAAATGAGGCCCCGCACTCTGTGACAATCGCTCTGGGGAAGTTGTTTTGACAGTCATCAACAGCAAATAGAAATCTGTCCTCAACCTATATTATAGAAAATATTTAAGTACAGTTTTGTAAGCTCCCGACTATCCACAGATCTATAACAAGGTTGAGAAAGGCACAAACTACTGTCTTTTCACATGCTTTGCTATAGTTTACAGCTTCTCCTGAATAGTTTTACAGCTCTTACTCAATTTAGGAAAAGAAAAGGGGGAAAAAAAGGCTATACAAATCAGATCCACCCAACTAGGCTGGGGAAAAGATAGAGGAGGGAAGAGAAAAGTGCCTTTAAAAAGACTACATGCAATAATTATGTTTTCCTACTTTACCCCCTTCCTTCACCGTGCATTACACTGTCAGCATGAGTCTTCCAGATGACTTTTAAGTGGCAATAAGAGAGTAAGCATTCTGTTAACTGGGTAAAAGGTAGACAAAATAAATACAGTCAACTCAGACTTTCTGAAGACTATGGAACATCTGAAGTTACTTAATACAAATGATAAGACCTCCCTGGACTATGGATTCAACAACTGCACTGTTTCACTGCGAGTCATTTTCTTATATATTCAGAATTTTCTAAATGCTACAGGGGTGTTCTACAGCAGCTGTCAGAATCCAGCTCCAATCCAGAGATCCAATCAGCTCTGGCTTAGGAAGGGAAGACCCCTGGGTTTTACATCAGTCCTGATCCTGGCTCAGTGGGACCCTACGGACTTCCATTTTCTCATTTGTAAAACGAGGGGGATGGATTAAGGTTCCTTTCGGTCTAAATAAGATGAGTCCAGTAACCTAATGTTTAGTAATCTTTGAAAAAAATCTTCCACATCTATTATTCTAATTTTTATCTTGCAGAGTTCTACACTGTGCACATAACACAAGAACAAGTGTAAACAGATCTATTCCTCTCTATGGCTTCTACGTTCCAAGGATCTTTGGATACTACATACAATCCTCCTAGTGAAGGCTACAAAGCTGTTGGTTTTATAAATTCTAAAGATTAAAAGGAGAAGCAAAGCCTTCTTAAAGCACCAGGCTTAACACTCCAGCTCAAAATACATGCAACGAGACCCAAGGCCTTGAAAGCATCAGAACCATCCCCATAAAGTTCACTCCCTGTGTGTACATCACTGTTTCAAATCACTCTAATAATGCATTTGCGTGCTCTAGATTCTGGCTGGTAAAGTGATACTACTCAAAAGGGGTAAAATTTATATGGCTGCATAAGAGTATGTACTGTAAAATTCCTCAGCTGCTTTTCCTAAGACATATTAACCCACCTGGCACACAGAACAGCAACCGTTTGGGCCATGCATCGCACGGCACAGAACTCAGTTTGGACCCTGTAACACCAGATACAGACATACATCGGTAACATCAGCAAAATACAACAATGCTGTGAGTTCTTCATATTAAGTTATTGAATGCAAGACAGCAAAAAGAAGGACAAGCCAAAATATTAAAAACCATGGACTGGACAATTTTTTTCAAGACCTTAACTCCCAATTTTTCCCAGGGCGTTCCCTAATAACAGGTTTTACAAACAGAAAGAAGAAAAGAAAAAAAATGGCACTTCACTGAAAATTTGAGCAGCTAAAGTTGTGTATATCACCTAATACATTAAATAACAGACATGGTGTGATTACATCTGTTTAAAATCCCACTAGTTATCTAACAAATGAACAGTTAAACCTCTTGCTTTCAAGATAATACCAAGTTGCATGAAAGAATCTCAAAGCACTTTATATACTACATGTCACTAACTCCCATAAATCCTTGACAAGTGTGGCAAAAACCCAATGCTCCAAATATTATAAATGGGGAGAGTAGCACAAAACAGTGACAAGACTTGTCAGAAAGCATCCAGTGAAGAACCCTAAGAAAGCAAGCAATTGCTTGGTCTCCCAAGACAGCTTTCTAACTTTATTTGGAAGTTACCTTTAAATAACCTAAGGGCAAGGGATCAGAGTTCACATGACAGAAAAATCATGCCAGCCCAAGGTATGTAAGCCCAAACAGAATGGACAACAGTGTGGGTTCAGTGACCCCTCCCCGGGGATTAGAACATTAATGCTACACTTAGCGGAGACACCAGGCAAGCACAGAAACCCAGGACCCAGAACTCCTGAGCAACAGGTGAATCCCCCCCTCCACCCCTTATAAAGCTACACACAAGAGCGCACCCACCATGAACAAACCCATCTGCTTGGTTTCTAAAACAATTCTGAAACACACTTCGCAGGCAGCAATTTTCCTTTCGAGTTTCTTGTATGTGTATTTAAAAAGTGCCCTCGTTTCAAATACTCGTCCCCTAGGCACCGCTGCTGAGGAGGGGGCAGCCTGGAACACCAAGCTAGGCTGTAAGACCGCCGCATCAAGCTGAGGAACAGGCCGCTGCCAGGATGACGTGCAACAGGTGAAAGAAACTGAAGCAGGGAGGGCAGGGTGGGCAGGGATTAGCAGCATCAACCCTTCCAAAGATGCAGGCATGGGGCCTTACTGCATCTTCTGTGATAATCCTACTTATTTCGCTCAGAAACACAGAACTGGCCCAGAGTTGGAAGGGACTTTAGAGGTCATCTAGTCCAACCTCTGATCCAAAGAAGGCTTCTCTTTTCTATTATGTACTTGTAATAGTGTGGAAGCTTCTGTTTGAATTCTTCCACTAACTGAAAGCACAACTCCACTGCTTAGTAGAGCTAAGTGATAGAAAGTCCCTTATTGCTAATTTCTGTCAATTAACACATCTCTACTTTCTGGAGGCACACAGTATCAATCTTTCTTTTTCTTTTAAATAAATTTATTTTTATTTTATTTTATTTATTTTATTTTTGGCTGCGTTGGGTCTTTGTTGCTGTGCGTGGGCTTTCTCTGGTTGCGGCGAGAGGGGGCTACTCTTCGTTGCAGTGCGCGGGCTTCTCACTGCGGTGGCTTCTCTTGTTGCGGAGCATAGGCTCTAGGCACGTGGGCTTCAGTAGTTGCGGCACGCAAGCTCTAGAGCGCAGGCTCAGTAGTTGTGGTGCACAGGCTTAGTTTCTCCACGGCATGTGGGATCTTCCCGGGCAAGGGATCGAACCTGTGTCCCCTGAATTGGCAGGCGGATTCTTAAGCACTGCGCCACCAGGGAAGCCCACACAGTATCAAACTTAACCTTTCTTTATGTGACAGTCTAATATTATAAAACATAAAAGCAAGACTCGTCCACTACATTTGTAGTATGGGCCCGTTCTACCTAATGACGTTGATTCCATTAGTCATTCATTTAAGAAGTATGTGTTACCTACCATTCAAGAGACAGAAAGGTTAATAACGACAACAATAGCAGCTAACCTTTAATGATCACTTACTAAGGGCCAGGAACTATTCTCAGTGCTTTACACTTAATTCATTTAATCTTCCAAACATAGGAGCTAAGTATTCTGTTGACTTCCATTTCATAGATGAGGGAACTGAGGCAAAGAGAGATGAAGTAACTTTGCCCAAGGCCACAAAGCTGATTCTAGAAGGACTGCTCTCTGTACACTGGCTCCTATGCTTAAAAAACCCACAGTTTGGTAGTAAAGAACTAATAGCCATCCCTCTCGGCTTTATGACATACATGTAAATCTGCTAAGCACATGGTCTGTTTTCATCAAAATCTCAACAAATAATGTTGGTCTGGACAGGGTCACTGATCCTCACCACAAAACAGAGGGGTCCCTACCAGCTGACAGTAACTCACTAATAAAACCCTTCTAGGGTATAGTTGTTCAGCAAGCTAGAGATGCCCCCGATTCTATGTGCATTCAGTTCACATCAGTCTGATTGGACCACGATGATATTACAAGAAATTTTGTCAGAGCCTTCAAGAAAAAGCAGATTATGTGATCTTGTTTACTAAAAACGTATTAAAGGTGGAAAAACAACATTGGCCTATCCTATTTCTTTGCTGTGTTTATAAATAATAGCTAATTGTGGTGATGCTGTAAGGGGAGTTCTTTCATACACTCCAGGGGGGAGCATAAAAGAACACACCCTCTAATGGTAATAAGCAATTTGGAAATAGGTATTAAGAGTTCACATCCTTTAACTTAGAAATCCCACTTTGCACAATTTATCCTAAAGAAACAATCAGAGTACAATGAGACCATGATTCATATAGATGTTTATTACAGCACTATTTACCACTGTAAAACCCCAGAAACAACACAAATGTGCTAAAATAGGAACACGGATAAATAAATTATGCGACATCTACTTGCTGAAATTGTAAAAGTAAAAATTCAGTTTCTATAAATATCTGATTACAAGGAAATGCTTATGATAGGTTCAATATAAATAGCCAGATACTCTACAAAAATGAACTATAGTCTAAATTATGTATTTTAAAAAAATTATTTTCCTCTATTCTTCTATATTTTCTAAGTATGCTATAATGCACATGTATTAATTTTATAATCAGAAAAAACACAATAAAAACTATTAGAATACAAAACTGTTGGAACTTCCCTGGCGGTCCAGTGGTTAAGACCCAGAGCTTCCACTGCAGAGGGGCACAGGTTCAACCCCTGGTCGGGGAAACTAAGATCCCGCATGCCTCACAGAGCAGCCGGGGAAAAAAACAAAACAAAACAAAAAAACAAAACAACTGTTGATATTCAACTGCTTCGACTTTCAAAATTAGCACTTTCAAGTGGTTCAACCTAATATCAATATTAAGCCTAAAAGGAAAAACAAAATTAACAACACTACTGGATCTTGGTGAACCAATACTGATCCTTGGTGACTGCTGTAATATACCGAAGAACAGCTGCTTAGCATTTTTTTCTAGAATTGTGCTCTTAAAAAGCTAAAATTTTCTAGAGTTCACCCTTCAGGAAACAGAATCAACACTTGCTGTCTTTGGTCTCCTAGAATGAAAACCTCAAGAAAATCCTGACAAAGTTATATGTAATTTGCATCCCAAATTACAAGAGTTATGACTCGAAGACCCTGCTATTTCTACCCTGAAAGAAGCACTGAAAGGTTCTCCACCTTATACTGTATGAGGTGCTAAAGAATTCCACCTTCAGGCCCAGGGCAATGTCCAAGTACTGCTTATACCACGTTTACTACAGCATGGAGAACATGCGAAACATTCTGACTGAGCTTTGATTCTTGACTTCCTCCCTACAATCCCCATCTTATTGTACCAAAACAACCTGAAAGATCAGTTTGTTCCAGGAAGGGGAGGCGGTCTCCAAGCTGGGCAGATGCCAGAACACCTATTATCCAGGATTCCTCAGAGATTACCAATAGCCATTTCCTATCGAATTATTCTTCATCAAGTGTGTATCAAGGGTGAGGCACGGTGCTAGGAATTACAAGTACCTTCGGCATTCTGAGCTGAGATGTACCGCATCTGGCTGGGAGATGGAATTTATAAACGAACACTTAAATTTTGAAATATTTTTTTGCTTATCTTGGGCTTTAATTTATACTAATGATTTATCCATAATCTTTGTTATTCTTGTTGAAGGTGAGGAGGCAGCTTTTTATTCAACAAAACTAATCCCCTTCTAGCTCCATTCCAAAAGGTTAATATGAATGAATCACAGGAAGATTTCAAGTTCTGCTGCCCTGTGGCAAAAAAAATCTTTGTTGAGTGCCAGTTATGTGCTGAGCTGGAATTAGAAAGCCCTCTGCCCTTTCTGGTCAGAGAAGGGGATGAGGAGAGGTGTAGCTGAGGAGAATTCAAAAATTAAGAAAACAAAGTTTAACGGCTGTAGAAATGGAAGACCCTTCACTCACCAAAAACAAAACCTTCATTAACCTCATGAATCTAGACCTCTAGCTAGAAAAGAAGGTCCCCAAGGACGTGACAACATCATATGGTTGCTCTTGGGCTTCACTCTTACAAAAACAGCATGCCATACCTCTCTGGGCAAATCTTGGCAATCACCAAAGAATCAACGGAACTGAGAGCAGGAATTATTCTACGGACATGGGTATCACCCTCTAACCCCAGGCAATAAGCATCTTTCCTCCTTTCCTTAAATGTACCTTATTCATATGGTATAAAATTCAATTACAGGTCAATGTCTTTCCTTTCCCTCTACCCTCTCAACTCAGACTACAATCAGGGACCCCTGTACCCCTGTATCCCCAGAACTCAGTACTGTGCCTGGCACATAGAAGGCCAGATAACTGAAATGAATTTGACCCATTTACAATTTTAAGAAAGAGCTCTCTATTGAAGTATAGTAACAAAAAACCTATTATAGCCTTTTCAGCAATTGGACCACCCAGTATTTTACTTACCACACATAAGAAGATAAATACTGTTGGTGTCTGTGTTTCCTGTATTTGAGAAGAGTGGCATGGATGTAAGAAGCCATATTCATTTTAGCCACTTACAAGTAAAGAGACCTTGGCAATTTCCTTAATCCCTTCGAGATTTCTTCTTCATTTGTGAAAAGGGATAAGATCCCCTACCCACAGGACTGCGGGAGATTAAATGAAATATAGTAAAAGTACCGTATGTGGATAGCAGGCATCCAGCCAGAGGTATTTCCTAGCTTCCACTTCTTCCAACCAGGCTGTCCTTATCAATCACCTGATTGCTATTTTATGTTTCCAGCTATTCCGCAGGTCAGTCACACCAATGCACGTCAGTCTGAATCTAATGAGAAGCTCTTTATCCCCTTCACAGCCCATTCCCTCCCCACTTCATCAAAACCTTCCATAAACCACCAATGCCAGGAGCTGGCCGCTTTGACTTCTTAGGTTTGATAGGTCTCTCCTTCTGCCTTCCCACACTTAGCTCTTAAAACGACCGCTTTGAAAAAGAAAACTGAGGCTAAATGGAAGATGGCCGAGCTCCTGACTCCAGGAAGTAGATGCCTTAGGATCTAAGCTATAGCAGGGCTCAGGGAGTAAGGAAATATGTTGCCTTGGAAGGAAGCTTTATACTTTCCATCACATGAGCATTGAGCACCCCAGCTTCATTTTCAGGAAGACAACTACAGGCAGCAGAATGAAAACCCAGAAGCATATTACCAAACCTGTAAATGGAAAGGCAACATGAGACTGGAGAGCACCAACAGCCAACTTCCATTACCCAGCCACTGAAGCCCTGGGCCAGCGCACACTTCACTTAAATCCCCCAAAGTAATTAGCTCCAAGGAAAGATGTCACCTGATATGATTGAGAGAAGAGGACCAGAAAAACCTAAGGGTAATTCTTATGCAGAACGAAGAAAGAGCGGCGGCGCTCTGCATTCTGCCAAATCTACAATATAAAATTAACTGAATACTGGAAACCCTCATGGTGTAGAACATGAAGAAAAATTGAGAGTGACTAAAGCAGGAGGAAGTGTTCTGTATTAGTAACAGCGTGATGTGGTGGCTTGAGCAAACAAAAGGGACACACAAGAGGCCACGGATAGGATGCAGAGATAGATGGTCTGTGCTAATTCTCCCCTTCCTTGCAAGAAACAAATTACAACACAGGTTCACTTCATTACATTGCATGTAAAAGAATAAAGCACTGTTTCCGGGCAACAAACACTTTAGGAGCTTAATATTCACTGTGCAGAATCCTAAAAAGTCAGTGAATGCCTTGGAATTTCACCACACAAACTTGCGTCACCACACTCTTTTGTGTCAGACTGTTTCATTATCTTCAAGGCTTAGCATAATTGGAGCCTCAGTCTAAAAATAGGCTATTTTTTCCCTTTGCAATCTGACTGGTAAATAAAAGTTAGGGGAGTTTTTATCCCCTTCATTTGTTTTAAACAACCACTAGCTTCTGCTCACCAAGCAAAGATTACTGAATACATTTTCTGGATCTGTTTGTTTATTCTGCTTATGGCAAACACACTTCGACCTTCACCACTGTAACAGGCAGTGAGTGCCACAGACAAGCTATGCAGACATACTCCAGAGCCACCCCGGTTTCAGCTGTGGGGGACTGCAGCACCATGTATGCCACAAAACACACAGGGCAGAAGGGAGTACTCCTCCCCACCCGAGTCTACCCTTGCTTCATCACCCAATCCGCTTCCTTAACAATTCCATTCTTAGGGCCTCATTAATTATGACCAATCAAATTCCTTTATCGCTGGTGTGAAAAGACTGAGGAGGTAAAAAGGGAATCAACGCTCTCGGAAAATCTATAAAGTGGCAGCAAATATTAACCAAACCAGCATGATACATGCAAACTGGCACACATCCCCTCAAACAAAAATGGCTCCCAGCATGGTGAAGATAGAACCCTATTTTCTCCCACCTCGTGATACCTGTTGCACAGACATGCTCTCAAAAAACACAGGCAATGCATGCTGGAGGCAGTTAGAACGACTGGATAGCCCGGACTTAAATCATGGCTCTGTGATTCACCAGCCCTGTGGTCTTAGGCAAGTTACTGACAATCTCCATGCTTCAGTTCTCCCGGCTTATAAAATAGAGATCATGGCCTAAACCCCCTTGCTAACCTGCCTCGTCCACGCAGCTGTCATTTACAGGACCGGACTAAAGCCTGAAACCAGAGGCTGCACGAGCAGCAAGGGAGGTTAGGAAAGAACCAGCTCAGGAACATTTCGATTTTCCCAGTTCAGTACATTTCTAAACACCTAATAAGTGAAAACATTTTCTCCTCCATGCCACCACACACACACAGTAACTAGAAAACAAATTGAAAAACACTATTTTTCATAAAACTCATAACATGACTCCTACACTTCACATAACCGGAAAAAACATTTTTTAAAATTCAGCTTATATGTTGCAGTAGGGCTTTGCTGTTAGCATAAACTGCTTAGAACAGTGTCTAGCAAGCATTAAATGCTTAGTATAGCTTAGCTATTATTATTATCCCTAATTGAATGGTGTGTCTAATTTTTACTGGTTAAATACAGAGGGAAAAGTCAGACCAGATCCCAATCTCTTTGGAAGTTCATAGTAACTGTTACCCAAACTAAGTCAAGGGCCAGTCATGTGTGCCACAACGAACTGAGTGGGGGAGGGGACGACCAACATACTCTAACGTGAAAAAGTCAGAAGGCATTAGCATAGCACTGAACTACAGCTCTATTATTTCTCCCTCTAAGAAATGTCTCCAAGCATAATCTTCGGTGATTCAATTTATCAGCGAATGGTTTGCACAGGCTCCTAGAGGACAAAACAAGATGCCCTGTACTGAAAATGAGGCCCAAGATGTGATTACAGCATCAATCTCCATTTTAAGAATAGCAGATGGGTGCGGAGCCAAGATGGCGGGGGCGGCACCCATGGGGTGTGGGGATCGCACCCCCAGTGCCACTGAGCCTGTGCCAGTGCCCAGAGCCCCACACCGAGCCAACTGCGCACCAAGCCGCAGCCGGCCATCACAGGGCCACGGCCGGGGGACCAGCAGGGTCTTGGTGCTCTTGCCGGGAGTCAGCCCTGTGCCTCCGAGGTAGGCAAGCCGAGTTCACGACACTGGTCCACCAGAGACCTCCCAGCTCCACGTGATATCAAACGGCGATAACCTCCCAGAGATCTCCATCTCAACACCAAGACTGAGCTCCACTCAACGACCAGCAAGCCACAGTGCGGGACATCCTATGCCAAACAACTAGCAAGACAGGAACACAACACCACCCATTAGCAGAGAGGCACCCTAAAATCATAAGTCCACAGACAGCCCAAAACACACCACCAGACATGGACCTGCCCACCAGAAAGGCAAGATCCAGCCTCATCCACCAGAACACAGGCACTAGTCCCCTCCACCAGGAAGCCTACACAACCCACTGAACCAACCTTAGCCACTGGGGACAGACACCAAAAACAACAGGAACTACTAACCTGCAGCCTGCAAAAAGGAGACCCCAAACACAGTAAGATAAGCAAGATGAGAAGACAGAGAAACACACAGCAGATGAAGGAGCAAGGCAAAAACCCACCAGACCTAACAAATGAAGAGGAAATAGGCAGTCTACCTGAAAAAGAATTCAGAATAATGATAGTAAGGATGATCCAAAATCTTGGAAACAGAATGGAGAAAATACAAGAAACGTTTAACAAGGACCTAGAAGAACTAAAGAGCAAACAAACAATGATGAACAACACAATAAATGAAATTAAAAATTCTCTAGAAGGAATCCATAGCAGAATAACTGAGGCAGAAGAACGGATAAGTGACCTGGAAGATAAAACAGTCAAAATAACTACCGCAGAGCAAAATAAAGGGAAAAAAAATGAAAACAATTGAGGACAGTTTCAGAGACCTCTGGGACAACATTAAACACATCAACATTCGAATTATAGGGGTCCCAGAATAAGAAGAGAAAAAGAAAGGGTCTGATAAAAAAAAAAAAGAAATGGACTGAGAAATTATTTGAAGAGATTATAGTTGAAAACTTCCCTAATATGGGAAAGGAAATAAGTCAATCAAGTCCAGGAAGCACAGAGAGTGCCATACAAGATAAATCCAAGGAGAAACACGCCAAGACACGTATTAATCAAACTATCAAAAATTAAATACAAAGAAAACATACTAAAAGCAACAAGGGAAAAGAAACAAATAACATACAAGAGAATCCCCATAAGGTTAACAGCTGATCTTTCAGGAGAAACTCTGCAAGCCAGAAGGGAGTGGCAGGACATATTTAAAGTGATGAAAGGGAAAAACCTACAACCAAGACTACTCTACACAGCGAGGATCTCATTCAGAGTCAATGGAGAAATTAACCTTTGCACACAAGCAAAAGCTAAGAGAATTCAGCACCACCAAACCAGCTTTACAACAAATGCTAAAGGAACTTCTCTAGGCAAGAAACACAAGAGAAGGAAAAGACCTACAGTAACAAACTCAAAACAATTAAGAAAATGGTAATAGGAACATACATATCCATAATTACTTGAAATGTAAATGGATTAAATGCTCCCACCAAAAGACACAGACTGGCTTAATGAATACAAAAAAAAAGACCCGTATATATGCTGTCTACAAGAGACCCACTTCAGACCTAGGGACACATAGAGACTGAAAGTGAGGGGATGGAAAAAGATATTCCATGCAAATGGAAATCAAAAGAAAGCTGGAGTAGCAATTCTCATATCAGACAAAATAGACTTTAAAACAAAGACTATTACAAGAGACAAGGAAGGACACTACATAATGATCAAGGGATCGATCCAAGAAGAAGATAGAACAATCGTAAATATTTATGCACCCAACATAGGAACACCTAAATACATAAAGCAAATGCTAACAACCATAAAAGGGGAAATCAACAGTAACACATTCGCAGTAGGGGACTTTAACACCCCACTTTCACCAATGGACAGATCACCCAAAATGAAAATAAATAAGGAAACACAAGCTTTAAATGATACATTAAACAAGATGGACTTAATTGATCGTTATAGGATATTCTATCCAAAAGAAGAGAATACATTTTCTTCTCAAATGCTCATGGAACATTCTCCAGGATAGATCATACATTGGGTCAAAAATCAAGCTTTGGTAAATTTAAGAAAATTGAAATTGTACCAAATGTCTTTTCCCACCACAATGCTACGAGAGTAGATATCAATTACAGGGGAAAAATATGTAAAAAAATACAAACACATGGAGGCTAAACAATACACTACTTAATAACCAAGAGATCACTGAAGAAATAAAAGAGGAAATCAAAAAATACCTAGAAACAAATGACAATGAAAACACGACGGCCCAAAACCTATGGGATGCAGCAAAAGCAGTTCTAAGAGGGAAGTTTATAGCAATACAACCCTACCTCAAGAAACAAGAAACATCTCAAATAAACAACCTAACCTTACGCTTAAAGCAATTAGAGGAAGAACAAAAAAACCCCAAAGTTAGCAGAAGGAAAGAAATCATAAAGATAAGATCAGAAATAAATGAAAAAGAAATAAAGGAGACAATAGCAAAGATCAATAAAACTAAAAGCTGGTTCTTTGAGAAGATAAACAAAATTGATAAACCATTAGCCAGACTCATCAAGGAAAAAAAGGAAGAAGACTCAATAGAATTAGAAATGAAAAAGGAGAAGTAACAACTGACACTGCAGAAAATACAAAAGATCATGAGAAATTACTACAAGCAACTCTATGCCAATAAAATGGACAACCTGGAAGAAATGGACAAATTCTTACAAAAGCACAACCTTCCAAGACTGAACCAGGAAGAAATAGAAAATATAAACAGACCAATCACAAGCACTGAAATTGAGACTGTGATTAAAAATCTTCCAACAAACAAAAGCCCAGGACCAGATGGCTTCACAGGTGAATTCTATCAAACATTTAGAGAAGAGCTAACACCGATCCTTCTCAAACTCTTCCAAAATATAGGAGAGAGAGGAACACTCTCCTACTCATTCTATGAGGCCACCATCACCCTGATACCAAAACCAGACAAAGATGTCACAAAGAAAACTACAGGCCAGTATCACTGATGAACACAGATGCAAAAATCCTCAACACAATACTAGCAAACAGAATCCAACAGCACATTAAAAGGATCATACACCATGATCAAGTGGGGTTTATCCCAGGAACGCAAGGATTCTTCAATATACGTAAATCAACCCATGTGACAAAACATACTAACAAACTGAAGGAGAAAAACTATATGAGCATCTCAATAGATGCAGAAAAAGCTTCTGACAAAATTCAAAACCATTTATGATAAAAACCCTCCAGAAAGTAGGTATAGAGGGAACTTACTTCAACATAACAAAGGCCATATATGACAAACCCACAGCCAACATCATTCTAATGGTGAAAAACCGAAACCATTTCCTACAGGATCAGGAACAAGACAAGGCTGTCCACTCCCACCACTATTATTCAACAGTTTTAGAAGTTTTAACCACAGCAATCAGAGAAGAAAAAGAAATAAAAGGAATCCAAATTGGAAAAGAAGTAAAGCTGTCACCGTTTGCAAATGACATTATACTATACATTGAGCATCCTAAAGATGCTACCAGAAAACTACTAGAGCTAATCAATGAATTTGGTAAAGTAGCAGGATATAAAGTTAATGCACAGAAATCTGCATTCCTATACACTAATGATGAAAAATCTGAAAGAGAAATATACACTACCAAATGTAAAACAGAGAGCTAGTGGGAAGCAGCCGCACAGCACAGGGCGAGCAGCTCGGTGCTCTGTGACCACCTAGAGGGGTGGGATAGGGAAGGTGGGAGGGAGACACAAGAGGGAAGAGATATATGTATATGTACAGCTGATTCACTTTGTTATAAAGCAGAAACTAACACACCATTGTAAAGCAATTATATTCTAATAAAGGTGAAAAAAAAAATAATAGCAGAGGGGTACAGATAAATCTGTTTGATCCCATGAACTGGTCTTCCTTCTCTATGTGTGAATTCGTTATGTGAGTATCAAATAGTTAAATGTAAAGTCTGTGATGGTAAGGGAACACTTAACAGTTTCGAAAAACAAAGCAGAGAACACATGCACTGATTTGTGGAGCCTAATAAAAATGAGACTTAAAAAAAAAAACTGAAGGTCAACAGTCCGATTTCCTCTTGCGTCTCTTTATCTGTGGCCTCTGTCTCCTATGCATACCAAAAGTCCTATTCCAAAAATAAATATCAACAGGTGGATAGTTCTTTATTTTCTAATTTTCAAATAAAGTGATTTTAGAATATAAATACAAAATCCCCTTACCTCTGCAAAATTCTATAATAAATAATGCTACAGATATGGAAGGAGACCTCAGCTGATCAACCCAGCTCCTTTAATAACCAAAATGAGCCCATGTGGCTCCAAATCACTGTTCACCTCCACATTTTGAGATGAAAATAGGTTTAGTTCAAAGCAAGTGATTTAAAGCTTTGTTTCTCCTCAGCTCCCTTGCACACCGGATTTACCTCATCACCTGCACTCATTACCCATGGGATTTGGCAGTTCATTTCATCAGTCTTCACCTTTCTTCAAAAGTCTAAAACCGATGATCAAAAACTAGAGATGAAGCATGCAAGACAGATGGAGGGACTTTCCTGGTGGCGCAGTGGTTAATAATCTACCCCCCCAATGCAGGGGACACGGGTTCGATCCCTGGTCAGGGAACTAGATCCCACATGCGTGCTGCAACTGAGGAGCCCACGAGCCGCAACTAAGGAGTCTACCGGCTGCAACTAAAGGAGCTGGCAAGCCACAACTAAGGAGCCCGCCTGCCACAGCTAAGACCTGGCACAACCAAAATAAATAAAATTATATATAAAAAAAGAAAAAGCCAAATGGAAAGCAAGTAGCTGAATGAATACAGCAAATACCAACCAAGTATTTACTGCATGCCAAGGTCCATATGAGGTGCTGTGTGTATAGAGGTGAGTAAAACAAACCCCCTACCTTAAATGGGGCTCATAGTCTAATAAGGAAGATGAATGTGAGCATGCAAACAGATGTTTGTCCAGTTAGTACAAAATGATGAGTAGCAAAAATGGGAGCAAAATAGGGTGCTGAGCAAGAAAAGAACACAACAGAGAAACTCGCACACATGTACAAAGAGACAAGTACACGAATGTCTACTCTCCGTAATAGTGAAATACCGACAACAACCTAAATGACCATCGCTAGGGAAATGGAAAAATAAATAGCAGAATATTTGTATGATGGAATACTACAGAACAGTCCAAATGAATGATTAGATCTATATGTATCAACATGGATATACTTCAGAAATATAAACGTTGAGAGAAAAAAGCAAGTTGCAAACTCAAATATGACACGTCGTTTACATAAGTTAAGTGGGTACATTTCAAAGGTAAGAAAAGCATACCAAATGGAAAGCTACATATCAGCTTCACAAAAGCAGCTGCCTGTGGAGAGGTAAAGAGGAGACGAGGGAAGGGGAGGCACGCAGAGGATCCTGACTATCTGTAAGGCTTTCATTTAAAGAAAAGCTGAAGCAATTATAAGAAAATCTTAACATGTATTAGTTCTGGGAGATGGCTACACGAATATGTTACTTTACTCTATAAAAATTAATGGGAAAAAAGAAAAACATTTTTTTAATTTAAAAATGAGAGAAGGAAGTGGGGTGAATGGACCGATTTAGGCAGAGGACCAAGAAGGTGCCGTGTAAGACAAGACCAGAGGAGAGAGGAAAACACAAACTTGCACCAAGCTGGGGAGAAGCATTCCAGGCAGTGGCGCCCAGAGCATGAGGGCTCTGCAGAGGGACAGAAGTGAACATGTGTGCGCAACTCAAAGAAAACGTAGCCCCAGGGGGCTGCAGCAAAGCTGGGCTGGGGAGTGCAGGGGGTCATTAGCAGGGAAGGTGACCGGAGAGGTGAAGCGACCCATGGAGGACCTGGGAGGCCATGGTGAACTGAGATGGAAGCCACTGGAAAGGACGTGATGCAATCACACGTAAAAAATACAGATCACCTGCTGTGTGGAGAACTGATCAAAGGCAAGAGTGGAAGGGAAACACCAACGGGAGGCTGCTGCGGTGATCCTGGCCAGAGGCGGTGCGGTCTGAACTAGGAGAGAGGGTGGAAGTGCCGATGGGGAGAAACGGATGAATCTGGGTATACTGAAGGTAAGGTTGGCAGGACTTAAAACTAACTGCATCTTAGGACTGGGCTAAGAAGTGATAGGAAAGACAACTATTTCTTAAATATTATAAAAATGGCTGGTGTTTGCCACTTAGGGTCCACTACTAGATGTTACTGAAGGACATGATAAAACACTCCAGGCTCCTGAATCTACTTAGTAAAAATAAACGAAAAAACTTGAACTCGTGAACATCAAACTCTTAAGAGTAAATGTAAGGATCAGCTGAGGTCATTAAGTTAAAGCGTGAGGAAGGTCAGGTTAAATCACTCAGGGGAAGTGAGTTTTCAGAAAGACTGAAAGAGCAGAAACTAGTGATGTGGGTGGACAAAGGCACAAAAAGCAGAAGAAACAACAAGTAAAAACACAAAATAGAAAATAATTTGGCAAACAGCCAACAAACTGGTCTTATAAGAGTAGACGTTTAGGCATTCAAGTGAGAGAAAAATGCAGACAGGGTAAGAGTGGGTCTGGAGGGCAGCCACCGCTGCTAAGGTGTTAGATTTTCAGGTCACGTTTACTGAGCGCTTATTATGTATCAAATGCTGAATTGAAGCATTAACACACACCATCTCCGTTCATTCTCCCAACAACCTCGCTGGGGAATTACCATGACTGAAAATGAGGAAGCTGAGGCTCAGAGAGGTTATACAGCCAGC
>NW_020173387.1:383659-422605 GCF_003031525.2 Neophocaena asiaeorientalis asiaeorientalis
CCTGGATTCCAGGGTTGCCACTTAGTTGAGGCATTTCACAAGCTACTTCTCTGGGTCTCACATCCCTCATCTATGAACTGGGGAGAATTAAAATATCTAACCACAGCAATTCTGGTCGCCGCCACCGCTGCATGCATACAGCACCAGCTGAAGTCAATGATCACCTCAGTGTCCCCCAAATTTTCAAAGCCCTCACCTGTGTCTCTTGCTGACAGTCACCCACCACCTCCCTGAGACACTCTTCCCTGGCTCCCACGACACCTTGTGCTCCTGCTTTTCTCCTTCTGTGGTGGCCTCCTCCAAGCCATTCCACACTGGGGATCCGTAAGACAGCGTCCTTCCTACACCCACTTCTCTTTCTACTCTCTCCTCTCCCAAAGTAATCCCATCCATGTCCGTGTTTTAATTTACGTCAGTTTGCCAATGACGCCCAAATTTATATCGTATCGTGCCACCTCAAAATTAACATGTCCATCAGACTGCTCATCCTTCCCTCCCCTGGCCCCAAACCCAGGCATCTTCCAACACTCCTCACCTCAGTGAAAGGCTTGCCATCCATCAGCCTGCACAACTCAGAAGGCCAGGAGTTATCCTGAAGTTGTCCTGGATACTTTCCCCATCCTAAGCCCAATATCCAAGCTGCCACCAGGTTCTACTGGTTTTTCTTCTCTCACATCTCTCTCATACCTGCACCTTCTCCCTCTCCCAGCTGCCATCACGCCAGCCAAGCTACCACCATTGCTTGCCTGGAATACCTTAATAAGAGCCTACTAACTAGTTTCCCTCATCCACGCTGACCCTTCCAATCCACTCAGCCAGAGCGACAGTCTCAAAATGCAAACGGGAGCCAATCCCTCCACCGCATGAAGGACCTGCTAATGTCCACCCCCTGCTCAACATGGCCGGCAAGGCCCACATGGTGTGACCCTGTCCTCTCCAGACTCGCCTCCCATCACTCCCCGCTTCCTCTCTACGTCCAGGCTACGGCAGCCTTCCCTCAGTTCCTTGACCACACAATGCTTCCACCCACCACAGGACCTCTGCACAAGGCATCCGTCACCCTGGAATGCTGATCCCCGTAACCCTTTAGCTTGTTAACTCCAGCATCCAGCACACACTTTTCTGATCTCAGCTCAAGTGTCACATGCTCAGGAAACCTCTGATTCTTCAGTCTGGGAGCTTTGGTTCTTCAGGGGGCCTTTGTTAGCAGCACTCAGAAACTCCCATTCCTTTTCTTAGCTCTTATTTTCTCCTGGGTCGGCATGATTATTCACTGGACAATTTGCTTAATGGCTCTCCCCAACCAGAATGAAAACCCCATGAGGACAAGATCGTTGAACATTTAAATTTATCACTGTACCCCCAACACACCAGCACCAGGCCCAACACCTGGTAGGGGTTTGGCGCCTTCCTCGGCATTGTGACAAGAAACCATGGTGCCCAGGCTTTCCTAGGTTAAGGTGCTTTGTAACTGGGGGACAGGGCAGTAGCCATCGTCAACTAGCACGCTCTGGCACATGAAAACACAGAGGCTCACAGGGACCGACTTGCTCAAAGCCAAACAAAGCAAACACGCAGTGAGCATGGCGCCCGTGTTTCCAGTCCAGGCTTCCTCCAGCACATATTCAGGCTCTTCCGCGTGGTGTTTGCACCTACCGCAGATCCTTTGTCTTGCTTACTCCTAAGGAATCATGAGTTTGGCCTCCTGAGCTCTAGCTCTAGTTTTACTGGAATCATTACCTAAGGCTTTCATCTCAAGCCTACAGGTCACAAGCAATGTCATCTGTCTCCATTTCCCTCCATGGGACAGACTCAGCAAATATTACTGGAAGAATTTCTGGCTATGAGGCAAGAATCAGTAATTGAATTAAATATATTCACCTGCTCTAAGCCAATCTTCTGAAAACAAGTCATTTTTTTCTGCCCTGTCAGGACATGATTAAAGAAGAAATATCTGGATCTTTCGTGTGATGCAATCATCAGCTGTCCATCGCATCAGGCCATGCAGTCCAACTTGAATAGAACACACACCCTACCCTGTTGGCCAGTGCACGGAAGTATTACACGTGGCCTTATGAACAATGCACATTATTAATAGCCCATGAGCTTATTCTTTTCCCCAAGTGCTCCCTCCTCAACCCTCCTCCTCCCTGCCTGCGGAAGGCACACCACCCTCCTGCACAGGGCTGAAAAGATAGTCTGTGGCTAAGTCAGCAGGGGTGAAAAGCCCCTGAAACAAATATAGCCAAATGTCTGACACTCCAAATTATGACAGAAACCTAATATCTTTGCTCCACTCCCATCCCCACTCAACTCTTAGCCCTAAGGCAAAAACTCTCATCACTAGCCTCAAAAGAACAAATCTTTTCTTAAATGTAAAACAACAAAGGCAATAAAAATAGGTAATAGAAAACAAAACCCAAACCTGAAAAGAACAATTAGTAATCCCAAACACCACACACAAGTCATTTCTGGAAACCCCTCACGCTCTGTTGTTCTTTTAAAAATGCAAGTAGATTGGCTTCAGTTACATTCTATGTCATTTCGCTTTTTAAACGAGGGAGGGAACCCTCAAAGAAAAAATTTAAATTCTGAGACTCTAATACATTCAAGTGTACAAGTGACACCAGCCCATTCACCCACCAAAATTAATAATAAAAAGGAGAAAAGGACAGCTGTACAACCCGACACTGGCACTAAATTTCAAAGTATGTACAAAATCTCTAAAGCAATGACTACAGGGCTCAGGAATCTCTGGCTTAAAATCAAACAGCTTCTTAGCACATACACACATACATAAAGCCATCCTTCTCGCCGCCTTCCAAACTCCCACAACTTACCAAACTCGGCTCACTGTAATTTCACACCGTATTTATGATATGGCAAATTGACACAGGCTCACGCTGCCTACCGAAATGATGAAACGCAAACAGAAGGCACTAATTCTATTAGTCTGCTCTCAGTTAACCAGTCCTGAGCCATAATAAACCCAATCAGCTTGTTTTGTTTTTAAATTTGAGATGGATTTGTCTCTGAAGGGCCTGACTGTACTGCTGGGAAGAGCACACACAAGCCACCAGACGGCGCGGGCTGCCGAAAGCAGGTTCTTCCAATTAACACGGAGTGTCCCTGGCATGGCTGAAGCCAGGAGACGGTGACATCTTGTACATCATCAGATTCAAACGCTGGGGCGGCTGATCCATTTGGGGGATGGGGAAATCTGCAAGGTTGCCGAGTGCAACCACATCACCCATAAACCTACTACCTGGGTGGATGAGGAAAGGAAAATCTGGAGAAAAGATCAGTATTTTTGGCTTGCAGTGATCCTTTCTCTACAAACCATCTGTATCCACAATCTGTGAAGGGGGGTGGACATGGGAGGAAAAAAAATAAAGTTATAGGATATTTTCCCCTTTCCTTAAGAGTAGCATTGTCCAGGAAATTACCTAGGCAGACTGACTGTGGATCCAGACAATTAAACCTTACGCCAGTTTCTGTGCCACTGGTGAATAGTGGTTAATAACTTCACACTTTTCTTTTTGTGTCTTAACAAAGAGGGAATGGCACTTTCGAAATCATTACTGCTCTGTCATCTTGGTTCACTGCCAAAGCAATGAGCTGTAGAACACCTGGCAAATAACACGCGGCTCGTGAAAAAGAAACATACACCAAAACAGGTTTATAGAAAATGTTCACATATGTAGAAAGAGGAATGAGTTTGGGTTAACAGAAAATCACTCACTGTGGCGAGGGGTGGGGAAGAAAGGAAGAGGTTTCCAGGCCTCAGTTTCTGTGATTCGAGTCAGAGTAATGAAACTCAATCTGAGCAGAGATCAGTGGCACCGACACAAAGTTAGTCCTACAGTATTTATCTCCTCATCCTCAGTCACACTCCCAGTGGGTTCAGTAATTAAATGGGCAAAATGTCGGGGCAAAAATACCATCCCTGCCTTCTCAAATGAGAGTGGCCCAGTAAAAACGTATAAAGTAGCCTTTTTCTTACTCTGAGTATCCAGGCCATTCTTATAAACTCAAATAAGGCTTAAATATCAAGATCCTATATCACAAAATGCATCTCCTCCACACCCACCATCTATAACTGCAGAAACTACTAGACCAGCATGATCCCAGAGTCACAGCAAACTAGCACACACTCTGTGGGGCACGAGGGCTAGGTGCTGGGGTGGGGGTGGGGGACATCAAAATACAGACATAGTGATCCCCGACAAACCAAACGCAAGTAGAGACTGGAGAATATAGAAACAATTTGAGGCTGCAGGCTTTTCTTTTCTTTCCTTTTTTGGTCAATTAAGAGAAAAAATTTAAGTATTCATACTAGTTTTTACAGACCCATTACGAAATCTAGGTGTAAAACTACCAACATGTGGGTTTTTAAAAGACCCTAATTTAGACTGAGAATAAGTAAATTCCACCTTCTTTAATGAAATAAACCATGGCATTCTGAAGACAAGGGAGGCCAGCCCCCACAGCCCCAGGACCACCTGTCACCGCCGCTGACACCCAGGAGGTACATGTGAGGACGGGTGCGAGGCACTTCTTTCTGACAAAAGACTTGCTCACAGACCCAGCCCGGTTCACAGGCAGGACTTGACCCTGTCTCCCTCTTCCCAGCTACCTCTAACATCAACCGCCTGTTTGCTCCTAAACCTATACATTGCAACGTTCAAAACCCAAAGAGCACACGAAGGCAGATGTCCAGGCATCTTGGAGGGGATAGTTTCCAAACATTGAGAGGGATAACGTTCTTCTGAATTTCTTTTTGAAAGTCTAAAGTTTTAGTCATTTTGAAAGAAATATTATGTGTGTTCATGTAGTACATAAATTCAAACCAGGCCTAAATGTAACCCACTTATTTATAGAGTGCAATACTGTGTTCATACGGCATAGATTATTCTATATACTTGAAATTTTTTTGTCATTGCATTTCTCTCAAATTATTGAAGGTCTAATTTATCATAATTTGAACTGGGCTTCCACAGGGTATCTCCAAGGTGTTTCCTCTTCTTAGCTTTATATTTACCAACGTTACTTTCACCAATTTCAGAAAGGATACAGACAAAGGGACAAGCAAATATAGATGTTAATTAGTAAAAGTTCACCCATATAAATAATCTGCAGTTAAGATGCCACTTACTTGACAGAAAACAGGTGTTTCTATAGAAGTTAAAGGTATATAAAAAGAACCTCGGCTCTAAATTTGCTATTAATTTGTACTATGAAGAATTTCAACTCATTACATCTGAATTACCAATTCTGAATTAGTAGATATGAATTAATAAAGTTGAATAGTATGAAGAACTGCCAAGAATTTAGAACCCAAACATCCCTGAAATACAACAATAAAAACGGAATTTAAAGTTTCTCTGGCTTAGAATATTATAATGTAAACAACTTCGAAGTGGTAAGTAATTTGTAACCACTGAAAAAGGATATTGCTTTTTTTAACGTAAAATATATTAAACCTTCACTTTCAGCCTTAAGAGAAATTATCTTCTTATATTAAAAAAAATCAAAATGTTAGTAGGTCAGCTGAAGTTAAAAGTAGTCTTAATGGTGGCTATTAAATCCTGGAGACAGAACTCTTCCCCTCCTACCACCCACACAGTTTCCATGAGTCTGGTCTGGCAAGAAAATTCTTTATACTGCCATGTTTTATTTAACAAAATCATACTTTTTTTTTTTTTTTTTTTTTTACTTCCCAGACCAGGGCTTGAACCTGTGTCCCCTGCATTGGCAGGCAGATTCTCAACCACTGCGCCACCAGGGAAGCCCAAATCATACGTTTTTAAGACTAAAGTGTCCCCTCAACCTACGAGGGCAGAAATGAAGAAATATAAGAACCACCAGTTCTTTAGCATTTTTGCATCATGGTGCCCTTTGAGAATCTCTTAAATGCTATGCACCCTTTTCCCCAAAAAAGCACACACATGCACAGACACATAAAATGTCACATACAACTTGAGGAGTCACAGACATTCGCTCTGCTTCTATGAGAAGTTCCCATATGACAATATAAACAGATAAAACTTGAAAATCTATGTTTTTGTAGATGTCTGAAAGATTGCTTTCCTTCCTTCTTACTACTTTGAGTGTACTTTCCTCTACTTTCACCCACTATGACTGATGCTGTTAGAAATGAGAGTGACTTTCCTATTATACGTGACTCTCTTTTAGACCAGAGGTCCACCAATTTTTTTCTGTAAAGGGCCAGAAGGTACGTATTTTAGGCTTTGCAGGTCATTCAGGCTCTCTGGGCACTAATCAATTCTGCCATTGTAACAGAACCCAAGTGCAGCCATAAACAAGTGGGTGTGGCTGTGTCCCAACAAAATTTTATTTACACAAAACAAGCAGTGGACAGGAGTTAGCCCTGGAGTTCTAGGTTCTCGACCCCTGGAATAAAAGAATAGGTTCAACAACTCCACAGGAAGCAAAAAGACAAATAGAGTTAGATCCCTAACTTAAACGATCCCTAAAAATAATTCCCAGAAGGGTTTAAGACCTGAATAAGAAAAGCCAAAGCTTGCAACTTTTAGAAGGAAATAAGAGAGAATGTCTATGTCACTGAAGGAGGGAAAGGTTTCTTAAGAAAAAAAACAACACAGTGTACAAGGGGGAAAAAACAAATATTTGACAATAAATTTTAAAACTTCTGCACAAGAAAAGACCACAAATAAAGTTAAAAAGATAAGTCACAGACTGAAAGATATCTGCAACAAAAATGACCAAAAAAGAACTAGCCTTTGAATAACTAAGAAGAAATACTAAGAGACATACAACCCAGCGAAATAGGACCTATATGCGCACAGGCAAATCACACTGAAAAAAAGAAAACTGAAGAGTTAAAACACATGAAAGGATGCTCACCTTAACTAATACTTGGGGAAATGCAAATTAAAAGCACAATGAGATACCACTTCACACTCATGAGACCGGCAAAAATTTTTAATTCTGATAATAACAAATGCTGGCAAAGGTGTGGAACACTAAGGATGATGCAACAAGCATGTTTACAAGTATCTAAGAAGTCTAAAAATCCCTCAGTAGAAAAATAAACAACAAATTCAAAAAGGTAAAATTGTATATCAAAATTATTCCCAACTGTTTTTAAATTAACCTGATTCTGTGACTGAGGGAGTCATGTATTGTAGTCCCATGGCCATAGATATGAATTTAGCTATTTGAAAGAATTAACTCGCTATGATAAATTAAATGACTGCTCCTACCAATAACGTGTCATACCGCTTGCAGATGTGCAAACTCCACTCTTAGTAATACGCTAGAGAAACTCTCGCACGTGTGGCACTGTCTACTATAGCACCATTCGCAACAGCAAAAAAGTAAAAGAAGTGAAAATGAGGAAAGCTAAAAAGATGGCCAATGGGAGAATAAAAAATATCCTGTGCTGTATTTATTCACTGAAATATTACACAACAGGTAACATGAATAAATCAAGTCTAAAAATGTATCAACATGGACATACTTAAAAATTGGTATACAGAGTAGGGATTTTCCCATACTTTTCTTTTGGCAAACTGCAAAAAATATGATAGCATGACACATAAATGGTAAAAACTTGTAAGGCACCACGTGTATAGGTACACGTATTTGTTGTAAAAGCAAAAATCCCTGGGCAAAAAGGACAAAACCAACCCGGAGGGAGCAGTTACCTTGTAAGAAGAAAAGAAAAAAATGAGTGACGGCGGGGAGGAAAGGGTCTTTAGCTGTCTCTACAATATTTTATTGCATTTAATTTTTTAAAACTAGGCTTTTTTAAGAAAAAAGATTGGAAAAGTGAAAATTTTTGCTTATTTCTAGATAAAGTTGAAAGTCTCCTTTAGCACTCAATTATAAGATTCTGTATATTCACTCATTCTCTTTTGCCGCTGACATCAACAAAGGCTACAGCCCTCCATCCCAAGGCCATTCTGAAGGGCTTCTGACAGGTGCTAGCACATGGCCAAGAGACTCCCAGGAAGGCTTGCCCTGGGCTTGACAGCAATGTTTTCATGCAATGATTTGGACACATTTTCTAAATGCACAAATTTCAGCTCCAAACACAATTGAAAGCTAGGCAATCTACAACTGATTGGCAAGCAGGCTGGCAAAGACTCACTTTAGCCTACTGGGTGAGAAAATGAAAAAGCATGGGCTCTACACCCAAACACGAGAGCATGCATTCACTTTAAAATGCAATCAGAAATCCAGACCAAAAATCATTTTCTCAAGGGCACAGAAATAACAGAGTGCAGAAATAAGACAATACCAGTGTCAGTAAGTAGTAATTATTCCATAAAGACAAATATTACCATTACACTAAGGATTATGCAATGAGTATGCTTATAAGTATAGAGTAAGTTTTAAATCCCTCAAAAAAACCCCAACGAATTCAAAGAGGCAAAATTACACATCAAAATCATTTCAGTTCTCTTTAGATTAGCCTGATACTGTGACCAAGGGAGTCATGGATTGTAGCCCCATGGCCAGAAGTGTGAATTGAGCTCTCTGATAGAAGAATTAGCTTGCTATGATACATAAAATGATTGTTCTTATCAATAAAACTTTTTATTCAAAGACTGTCACTATTTAAACACTAAATACACTAGACTATTACAATCTTTTGGTCCTTTAATAATTTCAAAATTAATAAAAGTCAAAAATTTGGACAGATCTGTGTCACTAAATGGCTTTCACTATTGTTCACAGAATAAAACCCTTAATTGATTAATGATCTCAGGGTGTCTATCGCCATCTAGTGAAAAATCAGTTCAATTACCACACCAGTCACTTGACTACCTAGTCTGTTTTCTCTGTGATTTAAAATATATGTCCACTTACTGCTACCAACTTGCTCAGTATCTTTTTTATGTCTCCCTACACATACATTGAGAATAAACACAAATACAGATGGTATTTATATAGACTCACTTTCGAGTTATCTGTCAACTAGGTTTCCATATTACTTCTCTGGAAACATTGAGTTCATTATTTTTAAATAACTTGCACACCATGAGGTCCCTCATACAATTCCTTAACCATTAACTAATTCCTCTACCACCGAGCAATTAAAAATCATAGAAGAGTTTAAGTGTGAAAGATCACACCTGGGAAAAGACAATATTGATGTCCATTTGACACAACTATTAGCATTTTTATTATAAACCTGTTTTTAAAAGTACAATTAGTAATTACTCTGAGTACTCTAGCAGCCATAATACATTTGATTACAGAAATTATTAGGTCACCAGAGCCAAACCTGCATGATTCCAACAAACTGAGCACACACAAAACAGACTTATCAAAATTTTATAACCTTTTTCAGACAACATGCTACCAGGTTTCCTTCTCATTAATTTCCAATTGAACCTTAATCTAATTTATCCCACAAGGACTTTAAAAGCAATCAACTTCTAGGATTTTCAGGTTACTATATTACTTGGTCTACTCTTAGTACAAAAAAGATAAGTTCGATAAGTTACAAAGATATTCCAAAAGCTCGGCAAACTGACTCTCATTTTACACTTCGCTCCTCCTACCTCTGATAATCAAGAGATGCTTGAACTCACAAAGACCTAATAGTACGTACGGAAAAAAACAGTAAACCCAAAGACAGATTATCACATAAAATACTTCCATCCGCCAGTGCTAATAATTATCATCAATACGTTACAATCATTTTTATTATAGGAAATAATTTCTGTACGTGGCTTTGAATCCTCTTCTAGAATAAGATTTCCAGGAAGCAACTGTGTAATTATTATTTCTCATTAACCTCACATTACTTTAAAGGCCCATTTCCCACCGTTGTATTTTGTATTTGTGGGAAGGAGCAAAGGGGAAAGAGACAAAGGGAAGCAGAAGCCAAGAACTTAAATCACATATGATTATTTCTAGATTTGTCTGAAGTTCTTTGTTTTTTAGTGGGAAGAGTAGGGTTTTTTAAAAATAGTTTAGAAAGATTTGTTGTTATATTTTAAATAAGAGAAAAATAAAAATTGAGTTTAAATTCCCCATTAAAAATCGAGCTAAACAAAAATATTGCCGTTGAAGTACAATGGATTAGGGGAGTGGGGGAGATCATTGGACAAATTTGGGGCTTATCATTATCAACAGTGCCCTTTTAAGCTTGTGGATTTCTGAGCCAATGCAGAAAATTTAACAACAGGGATTTCCCAACAGCAAGAGGCACTCTCCAAGGGAGTAAATTGTCAACTACTGCCTCTCATGAGAAACTTAAGAGTAACCTTGATCCAATCTCAATAGTCAACCCATGTATTATCACCCAGTTGGGGCATAGTGAGTGCACTTCCTAATACAAAAATAAGATGGTATTCTATCAGAAGCCACTGGATACATACAGAGAAATAAAATTTAAATAATTTTAAAGTAAACTTGGCCAAAGAAACTGAAAACATCCTTTCCTCACTTCAGTGAGCCCCTAAAACACCTGTATCTTCTCAAGTAAAAAAGGCCTATGTCGGGCTTCCCTGGTGGCGCAGTGGTTGGGGGTCCGCCTGCCGATGCAGGCGACGCAGGTTCGTGCCCCGGTCCGGGAGGATCCCACGTGCCACGGAGCAGCTGGACCCGTGGGCCATGGCCGCTGGGCCTGCACGTCCGGAGCCTGTGCTCCGCGACAGGAGAGGCCACAGCGGTGAGGGGCCCACGTACCGCAAAAAAAAAAAAAAGGCCTATGTCTTGAGATGAGTATCAAAAAAAACGTTCTTCTAGGAATAAGAGGCAGAATATAAAGCAACAGGAGAGCCATCCTGAGATGGAGCAGACAACCCCCGTGTAGCAAAAGCCTTACAGTCAGGAAGAGCTGGATTCCCATCCAAAAAAGTCACTTGTTACACTTCACCTCTTTCAGTTTATTAGCTTCGTCATCTGCAAAACTGGAACACTCTTGCCTCTATCGATTGATTCTTAACGGGGTCTTAAGGAAATAATGCATCTGAAAGCTTCTCGCATAATGCTGGTGTCCAATACAAGTGTCCTTCCTCACTGTGCCCTCAGCGGAGTGAAAGCGGGCTCCCAACAGAAGAGCACCTCTCAATATCCTGTTCGTTTCACGCCAGCTAGATCTGCACTGTCCAATACAGCAGCCACTAGCCACATGTGGCTATGTGAGGTTAAATGTATTTTAATTATCATTAAATAAAACTCAAAATCCACTTCGTCAGCCAGCTATCAGGTGCTCACTAGCCACTTGGGGCTTGCGGCTATTGCACTGGGTATTGCAGATGGAGAACGTTTTCATCATCTCAGAGTGCTATTAGACAGTCCTGATCTAGACTCTAAGCAGGGGTTAGCATTTTCTTTTTCTGAAAAGGGCCAGATAGTAAATATTTCAGGCTTTGCAGGTCATGCAAGTCTCCACCTTGACTACTTAACTTTGCCGCTATACTTGCAAAAGCAGCTATAGATGATACTTCAACGAATGAGTATGACTGTGTGCCAATAAAAGTTTACTTATAAAAATAGGTGGCGGGCCGGATCGGGCCCATGGG
Source organism: Neophocaena asiaeorientalis asiaeorientalis (assembly GCF_003031525.2). Classification (NCBI taxonomy): domain Eukaryota; kingdom Metazoa; phylum Chordata; class Mammalia; order Artiodactyla; family Phocoenidae; genus Neophocaena; species Neophocaena asiaeorientalis. The sequence continues at coordinate 395,188 of NW_020173387.1, forward strand.
CTGCAGCGTGCCGAACTCTACTCTGAGTACTCTGAGTCCACGCTCCCAGCATGAGCGTTCTGCCCATAACCACTACCTCCGTAAGACCGAGTAGTCTTAAATCCACTGACAGAAATCAGTATTTTACTGGAGTTAAATGGAATATGATATTTAACATAACCGTTCTTTTACAAACTAAGGAAAAGCCATGCACGTGGTGCTAAAGCAAATGAAGCTTTTAGTGTTTACAAAGAGACAGTACCTCAAATCTGTTTGGTATCTGGCCCACGTTTTTAAAACCAATTACCCTCAATCTATAACTCCAGTCCCGATATATTATATATCATATATATATGACACTGGGGACTTGAACTGATACATCCAGCTGCCTACTTAACATGCCTACAGATCATGCCTTACTTAACATGCCTACAGATCTATTACAAGCCTCAAAGGTAACACATCCAAGATAAAACTTAATCTTTCTCCCTCAGATTTCTCCTTCTTAACAAATATTTCTACTAGCTAACCAGCTAGAAGACAAAAATGGAGGCATCCTCCTTGATTTCTTCTTTTCCCTCACACTCCAACCTAATATATCTGCAAAAAAAAAAAAAACTAGCTCCCTTATGTCGCTTAGTTCTCATTCATGTTAGCTCCTAAAGAAGCCTTCCCTGACCAAGCTAAACTAGCCAGCCATCTTAACATTGTTTAGCCCTCCACCCTGTTTACTTACCTGCACAGCATTACTTCTATCATATTCTCCTATGCTTTGTATTTGTTTATTCACTTATTTAGACTCTGTTTTCCCGAATGACGCTCTCCCCACGCCAAGCCCCTCTACACCCCCTGCCCTAGGCAGAATGTGAGCCTCACGATGCAGGGACTTTTTACGTCTTGCTCAACACTATCCGCGGTACCTAGAATAATCCATGGCACACAGCGGATGCTCAATAAATAAATACACACACGCACACAAAATGTACGAATGAATGAATCCTTACTTAAAAAGCATATCTGTCTCAAATTTGTCCTAAGAAAGGGATACTTGAAGCTGTATAACTAGGCAATGAACTTTTTGGCTCTCCTACCCCATAACATGTTTAGTTTAAAATACTCTCATTTTTAGATATGGGACGGTTACGCCATTTACCTCCCTTCCTTTGTATGTCACCAAAGCAGCCAGTGGTTTGGCATAAAATCTGCTGTAGGAAAATCCCAGGCAGCCATACATACTGTTTGCCGTGAGCTTCAAAGCCTTCTGTCGAATATCATACTGCAGGCCACATAAGGACAAAAGACAAACAAAAGTATTTGTAGGTGCTTCAGCATTACATTAGATGCTTTCTAGCTCACCAATAAGAAGAGGAAACCCGCAATAACCCTGGAAAAAAGAACTCTTAACATAATCAACCCATCCTCCCAGATCCATGATTCCCTGACCTCCTAGAATCAAGTAAACACACACTCCAAAGTTCCCAGAAGTCAGAAGGATGTTGCTCAGATACAGTTCTGCACATAGACGTGCCTGGTATTTTGAGGCATACTGTGTTTCTGAATGGTTTCCTACCCACCAACTTAAAATAAGCACATGCATTTGCCCACAGCATCAAGTTTAAATCACTCCTAGATAATCAAATTTTCAGAGGTGAGACTGTCACTCAGAGGTTGCTGAGTGGAAAGAGATACCTGAAGAACAAGGTCTGGATTTAAATCTTGCTGTTTCATTAGTTGTTTGACTTGTCTTCTCCGCTCTACCAGTTTCCGGATCTCTCTGGGCAAAATGCCCATTTCCAGGCTTGGATCTGGCAACTCAGGGATCTGTTCTTGTTCTCCATCCTGATGAACACACGATGAACATTTCAGACAAATCAAAATTTCATGAAATGAATTCCCAAAATCATACACTGTGGGAGCTTACCCCGTGATCACATCTTGAAAAGCTACTTTCTTGTCTAAGTAAAGGTCAACAAAGTGTGGGTGGTAGAAGAAAAAGCTGAGAGGGCTGCAGAACAACTCAACATTGCCCTCTTCTCCTCCAATTCTCTCAGCCCATCATTCCCAGTACCTCCCCCGTCTAGTTATTGACAAATGTAGGTATCATTTAAAGAGATGAATTTTTACACATGCTCCTTTCCTCCCTTCAACAAGATTGGGGAGCAATATGTTTGGGGAAATTGTTCTTAAAATAAAAACACTGGGCTTCCCTGGTGGCACAGTGATTAAGAATCCACCTGCCAATGCAGGGGACACGGGTTCGAGCCCTGGTCCGGGAAGATCCCACGTGTGCACGGGCAAAGCAACTAAGCCCGTGCGCCACAACTATTGAAGCCTGCGTGCCTAGAGCCTGTGTTCCACAACAAGAGAAGCCCCCACTTGCTGCAACCAGAGAAAAGCCCGTGCGCAGCAACGAAGCCCCAATGCAGCCAAAAATAAAATAAATAAATTTATGAATAAATAAATAAAAACACTAAGAGAGATCTCTAAAATTTAAAAATAGATAAAAAAGCAGCTAAACTACTGTTAAGTCCTGTGTACTAGCAAACAAAATGCTATAAAATTTTTTTAAACTACGGGGAATCATAGCAATTATTGTAAATGTTTTAGACTGAAAGATAAAAATATAAATACTAGGGGCCTCCCTGGTGGCGCAGTGGTTGGGAGTCTGCCTGCCGATGCAGGGGACACGGGTTCGTGCCCTGGTCTGGGAGGATCCCACGTGCCGCGGAGCGGCTGGGCCCGTGAGCCACAACTGCTGAGACTGCGCGTCTGGAGCCTGTGCTCCGCAACGAGAGGCCGCGATAGTGAGAGGCCGGCGCACTGCGATGAATAGTGGCCCCCGCTTGCCGCAACTAGAGAAAGCCCTCGCACAGAAACAAAGACCCAACACAGCCAAAAATAAATTAATTAATTAATAAAAAAAATGTAATTGATGAGTGAAGTCAGAGTATTTAAAAAAAATAAAATAAAACCTAAATCAGCAGGTTTCTTCTAGGAATTTGGAGCCCATATTTTAATAGGCCATGACATTTCTAAAAATTAATACATGTATATTTCTTAGTATTTATGTAGTACCTTTTGTCTACAAATTGCTTTGCAATCAGTAAAACAGCAACATTTTAAGAAAGCAACCAGCAGTCTTCTTATATTAAAATTTACAGCAGGAAAATGCAGGGAAAGCATTAGACCATTTTTCTCAAGGCTCCATTAATTCTATTAACAGGCTGCCAAGAAAAGCCAGGCACATTTGCCCTTTCAAAGGTTCAAAATTAAAAATAAACCTCTTGGCTTAAAGTATGTCAAGTCAATGCCGTTTGATAACCCAGTCTTTACAAAGTGTCTGATTTTATAAAGATCAATAACTTCAAATGAACAATCTCACAATAGTAACAGGGACTATTATTGCTTTCCAATAGAGCAGATGATGACAGCAAACCTATTAAAGAGATCTTGGTACACATTCCAATTTATTTACAGCAACTATGGAGGTGCAATAAAAAGTAAACGGAAAGGATCTGGAGTCAGGAAATTTACAGTCCAGGCCTGGCTCCACCAGCACTAGCTGTTCTCAAGACTTGAGGCACTGCACAGGAAAATGATATGGAACCCATAAACTGCTTACATGTATAGTATTTTTTAGATGACCTCTAAGGTCCCTTCCAACTCTGAAATGTTCTCATATCCAAAATCCAAACTGGAAAGCTCAAATAAACAAACTGGTGGCGGGGGGCAGGGTTGGTGGGGGGGGGCGTTGGCGCTGGATAACGATAATCATCCTAATACTGACACAGCAGCAGGACAAAGCCCAAAGAATATCATTAACCGAATGTATTCACTACCTTGTGGGGATGTCTACTCAATACCTACTCTGTAAAATTATCCTCTAGTCCCACAGAAGGGCCCATCCTCAGCAGACGCATTTGTACTGGGTGAACACACTCCTGTGGTCATGGCTGATGGATGAGTGTGTTCAACAACTTAGGCAAGCCTCTAAGATTCTCTCTTCTGGGAATATGGAATTGGGACTGAAAAACAGCCCCCAAGCATGTGGCTGGAACCAAAAGACATGTAAATTCAGGAGCTAGAGGGCAAACAGACGTCTTCTGCCCCATGTACAAAGAAGCAGAGAAAAACATACAGAGATAATAGGTTAATTTACATCTTTTACTGCTGAAGAACCAAATCTAATCAAATTCCCTACTGACAATCAATTGTATAAGCTTTATATACGAAGAACCACACATTAAGTTATTAAGCCCTACATAAAACTGTTGACTGAATGATCACTAGTTAAAATCCATGTGAGATAATTCAAAAAGATCCTTTTGAAGAGGATGTTTAATGAGTAGAATCATTAAGAAATGCTTTCATAGCCAAAATTTAAAAGCCTGAAAATAGCAAGTGTTTGGAGTAGAAGGGGAACAATTCACATACATGGCTGGTAAGAGTGCAAAACGGTATAACCACTTAGGAAAACAATTTGACAGTTTCTTATCAAGTTAAACATATACTGCCCATGCAACCCAGCAAATTCCCTCCCTAGGTATTTACCCCCCCCAAAATGAAAGCACACATCCACAAAAAGATCTGCACAAGAATGTTCACAGCAGTTTTATTAATAACAGCCCAAAACTGAAAACAATCCATATGCTCATCTCAGGGGAACAGGTAAGGGTGAAATACTTCTTAACAGTAAAAATGAAAGAACTACTAATACTGCAATAACATGGATTAATCTCAAAAACATTACATTGAACAAAAAAAGCTAGATACAAAACAGTACAGGGCTTCCCTGGTGGCACAGTGGTTAAGAATCCACCTGCCAATGCAGGGGACATGGGTTCAAGCCCTGGTCCAGGAAGATCCCACATGCCGCGGAGCAACTAAGCCCGTGTGCCACAACTACTGAGCCTGTGCTCTAGAGCCCACGAGCCACAACTACTGAAGCCTGTGCGCCTAGAGCCCACGCTCCGCAACAAGAGAAGCCACCGCAATGAGAAGCCCACGCACCACAACGAAGAGTAGCCCCAGCTTTCCACAACTAGAGAAAAACTCGCTCGCAGCAACAAAGACCCAACGCAGTAAAAAATAAATAAAATAAAATAAATTAATTAAAAAAAGAGTACATACTGTATTACTCCATTAATATGAAGTTCTCAAACAGGCAAAATTAAGCTATGGTAATAGAAGTCAGATCAATGACTGACTGATGGAAGAGGGGATTGACTATAAAAAGGCCAAGTGTGACATATCACAACTTACAGGATGAAGCTAAAGCACTGCTTATAAGGGAAATTTACAGTTGTAAATATCTAAATTAAAAGAGAAGACCTCAAATCAATAACCTAACCTTCCACCATAAGAAACTAGAAAAAGAAGGGCAAACCAAACCAAAGAAACCAAAAGGAAGTAATAAAAATTAGCACAGAAATAAATGAAATAGAGAACAGGAAAGCAATAGAGAAAAACCAAGGAAACCAAAGTTGCTTCTTTGAAAAGATCAACAGTGGACTTCTCTGGCAATCCAGGTGTTAAGAATCTACGCTTCCAGTGCGGGGGCGTGGGTTCGATTCCTGGTCGGGGAACTAAGATCCCACATGCCGTGACAAATGAGAACAATAAAATTTGGTTAGAACCCAGGGAACTGACCTTTAAAAAAAAAAACCACACAATTTATGGGAATTCCCTGGCGGTCCAGTGGTTAAGACCCCACGCTTCCACTGCAGGGGACGCAGGTTTGATCCCTGGTCAGGGAACTAAGATTCCACATGCTGGCGCAGCCAAAAAAAAAAAAAATCAACAAAATTGATAAACTTTTAGCTATACTGCCAAAGAAAAAAGATGACTCAAATTACTAAAATCAGGAATAAAAGAGGGGACCATCACTACTGACCTTAAGGAAATAACAGTGACTAAAAAGGAATACTATTTACAATTTTATGCCAACAAATTAGATAACCTACACAAAATGGACAAATTCCTAGAAACATATAGACTCTACCAAAAGTGACCAAAGGAGAAATAGAAAATCTGAATAAACCTGTAACAAGAGACTGAATTAGCAATCAAAAAAAGTAAAGTCTGAGACCAGATAATTTCACCAGCAAAAGTTAAAGAAGAATTAAAGCGAATCCCTCACGAACGCTCCCAAAGAAACAGAAAAGGAGGGAATACTTCCCAACTCATTCTATGAGGCCAGTATTATCCTAAGACCAAAACCAGACAAAAACATAACAAGAAAAGACAACTACAGGACTTCCCTGGTGGCGCAGTGGTTAAGAATCCGCCTGCCAATGCAGGAGACACTGGTTCGAGCCCTGGTCTGGGAACATCCCACATGCCGCACAGCAACTAAGCCCGTGTGCCACAACTACTGAGCCTCCCCGCTCTAGAGCCTGCAAGCCACAACTACTGAAGCTCACGCGTCTATAGCCCATGCTCTGCCACAAGAGAAGCCACTGCAATGAGAAGCCCGTGCACCACAACAAAGAGTAGCCCCCGCTCGCTGCAACTAGAGAAAGCCCGCACACAGCAATGAAGACGCAATGCAGCCAAAATTAAAAATAAATTAATTTAAGAGAAAGAAAAGACAGCTTACACACCAATAGCCCTTATGAATACAGAAAGAAAGTCTTCAACAAAATACTAGCGCATCAAATCCAGTGATATATAAAAAGCATTATATACCAAAGCCAAGTGGGATTTATGTCAGGGACACAGGATGGCTCTACAATCAATATAACACATCCTATTAAAAGAATAAAGAACAGAAACCGTACAGTCAATAGACGCAGAAACAGTAGCTGACAGAATCCAAAACTCTTTCATGATAAAAAAAAAAACACTCAACAAAATACTGATACTGATGATATATTGATATGGCCTCATACTGAAAAAGGCCAGCTATGGAAAACCCACAGTTGACATCATATTTACTGGTGAAAGACTAGATGCTTTCCCCTAATGTCAGGAACGAGACAAGGGTGTCTACTCTTGCCACTTCTATTCAACTGTACTGGAGGTTCTAGCCAGGGCAGTTAAGCAAGAAAAAGAAATATAAGGCATCCAGATTGAAAAGAAAGAAATAAAACTATCTCTGTTCACAGACAACATGATCCTGTATATAGAAAATCCTAAGAAATCACAAACTATTACAACTAGTAAATGAGTTCAGCAAAGTTGCAGGATACAAGATCAATATACAAAAAATCAGTCATATTTCTATACACTTGCAATGAACAATCCAAAAATGAAATTAAGAAAACAATTCCATTTGCAATAGCACCAAAAATAATGAAATATTTAGGAATTAATTTAATAAAAGAAATGCAAGACTTGTACATTGAAAACTAGAAAACATACTTGAAACACGTTAAAGACCTAAATAAATGGAAAGACTCGATTTTCATGGACTGGAAGACTTAACACTGTTAAGATGGCAATATTCCCCAAACTGATCCACAGATCTGATACAGTCCCATCAAAATCCCAGCAGGCATTTTTGCATAAATTGACAATCTGATTTTAAAATAAACAAAATGTGAGATATATCCCTACAATGGAATATTCAGCAATAAAAAGGAATGAAGTACTAATACATACTACAACACGAATGAACCTGGAAAACAACATGCTAAATGAAATAAGCCAGACACAAAAGGTCACATATGACTCCATTTATATGAAATGTACAAAAATACACAAATCTAGAGGCAGAAGGATTAGTGGTTGCCTAGATCTGGAAGGGATGAAGGGACTGAGGGAGGTTACAGCTAAAAGGGATAGGGTGTCTTTGGGGAATAATGAAAATGTCCTAAAATTGATTGTAGTGAAGTTTGCAAACTCTGCAAATAAACTACCAGCCATTCAATGGCACACTTTAGATGGGTGAATTGCACGGTGCATGAGTTACAGCTCAGTAAAGCTGTTAGATAAAAGACACAGAACCAGTCTGAGTCTCCTTCTACCCAACCCTCCCCCCTTTTTTGACCACTAAAAAAGGATATAGTGTTATCTTTTATGAGGAAAAACTAGAACACTGAGCCCTTTGGTTATCTTCCTTCTTTAAGCACTACTTTTAATCTCAATATCCAGAGTTCCCAGTTGAATACAAACCTCTGTAACTTTCTGTGCCTCTGAAGCAACTCTTTGCACTGTTGTAAAACAAATGTTGAATTCCTGAATGATGGAAGGATACAAACTGTTGAAGTCCAGAAGCAAAATGAACTTATCATAAAAACCTGCAAGAGAAAAGCCCCGTTACAAAAAGTCTTTTAAAAAAGTAGATTTGGCAAAACGCCATATTAGAAGTAACATATTATGAAATGATATACTATCCAGAGCTGTGAGGTACACAAAAGGAAAAAAGGAGTCAACTACCACTCTGTAAAAATGACTTGGATTAGAGTGAAGAGTCAGGTCACAAAAGAAAAGGAAAGAAGAGATACTGTCTCGCCTTGAAATCCCAGCAGTCGCCAAAGTATGCCATTATTATAGGCAAACACCTTCCCATATCAATTACTTTAGACAAGTACCATGTCCATTTCCAAAAAACGCTGTTAAATTCTCCTTCAAGAAAGCATTCCTTCCCACCTACCCTCCACACCCCCAGTCCCCAAATGTTTCATGAGCTACACCAGTGAGTGGTTATACATTTTTTTACAATCACACCTGCAGGGAATAAAAACAGGCAGCCCATTTACCTGTACACAAACTGCTGAGACAAGAGATGTACACAGAAATGTCAGCAGTGGAACGATCCACCCTTTTCACTTGCAAAGGGTGAACAGAAAGCTACTATATTTCTCTAGGACATTTACAAAGAGTTATCTTCACCGTGAGAAGAAACTGAATAAAAATAAATGTCCACAATTAAGACAATAATAACAACAGCAAGCATATATTGATAGCTTACTCTGTGTCTGGTACTATTATTCCTTAAATCTCTGCGTGGTATTTTTCTTGCCATCATTTTAAAGAAGAGGAAACTGAGGCATACGCAGGCTACAACAGGCAGCCCAAGCACATAGCCAGAATTCAAGGCCAGATCTATCTAACACCAAAGGATGAGTGATCTGTCTCATTACAACTCACAATAAAATCACTTTTGTCAAAAATGTCTCCTACTCAAGAGTTCAAGTTACTTGATAAAATTGACATTCATTCCTGCACGACAATGTGAATACAGTTAACAGCACTACTCAACTACACTTAAAAATGGTTAAGATGATTTAAAAAAATGTTTTTAATCTTTTCTAACTGTTTACCACAAAACATCTTATTTGCCATTCATGATTACAGGAAACAATTATTCTCTTGTTAAAGTTCAATTTGGTAGTTACTGCCTGTACTTTAACTTCGCTGTCCAATTGCACTGGCCCTCGCACGCTGGGCAGAGGCGGAGCCCAAGAGTAGATGGGAGGAGACAGAGGCGCTCCTACCACAGGACAAATAGGTTGGCAAACTGCACAGAGCATATCCTCCAACCTACCCCCTTTTTGTACCACTCGTGACCTAAGAATAGTGTTTATATCTTTAAATGGTTGAAAAAAATTTTTAAAGACTATTTCAATGATATGTGAAAATTATACAAAATTTACATTTCTATGTCCATAAATAAAGCTTTCTTGGAATACAGCAAAAAAAATACCCACAAAAGATTCACACTCATTCGACGTTAGACTGGCAAACAAGATTTTCGCATGAACATGAGAAAATAAGGTCATTATGAAACCTATTCACTAACCTACAAAACACAACTCAGGCCTTCTCGTTTCTCAAGCCTGGCTCTGCATTAAGTTCCTTAGCATCAGGGGCAAACCGAGCCACTGCGTTGCCTTACCAACTTTCGGGTCCAATACCAAGCCTCCAGAATAAGCTGCCTTCTTACGTCCTTTTTTGTATTTATTGGAATCTCCATCAATGTCTTCATCTTCATCTCCCTAAAATCAAATGGAAAGATAACTTCACCAGCCAGCAACTAATGGACCAATTTAGAAGGTTTATGATCCCCCCCCACCTTTGCAACTGCAGTACACAGTTCTATTTAACATTCTATCTAACATTACTTTTAGTTAGTGGTCCTACCTCTGAGGAAAGACAGTTATTGTAATATTTTCATAAATCCTAATGAATGCCAAGCATGGTAGTTACCGAAACAAACACTATATCTGAGTTGATAAGTATGCAAATTCTACTTTAAAATATTTTTGAATTCACAGAACTTCACATTTTAAAATCAATGGACAGGGCTTCCCTGGTGGTGCAGTGGTTAAGAATAGAATCCGCCTGCCAATGCAGGGGACACGGGTTCGAGCCCTGGTCCAGGAAGGTCCCACATGCCATGGCGCGATGAAGCCCATGCACCACAACTTCCAGGCCTGCACTCTAGAGCCCGTGAGCCACAAGTACAGAAGCCCACGCACCACAACTACTGAAGCTTGCACACCTAGAGCCCGTGCTCTGCAATAATATAAGCCACCGCAATGAGAAGCCCATGTACCACAATGAAGAGTAGCTCCTGCTCACCGCAACTAGAGAAAGCCCGCGCGTAGCAACAAAGACCCAACGCAGCCAATAATAAACAAATAAATTAATTTTAAAAAATAAATAAATAAAATAAAATCAATGGACACTAAAAATTCAACTATTCATATTATGTAAAATTTGAGATTCTGAGTCCTCTTAAATTCATTACTCTAACATTCATGATGTAAAAGCACAAAATATTTTATATAGATATTATCATTATTCTCATTATTAATATGGACACCTTAAAATAAGTACATCCATATAGTGAAAATTCTTTCCCAAGTAGTTTACTAATAGCCAACATTCAATACCTCAGCAGATGTCAAACTCCTATAAGTGAATACTTCCTTTACTAATTTTGATAATGTGCATAAAACAAGCAAATATAAGAACCTGGGTCATTTTAACATTAGACTCCCATTCTGAATCAATTACTAGCAGTGCTGATAAAACAGTAGCTAAGTTTTACTTCCAATGCGATGGAGGCCACTTCAGAAACCTGATTGTAGTGACCTTAATCCTACTAGAATATAAAAATGAAACAATGCAACACAAAAATAAAGGCTTATGGGTTCAAGGAAATAAATGGTTCAAGTTGCATCTAAGTTTGGGTAGGGCTAACGAGGCAAAACGCTTTCCAGGTATGGTCACCTATCAGAGAGGCCTAATGCCTCCCTCAAAGAATTTCATATTTCACAAATAATTTTTATCTGTATAGAGAAACATAAAGAAGGAAGTGACCACACAAAACAACAAAACAAATGTGACACAGTTTCTAGAGTATACAGGGAATTAATTATTTGGGGAGCAGATACTATCACAGCAAAGAAAACCCCAAAAAACAGCTATCTAGATAATAAGAGGGGGGGGATAAAAAAAAGCAAAACACTATACAATTTTGGACCCACCGGTTTTTGCTGAGGCTTTCTGAAAAGCTGCTTGTCAGGCACAATGTAGTTGTTTTCATAAAATGCATGAAGCAACAAGAACTCGTTACGCTCGGATCGTCCACCCATCAGCGTCCTAGACTATTAAATAGAAGTTTTTTTAAAAAAACTTGAGCTCAAAACCAGAATAAACAAAAGCAACTTCGAGTTGGCAGATTTAATCATAGCACCTCCTTCAAAAATCACTCATCATAACAAGGGCTGCTTTAAAAAAAAAGGTGCTAAATTATTTCTAGCAGTTTCTTTAAGCACTATGGTTAAAATGAGACAAAGAGCTTAAAATACTGACAACTTGCGCTATTTCTTTACTTCCAAATGGACCATTCCACAAATCAGACACATCCAGATGTCAGAGATGGTCCTTATGTTCGTCCAAATTTCAACATACTGCACCTGGCTTTCCTCCCCTTCTCCCAAGCAGTTCTTCATTTTACAAAAGAAGCCCAGCTTTCAGAATACAAGTTACTTATTTTATAAGCATGCATTTAGACTCATTATCATATAACGACTACCCCCAGAAAACACTGGATCCAACAGGAAATGCTTTTTCCCCCTTTCTATGTTAAATTTACCATAATGTTCCCAGCGATGTTAGTGATCTGCAATGCTAATGGAAGAACATTTAGCTCACACATGATCTGCAAAATGAACCTGGCATCTTTCCAGGTGTGTTCCAACAGGTACAACAGATAAGAAGAGTCACTGTACAGAAAAGAAAGAATGAAACAGAATCAAGTAATTAAAAGAAACAATGATTATAATCATAACTTCATAAACTATCACAAAAAATTTTTGGTATAAGTTAACTTCAGAGCAACGGCACCGCAGCTTTGGAAACAATTTAAAATAAGGTCAGTATGAAATTAGGAATTCATTCATACCATTGGTCCCAATCAATGCCCTTCTCTAAAACACACAAAAAATCCCACAAAGATACAATCTGAAAACTCCCTAAATTCTTCCATTCATCCATCCATTAAATACGTATTACATACCCACTCCGTGCCAGGCATTGTTCTAGATGCTGGCTGTGACCAAAACAGACAAAAATTCCCGTCCTCATGGGGTAGACAGAATATAAATTAAAAATTTAATATGTGATATGTTATATAACACTAAGCATTAAGAAGAAAAACTAAGAAGCAAAGGGAATATTAAGTGTCAGGAGCAGAGACAAATTTTAGTTAGGGAACTGAGAAAGAGTTCACTGAGAACAAAAACCTGCAGGAGGTGAGAGAGCAATCCTTGTGGATGGGTTATCTCTGAGAGAACATTCCAGGCAGACAGAACAGCACATTCAAAGGCCCTGAGCTGAGCATAAATCTGGCAGTTCTAGTACCAAGAAAGAGACCAACGGCTGCAACAGAGAGAATGATGGAGAAGAGTAGAAGGACAGAGCTAACGGCAGAGAGACCCATTGTATAGGACCTTGTAAATCGAAATAAGTACTTTGGTTTCTACTCTGCATGAAACAGAAGGTTACTAGGAGACTGTAAGCAGAGTGCCATATCTAACTTTAGCACGGTGACTCTGGTTCCTGGGTTGAGAACAGACAGCAAGGAGTCAAGGGCAAAAGCAAGGAGACGAGTGAGGAGGCTAATATAAGAAAGACCCAGGGCTTCCCTGGTGGCGCAGGGGTTGGGAGTCTGCCTGCCAATGCAGGGGACACGGGTTTGTGCCCCGGTCCGGGAGGATCCCACATGCCGCGGAGCGGCTGGGCCCGTGAGCCATGGCCGCTGAGCCTGAGCGTCCAGAGCCTGTGCTCTGCAACGGGAGAGGCCACAACAGTGAGAGGCCCACGTACCACAAAAAAAAAAAGAAAAAAGAAAGACCCAGTGACCCAGGAGAAAGAGTTTGGTGGCTTGGACCAGGGTGGGTCCAACAGAGGGGAAAAGAAGTGGTCAGATAAAGACATATTTTGAAGATGGAGCTGACAGGATTTCCCGATGCATGGAACATAAGATGTCAGAGAGAGGAATCATAGATGCCTCAGAGGTTCTGGGCTGAGGATGACTTTGGAGGTTTCCAGCGATACTGGAAAAATAAGAGGAACCTAGAGGAGGTCAGGAGCTCAGTTTTGGAACAAGCTGAGTTGGAGGTTAATGTCAGACATTAAGTAGAACAGGCAGGTGGAGATATGAGTCTGGAATTCAGGGAAGAGAGGTCTAAACTGAAGATATGCTGGCGGGAGGCATCAGCACCCATGTGGTATTGAAATTCCTGCGACTCAACGAGATCAACCAGGGAGGGAGCGCAGTCAGAAAGAGAAGCAGTCTGAGGACTTGGGAGGAACAGGCAGAAAAGAACGAGGAGTGGCCAGAGGGGTAGGAGAAATTTTAAGAAATCATCAAGCACAAAGTTTGTTACGCAAAATGAGTAAGTTCTGGAAATCTAATGTACAGCAACGTGGCTACAGTTAACAATAATGTATCATATACTTGAAATCTCCTAAGAGGGGTAAATCTAAAGTGTCCTCACCACAAAAAAAAAAATGAAAAGAAAAGAAAAAATAGTGATTGTGTGAGGTGATGAATAGGTTAATTAGCTTGACTGTGAGGATTATTTCACAATGTATATCAAAAACATCAAGTTGTACCTTAAATAAAATACACTTTTTATTTGTCAATTTGACCTCAACAAGGCTGGAAAAAAGAAATAATCAGCAATATCTCCAAATATTTGAATGACTTCTCAGATTTTATATTTCTAAAATATTTGCATTAATTTCTGAATTAATGGCAGAAACCTAAATATCACATCAATTTCCAAACTGCTCTCAGGAAGCATCAAGATGGTGTTAAATGAGGGAGATATTATGATAAAATTAGAATAATTCAAAAAGCAAAATAATTCAAATTACTCAAGTAATGGAGATGGTGATTCTGACATGAAGACAGACAACCTCCCCCTTCATAACACCACAGGCTCCTGTCTCTCCAGCCTAAGGATGATTCTGGTGTCTTGCTGTTGTTAATTTCAAGACAGACAAATTCTGAAGCATCCATGATCATACCTGTACATATTTCGTATATTTTCCATTGGGATTACAACCCTTTCAGTTTTTAGAATCTGCTGAACAAGTTCAGACAAATGGTAGCTTTTACAACGAATCAATTCCTTTGCTGAAATTTCCACATCACAGATCATTCGGCCACAGGTAGCATTTCTTTCACCAAATCCACTCCTGCCCTACAAGGGGAGGAAAAAAAGCAAATCCCATGGAAGAACAGATACTGAGAACATTTCACTCTAACTTGCTTTGAGGCTAGTCCCAAAATTACGATGATGAAACTCTCATTGTTCCATTCATGCATTCATTCAGCCATCAATCAAATGTTTTTGAACACTGACTACGTATCTGACACTGTTCCAGGCACTCGGAATATAGGGATACAGCGGTGAGCAAAATAGAAAAGCCTGGTCTCAATTGAAATATACAATAAAAAAAAGAAATTATATAGTTTTAGGAGGTCATTAAGTACACGAAAAAGAGAAAATAGAACAGGGTGAGGGGAAAAAGGAATTTGGGGGGACTACATCTTAAATAGGGTGATCGTGTAGACCTCACTGAGAAGATGCCATATAAAGAACCCTGAAGGGGGTAAGGGGTTAGCAAAGCAAGTGTTGGCAGGAAGTGTTTTTAACAACTCTATTGCCATAAAGATATGAATAGGAAAAGAAGCAAGAGCACTGGCTCCCAACTCCAAACTGTGGCAGCAGAATCCTCTGGAGAGCATTATAACGGTACAGAGTCCTAAGCTCTCTGATGAGGCAGCATGCCGTTCTACTGATAGCCTTTAACTAAAATAAGATTCCAAGTGCTGAGCACTGTCAGGTTTAGGAAATGAAGGTGCTTCATCCAAAACCACCCAACCTCCCTTCAGTGAAGCAAGCAGGTAGAATGAGAAGTGACAAGCTTTACAAGAGTCACACGGGGCCTGGATTCAAAATTTTAGTTCTTCCCTTTACTAGCTCTAAGATCTTGAACAAGTTCTGCCACCCCTGTGAGAATGTGCAATAAACCTGGAGCTACTGTGAGAGAGAACGAACACAGAAGGCATGCTGCCCGTTGTCTTCTCACAGACTCAGTGTCTGCTCCCCTCCCCCAACCCCCGTTCCTCCTTCCAATCTCCTTCCTTAACGAGAACCCGCAACTCTGCTCTTAGGGATGCCCAAGTGGAGCTAACAAACATGTGCTGTCTCTAGATTCTAAGAGCTGATTTTTAAAACTACCAGTGGTTTTTTAAGGAACCTCCATACTGTTCTCCATAGTGGCTGTACCGATTCACATTCCCACCAGCAGTGCAAGAGGGTTCCCTTTTCTCCACACCCTCTCCAGCATTTATTGTTTCTAGATTTTCTGATGATGGCCATTCTGACTGGTGTGAGATGACATCTCATTGTAGTTTTGATTTGCATTTCTCTAATGATTGATCATGTTGAGCATTCTTTCATGTGTTTGTTGGCAATCTATATATCTTCTTTGGAGAAATGTCTATTACAGTGGTTTTTACCAATAAAATGCTGAATTCAAAGGAAAAGGTGCTTAGTGCCAAAGTTAAAATGCCCTATCATAAGGCAACAGATTCCTAGTCAAAGAAGCACAGGGTACTCCCTGGTAGCTACTTTATATAAAGAAACCAAATAGAGAAGTTAAGATTTTGAAAATTATTATTACCCCAAGCTTTGGCATGTTGGATCGCTTCAGCCGACCTATCTTGGACCAGTAAGGAACTTTGCACACATTAATTCTCTGAAGTAGCACTTCCAGTTCAAACCCATAAATATTATGACCCTAGTGAGAAAAAGAAGGCAGCCAATAACATTATAAGAAACGCAAATTAGAGGATTTATCTTCATATGCATAGAATTTCTTTGCCCTTTCTTTTTCTGGTCTCTAATTGAAGGCCTCATGAGCTTACCTCCGATTGGGGTCCTTTCTTCTTCAGGAATTTATTCATCAGCAGCATTCATTAGCCTTGACATTAACAAGGCTGCTAAGCAGACTGCTGGAATAAACTTTATTTTATCCTAATTGATGCAAGGTTCATATGATGTCTTTTAATTTGCAACTCATGCTTCACAGTCTCATGCAAATTTTAATGTCCCATACTTTTTAGGTGATCAGTAAAAGCTGTATTCAAACAATTTCTTCTTACTTCCTTAAAAACCAAGAACCCAGCTATGTTGCGTGACAGTTTACATAGACATCTCTAGAAAACGGAGGAAGTGCATCTAGTTTCTTCCTAAAGAACTGAGTTCAAACACTACTGATTTAGACTCTTAATCAATGTGCAACTAAATAAACATATACTATCACTCCATACTTCAAATAAGAACTTTGCTAAAAACATAGAAACAAAACTATCCCGAGTAAAAAAATCTCAAAAATATTACCAAATTTTCCATGTCTGTAATGATAATTCCCATCATGTGAATTTTGTTTATTCTAGTAAGTTAAACTAGATGAAGTTTAAAATAAATTAATAAACATATTTGTCACTAATTTTAATTAAAAATATATACCACTATATATTTATGGCAAGTTTGTCTATTAAACTAAGAGACCCAAAGGACATGAGGAAGTCTCATTTCCAAATTATCATGTCTGGGATTAGGGACTCAAACCCATGTCAGGATTCTCTCTTATTTCAGTTTGGATTTCTCACAAAGTCTTGGCTCTTACACCCTAGAGCAGGCCAGCTACCCTAGACTCCAAGATATCTCCTTGGGGTCCAAGAGAGAGACTACTAGTGGAGATTGGGTGAGGGCCTGGTGCTGAGCCAGAGCACCACAGGAGGGCACTGTGGACAGAATCTTCCCAGCACTTTCAAGATGGCTCCTGAAATACCATAAGGGAAGCGGGTGCAGAGACACTGGTAACAACCTACAGGCTCTCAGTACTTTGGCTACACCATCTTCCAGAGAGGTGTCCAAGAGCAAAAACGAACACAGAAATATACGGCAAACATTTTTCACAAGGCTTCAATGTAACCAAATTACTGATATTACACTTAAAATACAGGCATTTATATGCTACTTCCCTCCAAAAAACCCAAAAGCACAAAATAATTTGATTGGTCCATTAACCCAGAAAAAAGACAAAAGGAAGAACTCCTTGATAGGAGTCTACAAACTAAGGAAGGCTGGAAGAAACACAAAGCAAAATGTTGTTTTAGGACTCTTCGGAACTGTGGCAGAGACAACTCAATGAATTATTACCTCTTACTATTTAGTAGGAGCATACTCAGTCATCAAGAGAAAAAAAGACTCCTGGCCACGAGCTCTCAAAGGAATATGCCAGAGATCCACTGAGCTCATAAAATTAAAATACTTACACTTTGGGGATACGCACCAAACCAAGGGAATTCACTCCTGTGACATTATACTGCTGGGCCACTAAGCCAAAATTTTGGAGCTATTAACAGTTGACATGAGTTGACTTATTTCTGGGCTGCTCTCTAACTATAAATAACAGGAGTATCCTAAACTTCAACAGTAATTCGTGAGTTGCTTTTCTATTAGAGGGGAAGAAAAAGTATCTTGTAGTAGGTTGGGGTTTTTTCTCCTTTCTGTTAGGAGAAAGTATAGCAATTCCCACCAGTCCACAGGGTTATTTCACTCTGAAAAGATTCTCCACTGCTCAAAAAGTACCAATCAAGTCACACTGAAAAGAACTTATGGAATGAAGAGCTTCCCCACAACATGGTCAAACATCTACTCACCACAATGATATCAGGATCAATTTTGTGAATTTTTGCAAGGAAAAAACCTAGCAGTGTTCTTTCTGTTGCAGCAACCTCAACCTTCACATTCTGTTAGACAAAAACATTCCAGTCACTTATCTTTACTCTCAACTACTATACCTTGGCTCCTTGTTCAAGCAGGATAAGATTTCTTAGGGTTAAAAGAAACGATCCATTTCAAAATTAAATGCAGCAATGAAATTCCTGATTCTAGATTTCACAGTAATAGTTGCACAAAATCTCTGAGGAGCTCATTCAAGTAATAAACATGTGAATGAAGCAAAATTTTAAGTGCTGAGCACTATCGAGTGCAGAAACGTCCCTCCATAGGGACACGCTTGTGTATCTGGACACATTTTATACCATCTGAATCAGAGTACCTATCAAAAACATTACTTACTTTCCTATATAATCCCTGGTAGACTTTGTTGTTTACGTATTTACCACATAAAGAGATCCCAAGGACTGTATAAACTAATCCCAAATAGTAGTGTAAAAACCCATAAATAAGAAACTAGACTAAAAACAAACATACATGTAAGAATTAAGTTAAGTGTCTTAAATAAAACCTATCTACACACAAAAGGCTTCCACTTGGATTACTCAATATAAATCAGATATTCAAAAGATCCACTCTTATTAAGACTCTTAAAATGAAGTTGATAGCTATGCTTTCTACAACTAGCTCAGGTTTAAAAAATATCAGTTTGACTCTAATGGAATTTTCCAAGGTCATTTTACTTACTAATTCAGGGCACTTCACAAATAATAGCCTGATCCAATAGTACCCCCAGACTACTGGACTTCTCAAACCAATTTAAAGTAAGTGGAACCTGATAAGGTTGCTAACTTTTAATTTTGGCAAGTGAAGACTTTAAAAAAAAATTTTAAAACCTACACATTTACCAACCCAGGCATTTCATAAAAGAAAAAACATACTCTCCAAAAATAAAATTCTTCATATTGAATACGTTTACTTTTATGAAAAACTCACATTATACTACCCCCCCCCATTTTTATTAAG
The DNA here is from genome assembly GCF_003031525.2 of Neophocaena asiaeorientalis asiaeorientalis. NCBI lineage: Eukaryota > Metazoa > Chordata > Mammalia > Artiodactyla > Phocoenidae > Neophocaena > Neophocaena asiaeorientalis. The sequence continues at coordinate 414,414 of NW_020173387.1, forward strand.
GACTCGTGAAAACTTCTTCATGGAGTATACTGGGAGTTTAGAGATCACTGATCAATTAAAGCCAGCCCACACCAACCCTCCCAATATATGTCACCTTTAATATCCACAGCGTTCTCAACTTCTCTTGACTTCCTTCAAGTTAGCGGGGTGGGGGTGGGGTGGGCTTTACCCAACACTTTCCCAAAACACTAATCATGTGATCATGCAATTTTGGAAAAGCTTCCAATTAAGTTATCTGAAGGAGGGTCTGAGACCACCCATCTATTAATAAAATGTCAAATCCCATTATTTCCAGGAAGTGAAACATTTAAACATTGTTAAATAACGCTTCTAGTTTTAAACTTCTAATACATTTTTAATGGGTTAATGCCATAGTCCAATCTAACAACAGATCTAATAAATTAACATATAAAATAGCATATTTCTACTAATCCATAGCATTCTCCTTTTCTCTTTTTAAACAAATACATATTTCATATTTAAAAGGAATAAACAGTGAGTTCTTTACCTTTTCCTTAATGCCTTCTTTAAAATCATATGGAAAAATACAATCCTTTGGTTTAGACACAACTGTAAAAAGGAAAAAAATAAAGATTCCAACACCCATCTTAGTCCAATTTCAAGTACACATACACTGCAAGTTTCTGAATGGAAATCATCTTAAATATAAATAAATTCCCCTTGATCTCTAAATAGTTGCCAAAACAAACTACATATCCTAAAATTCATATGGAACCACAAAAGACCCTGAATAGCCAGGGCAATCTTGAAAAAGAAGAACAAAGCAGGAGGCATCATACTCCCTGATTTCAAACTACATTACAAAGCTACAGTAATCAAAACAGTATGATGTTGGCATAAAAACAGACATACAGAGAGCCCAGAAATAAACCCATACATAACATGGTCAATTAATTTATGACAAAGGAACCAAGAATATACAATGGAGAAAGGAGAGTCTCTCCAAAAAATGATGTTGGGAAAACTGGACAACCACATGCAAAAGAATAAAACTGGACCACTATCTTACACCATACACAAAAAAGTAACTCAAAATGGATTAAAAACTTGAACATACTGGTGGCGCAGTGGTTAAGAATATGCCTGCCAATGCAGGGGACACGGGTTCAAGCCCTGGTCCAGGAAGATCCCACATGCCACAGAGCAACTAAGCCCATGTTCCACAACTACTGAGCCTGTGCTCTAGAGTCCGTGAGCCACAACTACTGAGCCGACGTGCCACAACTACTGAAGCCCACACGCCTAGAGCCCATGCTCCGCAACAAGGGAAGCCACCGCAATGAGAAGTCCGTGCACTGCAACAAAGAGTAGCCCCCGCTCACCGCAACTAGAGAAAGCCCGCACGCAGCAACGAAGACCCAACACAGCCAACAATAAATAAATAAAAATAAATTTATTTTAAAAAAAACAAACCTGAACATAAGATCAGAAACCATAAAACTCCTGGAAGAGGGCCTTCCCAGTGGTCCAGTGGTTAAGACTCCATGCTCTCAATGCAGGGGGCACGGGTCCAATCCCTGGTCAGGAACTAAGATCCCGCATGCCATATGGCACGCCCCCCGCACCCCTCAAAAAAGAAAAACAACTCCTAAAAGAAGACATAGACAGTAAGCTCCTTGACAGCAGTCGTGGCAATGACTTTTTGGATTTGACGCCAAAACCAAAGGCATCAAAAGCAAAAATAAACAAGTGGGACTACACCAAAGTATAAAGTTCTGCACAGCAAAGGAAACCATCAACAAAATGAAAAGGCAACCTACCGAATGGGAGAAAATATTTGTAGATCATATATCTGATAAAGCATTAATATCCAACATATATTTTTAAATTCATACAATGAAAACAAACAACCTGATTAAAAAATGGGCAGGGGAGCTGAATAGACATTTTTCTAAAGACATACAGAAGGCCACCAGGTACAGGAAAGGGTACTGAACATCACAAATCATCAGAGAAATGCAAAACCACAATGAGATATTACCCACACCTGCTAGAATGGTTATTATCAAAAAGAGAAGAGATAGAAAGTGTTGGTTGGAGAGGATGGAGAGAAAAGGGAAACCTTGAGCACAGTTGGTGAGAATGTAAACTGGTACAGTCATGGAATTTCCTCAAAAACTTGAAAATAGAACCATATAATCCAGCAATTCCACTTCTGGGTATTTATCTGAAGAAAATGAAAACAGTAACTCGCCACTTGCGATAACACAGACGGATCCAGAGGGCATTATGCTAAGAGAAATAAGGCAGAGAAAGACAAATACAGTATGATCTCACTTACATGTGGAATAACAAAAACAGAAAAGAAAATGAAAAAAATGAGCTCAGATACAGCGAACAGACGGTGATTGTGGGGGCAGTGCACGAAATGGGTGAAGGGGGTAAAAAGGTACAAACTTCTAGTTATAAAATAAATAAGCCTTGTGTATGTAATGTACAGCATGGTGACTACAGTTAATAACCCCGTATTGCATATTTGAAAGTTGCTAAGAGAGAAAATCTTAAAACTTCTCGTCACAAGAAAAGTTTGTAACTATGGTGATGGATGTTAACTAGACTTATTGTGGTGATCATTTTGCTACATATACAAATATGGCATCATTATGTTGTATACCTGAAAGTCATACAATGTTACATGTCAATTATACCTCAATTTTTAAAAAGTTTAGAAGATTAAATCTGAAAAAAAAAGAATACCCAAGTACAGAGCCCTAAGTCCCTACAACTGTTAAAACTGCGTTGATGAAACATTTGCTATCCATCTAAGTCAGAATGGAAGATATTTAAGTCTTTCCCAAAGGAAATGCCCACCACCACCAAAACCTCAACCAGCATACAATGGAGGAACTCAGTCCAAACTTCTCAAAGCTAGGATAGTAAAGATGACCAAAGCTTCCCCCACTACACTCTCAACTCTCTGTCATTCACAACAGCTGTTCATACAGTGACATAGTCAGAGGAGGTAAATGTTGAAATGAGCTAATGACTCTCTCTTCCACATATTTTCCAAACTATTCTCAACATCACTTTATTTTGTGTATTCAACCCAACTTAAAGGGTAAAACTTCACAAAAATAACACATCACCCTCCCTTCTCTGCTTGCTTCCCTTGTCCCACTTTCCTAGTATCCAAGAAACCTGACAGGAGATGCTGCCCCAGTTAATCTCTGGTTCTGGGCTGGAAAATAACCTGGGAAGCATAACACATCAATAGTGTCGTGCCCTTATTTTATTTTTTACAAAAAAATGACTATTTAACTGGCCAAGTTCTCAACATGCAATACGTCATAATCCACGGTGGAGACTGCCTCATGGCATGCAGAATTCTGTGGAATAGTTTCATCCACGGAATTGTATGCATAGCACAACCCAACTCCAGCACGATATTACCATAACTCTGCCCAAATAGGTAAACATTTATTTATTCCTTGGCATCTTGCCTCATCACACAAAAAACTTTGGCCAGGCTTCTATGACAGGCTTTTAGGGTGACATCATGAAAAGAAAATAGTTACAGCATAATTTTGACCCAGAAGAAAAAAACTACTCTACCACAATAGAGTAACCACTGGAACAGAGAAAAAGATATCAAACTGCCTCCCGACTTCCACTCCTAGAAAAAAATTAAACAGCTGAATAGGAGCAACCAGTCCAATAAAACTTAGGGTCCTCGGGCTTCCCTGGTGGCGCAGTGGTTGGGAGTCCGCCTGCTGATGCAGGGCACACGGGTTCGTGCCCTGGTCTGGGAGGATCCCACATGCCGCGGAGTGGCTGGGCCAGTGAGCCATGGCCGCTGAGCCTGCGCGTCTGGAGCCTGTGCTCCGCAACGGGAGAGGCCACAACAGTGAGAGGCCTGCGTACCGCAAAAAAAAAAAAAAAAACTTAGGGTCCTCAACTGACCAAAAACAAACTTCTTTAGCAAACAAAAACAAAAATAAACAAATGGGACCTACTCAAACCTAAAAGCTTTTGCACAGCAAAGGAAACCATAAACAAGATGAAAAGACAACCCTCAGAATGGGAGGAAGTATTTGCAAATGCAGCAACTGACAAAGGATTAATCTCCAAAATTTACAAGCAGCTCATGCAGCTCAATATCAAAACAACAAATAACCCAATCCAAAAATGGGCAGAAGACCTAAATAGACATTTCTCCAAAGGAGATATACAGATTGCCAACAAACACGTGAAAGAATGTTCAACATCACTAATCATTAAAGAAATGCAAATCAAAACTACAATGAGGTATCACCTCACACCGGTCAGAATGGCCGACATCAAAAATTCTACAAACAATAAATGCTGGAGAGGGTGTGGAGAAAAGGGAACCCTCCTGCACTGTTGGTGGGAATGTAAATTGGTGCAGCCACTATGGAGAATAGTATGGAGGTTCCTTAAAAATCTAAAAATAGAACTACCATATGACCCAGCAATCCCACTCCTGGGAATATATCCAGAAAAGACGAAAACTCTAATTCGAAAAGATAAACATATCCCAATGTTCACAGAAGCACCGTTTACGACAGCCAAGGCACAGAAACAACCCAAGGGCCCATTGATAGACAACTGGTTTAAGAAGATGTGGTGTGTGTGTGTACACACACACACACACACACACACAAATGGAGTGTTACTCAGCCATAAAAAGGAATGAAATACTGCCATTTGCAGCAACATGAATGGGCCTAGAGAATATCATGCTACGTGAAATAAGTCAGAGAAAGACAAATATTATATGCTACCACTTATATGTGGAATCTACAAAATAACACAAATGAGCCTATATACAAAACAGAAACACACAGACTCACAGATATAGAAAACAAATTTATGGTTACCAAAGGGGATGGGCGGTGGTGGGGGGTATGATAAATTAGGAGGATGGGATTAACAGATACAAACTACTATACATGAAACAGATTAGCAACAAGGACCTACTGTAGAGCACAGGGAACTAGAGCCAATATCCTGTAATGACATATAGTGGAAAAGGATAGATATATATTATATATAACCGAATACTTTGCTGTACACCTGAAACTAACAGAGTACTGTAAATCAACTATACTTCAATTAAAAAAAAACTTCTTTAACAACATGCACTAAGTATCTTAAAAGCATTTTTTTTAAGTTACTGATCCAACAGCTGGAGAAAAAACAAGAAAGATAAAAATCAAGCCATTAATAAACCAGCTAAAAAAATACATACCACAGAAGTGTGAGTGAAAGGGAGGCCGTGGGGGTGCTTTATCTAGTGCAAAGCTGTGATGCACCAATGCTGCCACAGCAATAATCTGCCAAGAAAGGAGGAGAAAATCACTTACCAGATACCTACTACGCAGTCTGCATTCTCAGCACAACCACCGAGAATAGAAAAAGATATAGATTTTAATCCGTAAGAATACTTTAACTTTTTATTACGGAAGTATTTAAACAAATAAAAAATAGAATAATAAAATCAACTCTCATACGCCGATCACCCAGCTTCAATCATCAACTCATCAACAGCCCTACCCCACATTATTCTGAAGCAAAACGCATACCTATCACTTTATCCAGAAATATGTCAGCAGGTATCCCTAACCAAGGTTTCTCAACCTCGGCGCTATGGACATTTTAGGCCGAATAATTCTTTGCTGTGGGGCTGCCCTGTGCATTGTGGGACGTTTAGCAGCATCCCTGGCTGCCAACAGCACCGCTCCCCACTCCCAGTCTCCAAGTTGTGACACCAAAAATGTCTCCAGACATGGCCCAAAACCCCTTGAGGGTTAAAATCTCACCAAATTGAGAGCCATTACTTTAAAAGATGAGAAGTTTTTTAAATGCAGTACAATCATCTCAGCTAATTCAACTAACAGTGTTTCCTTAAAATCATTAAATATCCAGGCAAGATTCAAATTCTCATGTTTTCCCAACTATCTCAATTTTATTTACCAAATAAGTCCATACTTTGCAACCGGCTGATATGTTAAACTGTCTAAGTACAACTCCTCCCCATCTATTATTTCTTGCAATTTATTTGTTGAAGAAACTGGGTGGTTTTGCCCCGTAGAGTGCCCCCCCGGTAAAGACCCTGCTGCTCGTATCCCAATAATGTCATTTAACATGTTCTTCTGTTTCTGTACTGCCTGTATATTCATATGTGGATCTGAAGGCTTGATAAAAATCAGATTTTTTGGCAAGAATTCTTTGGAGGTGCTACTGATCACTGGTTATCATCGGGTCTGGTTATCTCTACTCTAGTGATACTAGCAGCCTCTGAAAATCACTGCCTAGATCCATTATCTCATTAGAGATTGCAAAGTGGTCACATTCAATTTTTCCTTTATTTATTAGCTGGAAAGCTTCTATGAAGACAAACTTCCCCATATCGATTATTTGGTTACCTGAGATACAATATATGTTCAAAAAAGTCAAGATAAATGCTTCATTCAATCTATTTATTTACCAGTTTTCAAAATAATGAGTTAGTTCCCTAGCTTTCTTCACAGGTGAGCAATGCGGTGCTGTGTTTACAGTATCATTATGAAGTCGTATGTTTCAATCTGTTGCAGTTATACTTATACATGCTCAAATTGTCCCATCTTTGGTGTAGGAAACTCTTCAAGTTTACTCTTGAGTCCTTCTGACATATCTTCAGTAGATTTGAATATCGTCCTTGCTTTCTAGTATAACAAGAAGTTCCAGGCTTATCCTGGACATTTCCTGCCCCAAATCAGCTATTTCTTCACAAAACCCTATCTCCTTTCTGGGGAAATGGTATTTAGAAACCTCACTCTGGGTGCTGGAAGGATTTTTTTTAACTAATTAAATTTTCCCCAAACACTTAACTATTAAATATCTACTATATCAACTATTATTAAAAGATCAAATCACATACAAAAAAAATTGCCAAAAGGCTGTTAAAAAAGATCCCCATCAATGTCAAAGGATTTAGAAGCAAACACAAAGAAGCTCCCATCGAACAAAGAGAGACAATTTAAGCAGCAAAATTAACAAGAATAATTAATGAATGCAACAGATTGAAATATACTAAGTATATATAAAGCCCATGAGTTTATAATGATAGTCCATAAAAGAGGAAGCAAAAATAAGTAACAAGAAAAATAAACAAATCATGTGTCAACAGTGCACATAATGTAGGTCCCCAACGTCCCTCTCAGAAAACTGGTAGCGAAAGAGAAAGAAGTACACATTTATCTCTTCTTTCCTATATAAAGTATTGCAGCATAACCAAATAGTACTGGTTAATGAGGAAAAGTTAATTTTATAGAAAAATTTAACTAATAATCATTCTAATATTTCACATGCTTAACTAATAAACATGGAAAGGATGACGGAATTAGAAGACCATTTTACAACTCCTAATGAAATATCTAATTTAGGCAAAAATTAGATCAGTGGTTCTCAACCAGGAACAATTTTGCCCGCAGTCCCCAAGGGACATTTAGAGATGTCTGAAGGCATTTCTGGTTGTCAGAACTAGGCGGTAGCGATGATATTTGGCATTGGGTGGAGGCCAGGGATACTGTTAAACATCCCACAATGCACAGGACAGCTCCCACAACAAGTTCATTCGGCCCAAACATCAGTATTGCCGAGGTTAAAAAACTTGAACCTACTAATCAATGATAGCCCCACTAACAGTGGTTTAACCAGACATTACGTGCCTACTGATACGACCCAACGTGAAATACACTGTACCACCTACATAGTATTTTGGCAAATAAAAGTTAAACCTGAACCTAATCAATTCGGCAGTGCTAATGAGCAGGGGTGGATACTTTTTTCCGTAAAGGGCCAAAAAGTAAATATTTTTGCCTTTCAGGTCACAGAGTCTCTGTCATGACTACTAACTTTGCTGCCGTGGTACAAAAGCAGCTGTAGATAATATGTGAACGAACACATGCTGTCTTCCAGTGAACTTTATTTACAGAAACAGGTGATGGGCTAGATTTGCCCGCAGTCCACAGTTTGCCAACCCCTGGTATACAGGAAGAAATCCAAAGACACGAGGAAGCAAACAAATACAGAAAATGGGTCATTCATTGAGACCACTAACAGTGATTCCTCAATAAGTCGACGTCACTGAAAAAGCTGGAGGGGGTGGGAGGGAGCTGCTCACATTTAAAAGAGATTCAAGAAACAAAAATTAAACACCGTCTGTGGAT
>NW_020173387.1:422639-430849 GCF_003031525.2 Neophocaena asiaeorientalis asiaeorientalis
AAAAAAAAAAAAAAAAAAGACATTTCTGAGAAATAGAGTCATGTGACTGTGGACTAGGTATTTTAGCTGGTATCAAGGAATCACTGTTAATGTTAATAGGGGTGATAATAGTATTCTATAAGAAAGTGTGCATGTTTTGAGAGATGCAAACCAAAGTATACAGGGGTAAAATGACACAATGTCTGAGATTAGCTTCGAAATACTTCAGGAGGAAAAAAGAAGAAGGAGGGCGATAAACAAGTGTGACAAAATCTTGCTAAATGGTGAATATGAGTGATGGGTATATAGGAGTTCATTCTATTATTCTATGTCCATCTGAAGTTCTCCAAAATAAAAAAATTTTAAAACACAAAGTCCAGCAATTTAAGTCTTTAAATAAAAAAACCCTCCAAACCAGACAAATTCAATTCATTCTTCAAAATGGAGTTTGGTAGTGAATTAGTATTCTTTCCCTTCCAAAAAGAACAACCTCCCCTTACAGAAAAGCTATACAAGTGCAAGAAGTATCGCACCTCTGGCATAGGTACAAAATCTGTCCTATTTCTTTACCTCGTTTTCATGTGTCTTTGCATTCTGCATTGTCTTCATGCTCAAAGACATGACAACAAGTGGAGGAGGACCAACATCCTTAATTACGTTCACCAGGTCCGGTTTCAAGGCCATTGCCTCAACTTTACACCAACTGATTGGCTGATTCAAGAGCTCTGAAAAAGAATAGGAACAACAGATCAATAGCTATTTGCTGAAAAAGAAGTTACTATAATTAAGACATCTGTGATTAACCGAGATTGTCTTCAATCCTACCTTCTACTAAGAATGTCTTATTATAACATCTAACTAAAACTAAGCCACGTTATTGGATTGTATGCAAATCTTCGTGTGTGTATACATATGTTCATTTTCCTGGGAAAAAAGTCCACAGCTTTCATCTGACTTTCCAAAAAATCCAAGACCCAAAATAGGTTTGTAAAAGCCACAGCACTGCCTTAGAGGAATTAAAAAAAAACAGTTTGGGGACTTCCCTGATGGCGCAGTGGTTGAGAATCTGCCTGCCGATGCAGGGGACACGGGTTCGAGCCCTGGTCTGGGAAGATCCCACATGCCGTGGAGCAACTAGGCCCGTGAGCCACAACTACTGAGCCTGCGCGTCTGGAGCCTGTGCTCCGTGTGAGAGGCCCCCGCTTGCCGCAACTAGAGAAAGGCCTCACACAGAAACGAAGACCCAACACAGCCAAAAATAAATAAATAAACAAACCAATGAACCGACAGTAAATAAATAAATAATTAATTTTTAAAAAAAGAACGGTTTTAAGAGATTCATGAAGACAAAACAAAGTATCACAAATGCAAGTACTGAAAAACATCAGGTAAGAGACCATACATGCACTATCCACACCGGGCAGTGATGTTTTACTCCTTCAGAAGTCAGCAGTTCACTATGTAGAACAGCTGAGCCACACCAGCCAGGTTGGAAGTCCACGCTGACAGCAACACAATGAAGGATGCACCCAAATGCCCGAGTAGGCTAGCTAAAGCCTCCCTCCCACTAAAATGCTAAGCACCACGGTGAAAGAGTGATTTCAAACGTACTTCCTATACTCACTCAAGGAAAACCTTAAAGAAACTAACATTAAAAAGGAAGTGGTCGCACTGAAATTGAGTCCAATTCTTTAACTTCTAGAAACCGCATCTAACAGCAATTTACTTAGCATTCTGAAAGTAAATTTTCCCTTACGTGGATTTTTTACTTCGAGCCAACAAGGTCCTTTGATCTTTCTGTTCATCAAGAACAGTTCCAAGCTGGATGTGTTGGTCCCAAATACATGAGAAAAAGTTTCTCCTTTCAAATCCTGAGGAAGCTGTGGCATTTCAGCCTGAAAAAGGCAAAGACGAAAAAAAAAATCTTTTTTTGTTTAAAACTATTACTTCACATTTTCCAAAGTCTATACTTGAAATAAACAAGTCTCTCTATGAACCACCAGGAGAAACCCCTTTGATATATATGAAATGTAATTTGCCACAAATGAAATCCATAACAATTCACAGTAGGAAACAAAAACAATTCACAATGACAAAATAATGCATCTTGATGACACCCAATAGAAGAAAAATGGGCCAAGAAGCTCCCGCAAAAGAGGATTTCTGTCCAGAGCTGTACATGCCTTACTGATAAAGAATAGCCAAATAAGTACAACTCCATTAGAAGAATGAAAGCAAGAGAGCGGGACGTTCGGCTTGCGAGCGGGAACCTCTTAGTCGTGCACGGAGAAAGAACGGTTTAAAAATGGGTGATGTTGAGAAGGGCAAGAAGATTTTTGTTCAGGAAGTGTGCCCAGTGCCATACTGTGGAAGAGGGAGGCAAGCACAAGACTGGGCCAAATCTCCATGGTCTGTTTGAGTGAAAGACAACTCAGACTTTCAGATTCTCTTACACAGATGCCAACAAGAACAAAGGCATCACCTGGGGAGAGGAGACGCTGATGGGAGTATTTGGAGAATCCCAAGAAGTACATCCCTGGAACAAAAATGTTCTTCGCTGGCATTAAGAAGAAAGGAGAAAGGGCAGACTTGATAGCTTATCTCAAAAAAGCTACTAATGCATAATCGTTGGCCACTGCCTTATTTATTATGAAACAAATGTCTCATGACTTTTTATGTGTACCATATTTAAATTGATCTCATACACTAGAATTCAGATCTTGAATGGCTGAGGTAATATTTCTGTCCTGATTTAAATAAGATTGGCTTGTGGCTAAATGAATATAGTCAGCTTTTTGAATTTTGATAGTAGTTCTGGTTCAAAAAGTACTATCATTGTCTTCCCCTTCTAAAGAGATGATTAAACTTGAATAAGGAATGTTAAACTTTTCAGCGATACGGTGAATGCCTTCTCAAACCCTATAGGAGATTGGTTTTATATTTAGATTTCTATAACTGGTTATATTAATATATTTAAATACTGAGAAGCTCCCTTAACTGTCTCATAGACCAGCAAGATTCACCTGTGTTTCAAGTTGTGTCCGTTTGCCTGTTAAGGCAAGGGCTGAAGATATACTGACACATCCACTTTATCTTTTTGGTCTTAACTATGCCAATTTAATTAAAATTCTCCATCTAAAATATTGCGTTTTACTTAATGAAAGGAATTTTAGTGTGGTTTATGTATAGCATCAAATAAAGAATATTTAGTACTTTTCACATTTTATAGATGATCTTTAAGATCAGATGCTTTTAAAATTCACTGTGACAAGATATGTTAGGAAACTTGCTTGTGAATTCTCTACAAAGTCAGACTGAGTTATAATTCAGGATTGTCTTTTAAACAGGTATTCAGAAACAACGGTAGAACTACTGTAGATGTGTGATGGGCAATGGTGCTTTTGCCAACTCAGAAGGGTTAAGGTAGAGGAGCTTTATCATTAGCACAAATTTGTAAATTATCTGATCATAAGGCTTGAAAATTAAAAACAAAGTCACAGATCAAAATAAATAAATAAATAAAAGCAAGGGAGTAGGACTCATTCAAAATGCTTCCATGGAGAAAATTTTTTATGGGAGACAGTGTTTTGTTTTTCTTTTCATAAGAAATATTCATGTTCTCAAGTTCTATATATATTGCCATGTGTGCTCTGATGAATACAGCCTAAACAAACCGATAATAAATTCAGTAATTTTCTTACGTTATCTGAGCAAAAAATAATGCTACTGGTTATCATCTTCCTGTTGATGCTTGAAACAGTTGCTGCTTATAGAGCAATTTAAGACCAGGAATAATTACTAGTGCATCAGTTGAATGCTACATACATTCCTCAGATTAGAAATCCACAGCTAAAATTATCAAGTCATAAGCAATGTATTTCATCACAACTTTATTAATAATTTACACATGGCATGCAAGAAATGTTATTTCAAATTCATTTCTAAATAAAAGTTTTGACAATTACAAAAAAAAAAATGCTTCCATGGTACTTTTCATCACCACTGTCAGAGATATTTCTTAAGTTTCCCTTTTCCAACATCATGAGATCAAAACACTAGAACGGAGAGGTAAAGAGAGGTTAAGGTCCAGTTAATTAACATCCTGCAGCAGTGACCTTGTCTGTCAAGGGAGCAGGAGCAGCACTACAGTGACGCTACTGACGCTCTTCTCTCACCTTTCCACTGCTCAGAGGGACACTTCGACAGACTAATGATGTCCAACTCCATCTTGCGGCATTCATTCCACTTGACAAACAGTTGTGCAATTTCAACTTATTTATGTAAAGATGCATACTTGAAAGCAGAGAAAGGTGGTATAACCTATAGTCTACATATTTAAATTCATTTTATTCATTTTAATTATTCATGACTATAAGTTCACTTCAATGAACTGTAAGCTTGAAGAGCCCTGCCAATACTCCTAATTGAAAGCCAGTTGAAATTTCAAAAATAGGAAAATGCCATTTTCAAGCAAAATCCATTCATTTTCTTTGTTTGACTTACCGAGTATCTAACTTCCAAGTACTCCGATTTCTCTGGAACATCAGGTATCTCAAAAGCATAGTTCTTTTCCACTGCCTGGGTAAGTTGGCATTTAAAAATCATTAAGATAAAAAAACTTTTCACAAATTAAATTGACAAGCATTACATACACAACGCATGTCTCTGTATTTAATCATTATGGAACACAAAGGTAAATAAAGCCAAAAAAGCACCTTTTCCCCCTCTCAACTGGGACTAAAACAGCCAGTGACAAAATGTTAAAAAGACTTCTTTTGGACACTAGAGAACTTACAAGTATTTGCATTCAAGAGAGGTAATAAAACATTAAAAATGTTTACAATGTCAATGCACTAAATTATTTGCTACTCTTTGATACTAAGCAACTCCATCTTGCTAGAAAAATTAATGATAAACATTATAATCATAGCTCACATGTACTGAGTGCCTGCTATGCACCAAGGATTGTTGTAATCACTAATCCTAATTAATTGACTTAACCCTTCCAACAGCTCTTGAAATAAGGCCCCACTTCTCAGGTGAAGAAACAGGCCCAGAGAAGTCACTCAGCACTTGTTCAAGGTCACAGACCAGGAAGTGGTAGGGCTAGGACTTAAAGCACAAGCAGTCTAGCCAGAGCACCTATGCTCTTCACCATTGCACCACATTGCTTCTAGAATTTTAGAGACCTGATCCATCAGCCACAAGTCAAAAAGCTCAAATAGTTCAGATGGTTAGCCTCATCTTCAGCAACTCAATCCTCCCTTTATTGCAATCACTGTTAATATAGCCAGTGTGCTGAGGAACTTACAGCCCCACAACTATGGCCAAAGGCATCAATATCTCACTAAAATGAAGACAACTGATCAATATGTATCACATGAATAGAAGAACTTTGTTCTATCAGAAATTGCATCATAGACCCTGACTTTTAAAGATGTAACCTTCTGACCAAGACAACTTGGCAATAACCAACGTAAACAAGATCAGAACAGTTTCTTCTTCATCTAAGAATAAGAACACAAGCTATGCTTCAAGTACTGGAAGCAATTACTTTGCTAATGTTATCTTTTTATTCAAATTAATGAACGTTATACACAGTTTAAAGAGAAAGAATAAATATTTTTATAAATCTAACATATTGGTTTTACATTGCTATCTATGAAATTTCCATTCAATGAATTATAGCCACACAGAAGGCATTTTGCAAAAAGAAGATATGCAATAACTATTTGCTAAATCAGGAAATTTAGCAAGCATTTGCTAAATCAGGAAATTAACAAACAACCAATATATAGACCTGAAAAAATTATCACCAAATACAAACCTTGGACTTGAATTTCATAATCTTATATTTTGCTGCTATTTTCTCATCAAATTCATCATAAACATCCTTCATTGTAACTGGAGTTCCACTTTCTTTCCCTGTATTTAGATCAATTTTCTGCTTTCCCATGGAGAGGGGAGGGGAGGAGAAAAAATATCTGTACATAAGATCTTTTCAACCACCAGAAACCCAAGCCTAAATCAACTTTCATCTTCACATACTTAAACATTTAATAGAATAAGGTGAGTTCAAAGATACAAACGGACCCAAAAATGTACTAAATCCAACACCCAAGTCCTCCCAATGGCATCATAAAAGCCAGAGATAAAGATGATCAATCCTACAAAATGGGAGAATAGTGTTGTAAATCTTGACTAAGACGCTTCACAGTTCATCTGAGATGGGAAACAGCTGGGGTTGAGAGGAGAGTGTGGATGTTAAGTCCTAATAAAAAGAAGGAGCAAATGGAACTGACCTTGTTAAATGGCTGTGGAGGAAATAACAAAACCACGAAAACTGGGCCAAACACCATGTCATATTTTAGAGTCACAAACTCCCAACCCCAATAATTATGGAAATGGGGGCGGGGGGGAGACAGCATTATGTACTGAAACTCAGGCACTTTTACGCTCTAACAAGTTGAAAAACAGATAGTGTTTCACTCCACTTCTCCCAATGTCTAATGGAGCTGCTGACAATCAGTGGTCACGAGGCAGGCAATAAGAAAGGTTGTAGATAATCCACAGCCCTGTCAAAGGACAGGGCTGGTGGCAGAAGACAGAATACACTTGGAATTAGAAGCTGTCTACTAAGGTTTACCGTTTCACGGGGAAGGAAGTAGAGCGTTCGCTCAATGTTTTTCACCATGACACAACAGCTCACATGGGTTTGGGCGAATTCGATCCAAACTTTGCCAAATAGAAACACCACACCTACAAGAATAAGGAAAAACCATGAGAAAATAAACATTTCAATTATATCACATTAAAGGGACGATGTAAAAGCTCACTGAATGTGTCCACACGTTTATGCTTTGGTAAGTCATTTCTTACAGCAAATGTATCTGCTGTCCAATCCCAAAAACTAGTTCCTTTACTCAGTACCTATGCCATGACAATATCGCACCAGTAAAACCTGTGACCACTGGGAGGACAGGGAACAGAATGATTCTCTAACTTGGTGGAAGCATTTTTCCCTAGAATTAGGGAGACATCCCAGGTAAATAGGGACAAACCTCAGTTATCAGGGAGACATCGCAGGCCTGAGTAGAAACACCCGGATAACTACTGAGACACCCTAGGTCAGTGTAGAAACTGCTGAGGAATTAGAGAGACATCCCGGCTCAATGTAGACAGACCTCAAAAACTAGGGAGACATCCTAGATCAGTGTAGGAGGAAAAAAAGGACATTTTCCCTAGAACCAGGATTATCCACATTAAGAGAAACAAAAAAAGCAACTTATTCTCCAACAAAACTCGTATTTAAACCTTTTATGAGAACTCTGAAAATGTAACACTAAACTCCTTTCTAGCTTGTACTTACCAATAAAAATTAACATTCATGTGTAAGGATAACTATGTATGGTATATCAGTATTCTCCTGTATGTAAAATTGTGTTTTGGAAAAACATAATTCATCTCACATCTTATTCCATATAATAGTATGTGTCTCCTAATAGGGCTAAACTATTATCTTCTATTTCACCCTTTCCATCTCACAGACTACTGAAGACATCTGGCTGGGTAGCATTTGTAATGTTCCTCCCTCTCCTATTTCAGTTTAACAAATGGGGTCTAGTAACCAAATCCTTTTGAGATCCCTAAGTAACGTAGACCACAAAGTGGTAAACCAAGCCTTTCTGGACATCAAGCCTTTGTTCATGAAACATGGCCATCAAGAAAGGACTCCAGGGCTTCCCTGGTGGTGCAGTGGTTAAGAATCCACCTGCCAACGCAGGCAACACAGGTTCGAGCCCTGGTCCGGGAAGATCCCACATGCCACGGAGCAAGTAAGCCCGTGCACCACAACTACTGAGCCTGCGCTCTAGAGCCCTCGAGCCACAACTACTGAAGCCCGTGTGCCACAACTACTAAAGCCTGCGTGCCTAGAGCCTGTGCTCTGCAACAAAAGAAGCCACCGTGATGACAAGCTCGCGCACCACAACGAAGAGTAGCCGCCATTCACTGCAACTAGAGAAAGCCTGCGCGCAGCAACAAAGACCCAACTGAGCCAAAAATAAATAAATAAATAAATAATTTAATTATTTAAAAAAGAAAGGACTCCAGAGGGAATTCCCTGGCAGTCCAGTGGTTAGGACTTCATGCTCTCACTGCTGAGCGCCCGGGTTCAATTTCTGATCTGGGAACTAAAATCCCACGTGGCCAAAAAAAAAGACTCCAGAGAA
>NW_020173387.1:430935-434497 GCF_003031525.2 Neophocaena asiaeorientalis asiaeorientalis
TTTGATAGTCAACCTAAGAGATGGTCACTGTGCAAAATCCCAGGCTCCATGAATAATTAGACAGCAGTAATGAACATAGCCGCTCTATAGGGCCACTTGCCTGAGGCACTTAGAAAATTCTGGCACATGCAAAGGCTACCGTTCACAAGGCCAATTACTCCAGTTTCACAAGATAGCTCATCAGTGCTTCCTTCTGTCACTCGTTCTAGTAGAAATAAGACTATCTAAGAATCTTCATTTCTGCAGACGATTAAAATTCTTACAAGAGTTGTGTAATTTTCAGCTGGGGTAAAAGAGGTGTGGGGGGAGATAGGGGAGAGAGAAGGGAGGACTGTGGGGATGATTAAAAAAGAAAAAAGTCACAGTAGCTCAGAAAATTAAAAGTCATCCTCACAACAGTTAGAGACGAAAAACCAAAATTCCATGCAAAGAAAAATAAAGACCCTAATACTGGATTCAAAGATTCAAATAGCTCATTTTACAGTCAAACTAATATCACATTTCATGCAACACATTTGACACTGTTTATGCCTCATTTGCCACAAAAAGATCATGGTAAACAAAGATTACATTCCCCTTAAAGTTACTAGCTGAAACCAGGTGCAGTCAGGATTATTCAACCTTGAAAAAGTCATAATGAAGACAGGATATCTTCCCATATGCAAAGAGTAAGATTCTTTTCATAATTATGGAGCATTCAGCAACAACTGACTTACTTAGAATCTGTAAGAAAGTGAGAAACAATAACAGGGTCTTTAGGAGTACTTCGTTTTTATTAGCAACATTGATTTCACCAAAGCTCAGTGATCATTACCTGCTATCATGATGAAACTGCTCAACCCTCTGAGATTACAGGACTTTTTTTTTTTTTTGCGCTACGCGGGCCTCTCACTGTTGTGGCCTCTCCCGTTGCGGAGCACAGGCTCCGGACGCGCAGGCTCAGCGGCCATGGCTCACGGGCCCAGCCGCTCCGCGGCATGTGGGATCTTCCCGGACCGGGGCACGAACCCATGTCCCCTGCATCGGCAGGCAGACTCTCAACCACTGCGCCACCAGGGAAGCCCAGGACTTTTTTTTTTTTAAGCCATCTACATCAATCGCAGAGGACACAACTTCAGAAGTACCACAGAACAGCAGAGTGGATTACGAGTGAGAAGCCCTGAACTCTGCCACTGAGGAGCTGACCACTTTATCTTTTGGAGCCCCAGCTTCCTCTGCTTTAAGTGAGTAACTAGAGATGATGGTCTCTGAGGCCCTTTCCAGCAATAGAAACTCCCTTTTACCCTAGCATTTAGAAGACAGGCCAGTAACAGACTGGTACCTCTTTCAACTGCAAAATATTTCCCAATAGTGGTTGAAAAGGCTACCCATGACTATGGTCAGTACCAGAATTCAACAACAATATATACCATAAGTCGGTTGCTTTGCAAATATAGCTGTGCTTCAACGTGCTTCAATCTTAACCTACAACATCCATTACTATAGATCAACACTAGTCGACAGAAATTTCTGTGATGACAGAATTCTTCCCTACCTGTGCTATCCATGGATAGGGTAGCTACTAGACACATGTGGCTACTGAGCACTTGAAATGTGACTAGTGGCTGAGAAGCTGAACTTTAAATTTTATCTCATTTTAATTAAACTTAAAGAGTTGCATGTGGCCAGTGGCTAACATAGTAGAGAGCGCAGCTCTAGAACCCTGCCCTGTGAAATGATGCTGTTTTTTACTAAGAGTATCAACCAGTAAGCAATAGACAGAAGTAATAAACTCATTTTCACACAGGAAAGAGAGAGGGTTGTTGTTTCCTAAGGTTCTAAGTTTTGGCAACTGACACCAGCAATCTGATGCTTTATATGTGGATTTATGGAAGACCATCCACTTTTGTGTTAGCCATTCTTAATCCACAATGCTACAAGGCTTCAAGAGGCAGACTTGATAATAGCAGCGAATGCAATGCTGATTCTCTGAAACCTTTCATGTGCATCTACAGGACTGTCGCTGTGCAGTTTATTTCAATGAACATTTACTGAACATCTACTATGTACCTGGCATCATCCTAGATGCTGGAAATAAAAGGTCCCAGCCCTCCAGGAGTTTAAAAGCTTTGAGGGAAAAGACAACACAGAAGCAGATCTTTTCAAAATAATATGACAAATGCTGCAATGGGTAAGGGTTCGATGGGGGTCACAGAAAGGGCTCTTAGGCCAGTTTGGAGGATTAGGAAATTTGGGGAGACCACACTGGGGCTGAGCCAGGTGAGGTCATTCTAGGCAGACAAATACAGTGAATAAAAGGATATGGTACAAAGAGCAGTAGGTACATACAGCGAACTATTTCTAGGACACAAAAGTCCTACACAGCAGGCAATAGAAGCCTTACTAAGTAACTTGGACTGTAAGTCACAGGCAGCAGCCACTGCGGATTTTCTCTAACGAGGAAATGACGTCCTGAGCAATCACTCAGGCTGCAGTGTGGAGGATGACAGCTGAGGGATCAGTTAGGAGGCTGGGTTCAGTAGCAGGAAGGGCTCAAGGGTGGGAGTTGCAAGGAGAGAGAGAAGACAGCTTGTCTAGTTTAGAAGGAGAAAACTAATAAGACTTGGTGAGGGAAGTGAGGAAAGGGGGGACTCAAGGCTGGCTCCCAGGTTTCTGGTTCTCATGGGACCATTAATCAAGTCAGGGAATAAAAGCCAGCCTGGAGCAGATACAGCAAAGCACAGGGAGTGGCACCAGGATGGGCAGGCCCACCACGTCACCCAAGTCCAGTGAGCACCAGCCATGCTGCTGTGCTGGGAGGTCACACGACACACACGTGAAAATGGTGTCCCCTGAAGCTGTACGATGGGGCTGCCCTGGGTTTAATTTGCAAAGCCTCATGAAATCACACTTGCCGGCCCACGTTGCACCAGCGAGTTACAAAGCAGGCAAAGAGGCGAGAGGGTCTAACCAGATCATCTTGCCCTAGCTCAGGTAGATGAGATACCATTTCTAAGACTGCTTACATCTTTACCTCAGCAATGAACACATGGCAGTTTGCTACTCAAGCAGCTCCGCAGGAGTTTCAACTCTTTGATAAGCGGAGCATACTAATGCTGCTGCCCCCGCTCTGATGGTTAATACTCGGACTCCAGGAAATCACTTTGAAAAAATTCAGTTTGTATCTACCCTTACATCCAGAAACGGATCTGAATAAAGGCAACTGTTTAAGGGTGTATACTGTATTTTTTATGAATCTGACATGCCCTATCCTGCCCAGCCCCATAGTGAAGAAGTGCTCAAAGGAGCACAGAAGGAAACTAGAGAGCCTCCTGGCTCTTTGTGAGTCAGAATTCGTAGTATCAGCTCATTTGGAGGAGGACCTGGGAATTAGCCTGGATCTCTCCTTTCCGTCAACCCCCCACATCCATCCATCCATCCGCCAACGAGTTCATGTCGAAGTACATGTTACAAGCATTCGCTCCTCTCCTCCACAGCCGCCACTAGTGCAAGTAACTAGCACACCTGCTGTAGACAGACTGATCTCCAGAGCTTCCATACTCCCTGACTCCAGCCTCAGGCG
>NW_020173387.1:434630-441824 GCF_003031525.2 Neophocaena asiaeorientalis asiaeorientalis
CAGGCGCGCGCGCACACGCGCGCGCACGCACACACACACACACACACACACACACACACACACACACACACAGCCTTTTCTCCGCATAAACCAGAGGGTTCCTGTTAAAATGTAAACCCAACCATGGGTCCACTCAACCCCCTCACCCCTGCACCCTGCACTGAAAATCCTCCACTGCTCTTAGAGTAAGACCTCAACTCCTTAATACGGCTTTTAAGGTCCTTTATTATCTGGCCTTTGCCTTCTCTCCGACCTTTCAGCCAGTCCTGTCGCTTGACTACTCTGCTACAACCACGTAGACCTCCTCCTTTCTCTCCAGGCCTCTGCACTTACGGGTTCCTCAGGCTGAAATACTCTCTCCTCGGCTCTGAATGTGCCTCAAATCTCAGCCCAACGGCCATTTCCTCAGACAGGCCCTCCCTGGCCATCCCCCAACTAACTGCCTTTACACCATTCATTAACTTACCTTATTTACTGCCTACCTCTCCCACCCTACTAGAACGTTAGCTCCACCAGGACAGGGAATTTGCCCAGCTTGTTCACCCCATCTTAGTGCCTGGCACAGGGCAGGTGTTCAAATTGCTGAAGGAACAAATTAAAGACTGATTCCACTTTAAGTAAAGTGCATTCCAATACGTTCAGATACATCAACAGTGAACTATAATACAAGCACACACTGCAAAACCACATATAACTGGTTTTGGGGATAAGCGCCTGTAAGGACTATTCACACCACAACTCCTCTCCATCCGGGTGGCTCACCCACTTTACAGTTCATGAGTGTTGCTCTTACTATGTACGTACATGAGGGCAGAGCCTGTTCCAATTACAATCACTAAAACACTTCAGGGAAAGGCGCTATTCCATATTAAAGACATCCAGTTACCGTATGTAACTGTATGATTACCTGGTTGGCTGTACGGATCTTCATAAGCATCCAGCCAATAAAACTGAAATACTTGTTCCTCATCTGCCCCTTTTACCAGTGGGAGGTGACTGGAATCCACTTGAACTTCCAGGGCTGAGAAACTGCTGTCATCTTCCTGATCAATGTCCCAACAAGAGACATCTGGGAGAAAACTTGCTCTGCAAAAATCACATTTTCAAAATCCTTTCAAAATCTGATGGGATAATTGTAGCACTACTTGTCAGAAAAGTCATAAAATGCTCTTACGAGTAAGATACGGTCCCTTTCCCAGGATCTGCCTCATGTTTTGTCCCCTCTGCTGGCTCCCTCTCTTGGTCGGAGGTCTTGGCACCCACAGGCTCCACATCCACCTCCTCCGTTTCCATGGGCTCATCAAAGTCGCCATCTTCAAAATCCATTGCCCCTGACTCCTCCTGGTCAACTGTACGCAATGCCAGCACCGGCTCTCCTGGGGGTGGCACCACACAATCCCATCATGTGCCGCTGCCAGGGAGCACAAAAGCTTCCCCTACGCTGCAACGGCAGCCTATCCCTTGCCCACATGCTATCTGCATTTGTCTTCAATTTCCAAATTGGATGTTTTTAACTTTTGCTGCTATGAATTCAAACCTTTCACGCTGAAACTGGCTATTGCAAGCCCTTCAAATTCCCCCCACTTCCTCCTTCACGGGGCCTCCATCTTTTGACAGCAGACTTACCAGCAAATCCAGCACATTTAAGAGGGGCAGGGGTTAACGAAGGCTCCTTCCTTGAGACCGGGGAAGTGGTTTTTCCTGAAGGAGCTGCCTGTCAATGTTTTTAAATGTTTAGTCAGTTAGACCTGCATACTAAAAATACGCATCTGTCCTACCCTGACCAGAGATAATGACAGTTCCTATCTATAAAACGATTTTCTGTTTTATTAATGTAACATCTTCAATTATTTTACTGTTACCTAGGTTTACCAAAAAACACTTGTTTCCAGAAGGAAAATTATTGCATCTAGCACAGCTGTAACACCTATAATAAACACGTACTAGTTACTACAAAATTTACTATGAAAAAAACAGGGACATGCTATTTTTGAAATATATGAAACTCTATAATATGAAACAGGAGTCCTAATTTAAAACAAAAGCAAGAACAAATTCAAAGGCATTTCGCTCACACAGAAAAGCAACAAAATAAGTTTTAAGCAATAATATAAATCAAGATTGAAGGTATTTCCACACACTATACCTTGGGGGTGTGCATAGAGAAAGGATTCAGTGAAGCTCCACTGGATCCTTTCTTCTTCGGTATTATTACAGGTGGTGGAGTTATTTGAGGTGTCTAAAAGGAGGGGAAAGACAGACATTCACTGCCATGCTTGGTGTACCACAAGACACAAAAAGTACGTTTCTTCCCCCAGTGAAGCCCAATAAGCAAAGCACTTTTTTCCTTCCCTGCTCCCCCCACAGATCTATGTTCATGCAGTGAGGTTACTATAGCAACAATACCACAGACTCACTAGAAAACCAGAATAGATATTGAATCCACCCCTCATCAATTTTTTCTCTTTAAAACTTAACATACTTCTCCCTTACCCTTCCAGAATATTACATTTAAAAACTGTCAAGCTCGAACTACACAGTGTAGGTGTAAGTCATTTTAATCAAGGGTCACTTAGAAAGAAGCACATCTCTAAATGAGAGCTTAGTCTTGCTGTAAAACAGCCCAGTTGCAAATTTCATTACAGATGAACCTGTCTGAGTTCCATCAGGGACAGCTCACTGACTCTTCCCTCAACCCCACTCAGAATTCAAGACGAGGATCTCACGCCTGATTGTGCAGACTGACAGGCTTCAATCCATTTCGGGAACATACACGGCAGCAACTGAGCGCAAGCAGTGTGCCTTCCCAGAACTGACTCATGTGGATTCTTACTACTTCAAACACAGCCCCACACGGCCTAATCTACACAAGCACAGAGCCTCGAGGAGCTAGAAACTACTCACCTAAAATGGTGAAAAGAAACCAATTTGAAGGGCTTTGTTTTGGTTTTGGGGTTTGTTTTCTTTTGTTTTGTTTTTTGGTGGTGGTGTTGTCACTGAATTTTCTGTTTTGCATTCTAGCAATAGTCTGTTTTGTAAAATTACTGAATTGTTTCTTCAGCCCATGTCTCCTGAATATTTGACAACTCCTAGAGATTCACTTACCTCAGTGTTCAAATCCTGTAGAATATCACCTAGCAGATCATCCTTGGACAAGTCAACAGCTTTCTGGAGATTATAAAGGCAGGAAGAATGAGAAAGCCCTGCCCTTCATATTTTTACCCAGACCCCATGTCAGTGGAAGGAAGAACCCAGCCAGTCAGTCCTTGCCTCTTCATCCCTAACTCTGAGGGCTCCTCTACTATTCACAGATCTTAACCACCAGGGGCCTAAACATAACTCCTACACCCTGAGCCCCCGCCCTCAATTTTCAGCTTCATTCCATAATCCTCCTGCTAACCACCAAAATAAACACACTCACTGTCAGTGCAGCTTTCTGGTTTAGTTTTCTCTTCTATCTCCAAGCCACAACCACTGAGGTGCCTCAATTCACCTAGAAATCTACATCCAACTTAGTGACTGAGATTGGGAAAAGATTACTCAAATATTTGAGTTCAAACATATTGGGACTTCCCTGGCAGTCCAGTGGTTAGGACTCAGCACTTTCACTGCCGTGGGTCCGGGTTTAATCCCTGGTCAGGGAACAAAGATCCCACAAGCCACGCGGCACGGCCAAAAAAATTAAAAAATACAATAAAATAAAAATAAAAGCAACATTAAAAAAACATATTGACCACCTATTAACTGTACAATCAAACATTAAATATAATCAAAGATCAAAGACCAAGCTCATCTAGAACCAGGGGATTAGCCTAGAAGCCTTCATAAGATCATCTGCTTAGAGCTATGGGGAATCTGACAGGAAAGGTGAACTATGAAGAAACAGGACTCTTCGCTTCACAAAGGAAGAGGCAAATATAAGAAAACCATGAGACGCACATCTGCGGTTTTCCTTCCAGCACTGGCAATGAACATTGACTTGATATTGTTCGGTTTTGTCACCATGGCCTTCTTGACATTCCTCTTGTCTTTGCTGCATGCTTTATTATTTTTTCCTGTTGGAAGAAAATTTGTTTTGAAACACACACCAGCAAAAATCAAAATGGAAAACCAAAAGCCCAGTCACCTGCCCTCTGTATATGAGACTGTGACAAGAAAAATGTTAAAAACTCAAAATACAAAACTATGAGACTTTATGCAAGGTACAGAGGAAAGAATCTTTAAAATGAACTGAATTCAGGGCAACTTGACTAAATGTTACTACAGAAACTGATGAAATGCCAGTCAAATATCAGGATGAGTTAAGTGGGACTGTTTAATTGCTGCTGTTAATGTAAATAAAAAGCTTTTTAAAAGGTGGGTGGGTTTTTTTTCCCCCATAGAAATAAAAAGATCAAGCTCATCTGGTCCCAGGGGATTAGGCTTGCGGTCTTCATGAGATCATTTTAGTGTGATACTGACTCTGACAGGAAAACTGAACTACGAAAAACCAAGATCACCAGTTATGATACTGTAGCATCTTAGCTTCCATTTTATGAGGAACGCATGTCCTAGCAACACTAAACAGCACGGAGACATTTGTTCCATAAAGAACAACTTGTGCCATATGTTTTCTCTTCCGGGCATGTGGAAACCACCTGCAAACTCCTCTACTACTGTCAATTTTACTCTCGCTTTCTGACTCATCCCAGAGCAGCCTCCACCTACAAAAGACCTAGAATGAATAGTTAACATAGTGTGGTAGTGGCATATGAATACACAGATCAGATGAAACAGAATATAGAGTCTAGATAAAGACCAAATTACTTATGGAAATTTAGCATAAAACAAAGGTAACATCTCATATTACTGGGGAAAAGATGGACTTTTTAATAATTAGTGTTGGCTACCCATTTGTAAAGAAGTAAATCAGTATAAACACCAAGCAGATCACAGGTCAAAATTTTAAAAATGAAATTATACAAGTACTTTAATAAAAAAGGCAAATTCCTTGTAACCTGGATGTGGGGAAAGTCTTTCTATCTATGATTCAAAATCCATCTGCAAGAAAAAAAAAGGATCCACAGATGCAATTATATCAGAAACAGGTTTAAAGACAAAACAGAAGAAAATTTTTGCAATATGTTTTACAGAGAAAAAACCAATTTCACTGATATTAAAAAAATAAGCCAGTGGAATTCCCTGGCAGTCCACTGGTTAGGACTCCACACTTCCACTGCAGGGACCCAGGTTCGATCCCCTGGTCAGGGAACTTAAGATCCCACAAACCGCGTTATATGGCCAGGAAAAAAAAGGCCAAAAACCCAAAGGGAATGTGGGAAATAAATACTAACATATGGTTCACATTAAAAAAATATATAGGGCTTCTCTGGTGGTGCAGTGGTTAAGAATCTGCCTGACAATGCAGGGGACTCGGGTTTGAGCCCTGGTCCAGGAAGATTCCACATGCCGTGGAGCAACTAAGCCCGTGCACCACAACTACTGAGCCTATGCTCTAGAGCCCATGTGCCACAACTACTGAAAGCCTGCGCGCCTAGAGCCCGTGCTACACGAAAAGAGAAGCCACCGCAATGAGAAGCCCATGCACTGCAATGAAGAGTAGCCCCTGCTCGCTGCAACTAGAGTAAGCCCACGTGCAGCAACGAAGACCCAACGCAGCCAAAAAAGTAAAATAAAATATATAAACAGCTATTAAGTTTTATGAAAAGATACCCAACTTCATACGTAAAAGAAATGCAGATGAGAACCACACCAAGATGTCATTTCTTGCATGTTAGGGTGCCAAAAATGTGAAAGCTTGACAACACATTCTCACCACATTCTGTTGGTGAGGCCATGGTGTCCAAATGGACACTCATATGTTGTTCATGGGAGTGTAAAATGGAACAACTCCAATGGAGAAGAATTTGGCAATATCTCATGAAACTTCACGTGCATGTACTCTCTGAGCCAGCAATCCCACCTCTAGGAATTTTCCCTGAGGAAAATACCATATGCATAGTTATTCAATGAGGTATTATGTGCAAGAGCTAATTACAGAAAATCTAAATGTTCATTCAAGAACACCACATGGGAGACTTCCGGGAAGATGGCGGAAGAGTAAGATGCGGAGATCACCAAAGCTTCACAGCCGCGGAGGAAAGCACAGCAACAGGGGTGTGGGGGGCAAAGCGGAGATTCCCGCACAGAGGATCGGTGCTGACCAGCACTCACTAGCCCAAGAGGCTCGTCTGCTCACCCGCCAGGGCGGGCGGGGCTGGGAGCTGAGGCTCGGGCTTCGGTCGGAGCACAGGGAGAGGACTGGGGTTGGCGGCGTGAACACAGCCTGCAGGGAGCTAGTGCGCCACGGCTGGCCGGGAGGGAGTCTGGGGAAAACTCTGGACCTGCCGAAGAGGCAAGAGACTTTTTCTTCCCTCTGTTTCCTTGTGCACAAGGAGAGGGGATTAAGAACGCTGCTTAAGGGAGCTCCAGAAGCCCCTCCTTACCCCCGGCCTGAGTGAGGCAGAGCCCCCGAATCAGCGGCGCCTTTCACCCCGTCCTGTGTGAGCGAAGAACAGACGCCCTCCAGCAACCTACACGCAGAGGCGGGGCCAAATGCAAAGCTGAGCCCCTGGGAGCTTGAGAACAAAGAAGAAAAAGGGAAATCTCTCCCAGCACCCCCACAAGCAACGGATTAAAGCTCCACAATCAACTTGATGTACCCTGCTTCTGTGGAATACATGAAAGATTTTGTCTGTATAGCTTTGCTTCCACCATTTGTCCGAGGGTTCTAGACGTCCATTTTTTTGTTTTAATTTTCTTTCTTAATAATTACTTTTTATTTTAATAACTTTATTTCATTTTACTTTATCTTTGTTCTTTCTTTCCATCCTTCCCTCCTTTAGACAACGATTCATCCCAAATTGAGGAGATCTCTTTTTCCTTCCTTCCCTCCTTCCTTCCTCCCTCCCTTCTTTCTTGCTTGCTTGCTTTCTATCTTTCGTTCTTTCTACTTCTACTAATTATTTCTTTCTACTTTTTCTCCCTTTTCTTATGAGCCATGTGGATGAACGGCTCTTGGTGCTGCAGCCAGGAGTTAGCGCTGTGCCTTTGAGGTGGGAGAGCCAACTTCAGGACACTGGTCCACAAAAGACCTCGCAGCTCCACATAATATCAAACGGCGAAAATCTCCCAGAGATCTCCATCTCAACACCA
>NW_020173387.1:442437-467863 GCF_003031525.2 Neophocaena asiaeorientalis asiaeorientalis
AACAGTATGGAGGTTCCTTAAAAAACTACAAAAAGAACTTAAGAAACTACAAATAGAACACCATATGACCCAGAAATCCCACTACTAGGCATATACCCTGAGAAAACCATAATTCAAAAAGAGTCACGCACCAAAATGTTCATTGTAGCTCTATTTACAATACCCCAGAAATGGAAACAACCTAAATGTCCATCATCGGATGAATGGATAAAGAAGATGTGGCACATATATACAATGGAATATTACTCAGCCATAAAAAGAAACAATGGGAAGCAGCCGCATAGCACAGGGAGATCAACTCGGTGCTTTGTGACCGCCTGGAGGGGTGGGATAGGGAGGGTGGGAGGGAGGGAGACGCAAGAGGGAAGAGATATGGGAACATATGTATATGTGTAACTGATTCATTTTGTTGTAAAGCAGAAACTAACGCACCATTGTAAAGCAATTTTACTCCAATAAAGATGTAAAGAAAAAAGAAAAGACAAGAAAACCACATGAATAAACCCTGGTACATCCATACAACGGAATACCATGCAGCTATATAGAAATGAGCAAGCAAGCAAGAAAGCCCTCTATGTGCTGGTATGCAGTAATTTTCAGGCTATCTTTTATTTTTAGCATTTCAGAATTTTCATTTTTTCTGCATTATCAATACAGTTTTATTTCTTTTTTGTTTTCCTTTTTTAATTGAAGTATAGTTGATGTAGGATATCTTCTTAAGTGAAAAAATGCCAAGTACAGAAGTATCTATAGAAAATATCCTTTGTGTAAGAAAGAAAAGGGAATAAAAATACATACACATAATTCCATTCCTCAGCATATGCCCAAAAGAATTAAAAACAAGTGTTCAAACAAAAACTGGTACACAAACGTTCACTGCAGCACTGGTCACAATAACCAAAAGATGGAAACAACCCAAAAGCACTACAACTAATAAATGAATAAACAAAATGTGGTCTATCCTTGCAATCTAATAGTTCAGCCCTAAAGAGGAATGAAGTACTGATTCATGCTACAGCATGAACGAACCTTGAAAACACTATGCTAAATGAAACAGGTCAGACACAAATGTTCACATAATTGCATGATTCCCACTGTATGAAATATTCAAAATAGGAAATCCAGAGACAGAAAGCGGTTAGCAGTTGCCAGGGGCTGAGGGAAGGAAGACTCGGGAATGACTGCTTAATGTGTATGAGTTTCCATCTGGTGTGAAAGAATGTTCTGCAACTGGATAATGGTCATGGTTGCAAACACCGTTAATGCACTAAATGTCACAGATGATAAATTTTCTGTTATGTACTTTTCATGTGCCTAAGACTATGAAAAGATTTGTAGCACATTTGTGAAAAACATAAGACAGGGGAATTTAATTTTTTAAAGAGCTCATTTGGAGCAGTTTGAAAAGAGAATATAGGCAATGGTCAAAATGTTTAGTAAACAAAATTCAGGTCCTAATAAAGAGTATCAAAACAGAAGGTCAATAGAGGTTTGACTAGCAAGGAAGGCTTCACTAAGGGGCTTTAATCTCACCATTGTAGGCTAGCAGGAATTAGATAGGACAACAGGAAACAGAGAAAGAACAGGAGTCAACATTTGAGATGAAATTCTTGCACAATTTTAGGGCTTCTGTTTTGTTTTTGTTTCTTTCTTTCTTTCCGGTTTTTTTTTTTCTTGGCCGTGCCACGCAACATGCGGGATCTTAGATCTTAGTTCCCCAAGTAGGGATCGAACCCAGGCCCCCTGCAATGAAAGTGCGGAGTCTTAACAACTGGACCGCCAGGGAAGTCCCCAATTTGATTTGTTTTATTCGTTTTCCCACTGACTTTTCTTCATTGGGATTTAGTTGATGTTTTTCTCTCTGTTTGAAAACAACATGCCAGGGACTAGATCTACACCAAAAAGAGTTGACCTTTTACTCCCAGGCAAAACTCTACGATTTCTTCTGAGGGTTTAAAGTGGATTGCGGAATTCCATTTCCATTCTGAAGATCTTGGGACCTTACTGGGCTCCTTGGGAAAGACACTGAAACAGCAGCGACTTGTGGGTGAATGGTGACAAAGCATGGAATAGATTTCTAAGATTAGTTCTCCTTCAGAATGTCAAGTCATTCTCTCCACTGATGTATTAGTGGGAAACGCTAACATAATGATTACAGAAACAGAGATGGTTCATTTATTCAATAAGTGCTGCACATTTTCTTTGCACTTGCTATTGTGATCAGCACTGAGATGATCAGGACGTGGGTCCTTTCCTCGAGAACCTCCCTGTCCAGTCCAATCTCCTAATTTACAGGTGACAAAACTAATGTCCAGAGAGGTGATAGGACTCATTCAAGATGATATAATTAACAACGCCAGAAACTAACACAAACCTCCTCACTTCAGGGAGGTGAAAAATCACATGGGCTCACTTCATCCTCTTCTTCAAGGACTCATAAAAAGTAGGAATAACACAATTAGCCACACTACTATCTAATGGTAGGTACCAGTGTGTAGCGTTCCTACATGACACAGGTTGGCAGAAACCAGGAAGATAATCCACATAATTTAACTAATGAATGAACGAATAACATCCCACATGAAAAAAACATATACAACCTTATTTTTTTGTAAAGGGGAACACAGGAAGGATAATTAGAAACTAATAAAAATGGAGATGGGGAGAAATGAAGTAGAAAGCATAGAGGTGAGAGTAAAAGTTATCTAGTCTATTTCTTGAATATCATTTTGATTTTTAAGCCATAAAAATGTTTTACAATACTCAAAAACTAAAATTAAAACAAAAGAAAAAAAAAGGATATTTTTAAAAGCCTAAATTCAAATACAAGCAAAAACAAATGAACCTCTGTAGTAAACTGATACTACAGCACAGAAAAAAATTACTTCATATAGCTTCTAAACACAACACCATCACCATACACCCTCAGTAGGATATATGCCAAGAACAAATAAAACTGCAAAGAGGACTTCCCCGGTGGTCCAGTGGTTAAGACTCCGTGATTCCACTGCAGGGGGCACGGGTTCAATCCCTGGTGGGGGAAGTTCCCCATACCATGCAGTGCGGCCAAAAACAAATTTTAAAAACTGCAAAGAAATTGTAAACTTTATTTAGAAGGGTTGTTGCTAGAGGTATAAGTTTAGTAATTCTAAATTTCCCAAAATTATTCTGAGTATATTTTAGAAGACAAGGGTTTTCACTGAGGGTGAAGCTAAACACAAATACAGATTGGGAAAATGAAGTACCCTGTGGTTTTACACTTGAATCGAATGTATCAGTATGAATTCACAGCATACATGTATATATAATCTAGCTCTGTTCACTGAAAGGGCCTAGAAACCATTACATCCCAGGAGCAACGAGCACATCCCTCCCCCAGATCTGCTACCATTCTCTACTAAAAGGGACCATGATTCTTGGGAGAAATGGGTGATTCCAGGTCTAGGACAGGAATCACCCAAGGAGAACCTGGAACATCTTGTTGGCCCAGAAAGCAAGGAAATGCTCAAAGACTGATGAGACCATGCCAAAAGGACAGGAGAGCCAGCTCAAAGGGTCTCCCACTGCCAAATTTGTGGTAATTTGCACATCAAACAAAAAAACAATGATAATGGATACTGAACTGTAACAGCACTTTTATTTAAATCCATGAGTTTGAAATGCTAATTTAAAAAAGGAGAGTAAGGGGAATTCCCCGGCAGTCCAGTGGTTAGCACTCGGCACTCTCACTGCCGGGCCAGGTTCAATCACTGGTTGGGGAACTAAGATCCCGCAAGCTGCACGGCGTGGCCAAAAAAAAAAAAAAACGGGAAAGGATCATCAGTAGAGGCTGAAAGCACTGGGTAAAAGTTGGTGGGAAAAAGGGATATACACACACTGTTTCAAATTATCACCCCTATTTCCATTAATTACAAAGGTGGAAAGGTAGCTTCACAAGGAAGAAATCTGACAAACATCATCTTAAACCAAGAGATCAAACTTCTTTTCACCAGTAATGGGACAAACTCACCTTATGTGTCCCTGATATGAGTGGCAAGGACACAAGTTCATCTAAATTTTATTTTTGTCAAAATATTTAACCTGATTCTAAGCACAAAAAGACAATCAAGCAAATCCCAGGTTGTGGGACGTTCAGCAAAACAACCAGCCTGGTCGTTTTTTGTTTTTTGTTTTTTGAATTTTATTTTTGGCCACACAACATGGCTTGCCAGGATCTTAGTTCCCCGACCAGGGATCGAATCCACACCCTCGGCAGTGAAAGCATGGAGTCCTAACCACTGGACCCCCAGGGAATTCCCTGGTCCCTTTAAACATGTCAATGTCATGAAAGACATTGGGCCAGAGAGGGAGGAAGGAGGGATGGTGCTGCTCTCTACACTAAATAAGACTAAAGAGACATGAAAAGCCAAGTGGACACTGCATTTTTAAAAACAGTTATAAAAGACATTATTGGGCTAACTGGGGAAATCTTAATATGGACAAAATCTTAGATAACATCCTGAGAATGGTACTGTGACTAAAAAGACAAGAACCCTTGTTCTTAGGAGATCACCACTGAAGCACGTCTACAACTTACTTTCAATAAATTCACCAAAAACAAAGTCTGCATGTATGTGTCTGGGAAAGGGGAAGAGGGACAAAGTGAACAAATGTCATAAAATGTTAATAATCTACAAATTAAGATGCAGACTTTCTGAAAAGGGTAAAGAGAGCACAGATTTTAGGTTTTGTGGCCACACACGTCTCTTAAGCTGTTGCATATTCTTCTTTGAATTTTTCTTTTCTTTTTTTACACACACTTTAAAAATGTAAAAGCCATTCTTAGCTTGAGGGCTATATAGTAACAGGTATGATTTCCTTCTGGGGTAATGAAATCGATTGTGGTGATGGCTGTACTACTGTAACTATACTGAAAGCCACTGAAATGTTCACTTTAAATAGGTGAATTGTATGGTATGTTAATTATGTCTCAATAAAGCTGTTCAAAAATAAACGGGCCGTAAGTGGGCCATAAACAAACTGGCCGTAAGTGGGCCACAGAGTGCTGACCAGTGATCTACCACTTGGTGGTAATAATGAACTAAACCAAAAAAACAAATACTGGAGGGAATTTCCCCCTCTCATTTTACAGGAACTAAGTCAGGCTTGTTTACTCAAAAAATTTTTTTTGCCAATGATTGTGTAGCTAAGAAACTATGACACATACATTCATATCATTTTAAGTTTCAATTAAACAAAGCAAGTCGACAGAAGTTCTAAACCTTGTTATTGTACTGTACTTCTATCAAAGAGCTAAAATTCTAAGTATGTCACTTCAGTAGGAATGAAAAGACATCAATTCTTGCAGCCCCCAAAATTATCAAGTCTAAAATGACCACAGGACTAAAAGTTCCAAAATAAGTAAGACTAAACTCTTTGGAAAACAGAGACATGACACTTCATTTCCTGGTTGTTTACGCTTTTTGCGTTTAATTTTCTACATAACTACGCTACTTTCAACATTAGAACATTTTTTATACTGAAAAACAATTGTGGTAGGTCCTTTTTCCTTAAAGAAACTGTGTCAAAGTACCAAGTCGTCTGAAATTTTAGACAACTCTATATATCTCAAAATGCAGATACCTTTCTCATGGGAATCAAGGGCATGATCTTCAAGGTCATCATCAAAAATCTCTCGGCCGTCCTCCACATAGCCAATACCATCTGCAGGAACAAAATGTAATATCGGGATCAAATTTCTAAAATTGGCCAATAATATTTTAGCCATGACAAAAAGATTAAAAAAAAACCTTTTATACCCACTCAGAGGTTCTCCTGGCCCAGGCCATTTTTAAGTGCAGCAGAATCCTGTTCAACCAGAAGTCAGATGAAACACAGCACCCACACACGTTTTCTGAGTCAAAACCAAAGGATATACAGTTGACCCTTGAACAACCTGGGGGTTAATCCACACATAACTTACAGTCAGCCATCAGCATCCACAGTTCTTCCAAATCTGCGGATTCAACCAACCACGGGCCATGTAGTACTGTAGTATTTAATACTGAAAAATATCCACATACAAGTGGACCCAAGCAGTTCAAACCCATATTGTTCAAGGATCAACTGTATACTATGCCTATTTAGGTGAACTAAGGTAATCACTTGGCCCACAGGATCAAAGTTTGCCACAATAGGATGCTTTACAGTACTTCTACTCTACCAGAAGAATAAAAAGTAAAAGAATCAGGCTTCCCTGGTGGCGCAGTGGTTGAGAGTCCGCCTGCCGATGCAGGGGACGCGGGCTCGTGCCCCGGTGTGGGAAGATCCCACATGCCGCGGAGCGGAAAAAAACACCCAAAGTCGGGCTTCCCTGCTGGTGCAGTGGTTTAAGAATCCGCCTGCCGATGCAGGAGACACGAGTTCAATCCCTGGTCTGGGAAGATCCCATATGCCACAGAGCAACTAAGCCCGTGCGCCACAACTACTGAGCCTGGAAAGCCGGCAATATAGCTGAGTTCAATTACAGAAGTAGGAACAAAAATATAGTGGCAGGCACAGTCTACACCCCCCTCCCTCTGCTCCGCGGTCAGCACTCACACGTCCAAGAAGTCAAGTCCCACAAACAGGAACCATCGAGCCTTCCACAAGGGCTGTAAGAACATGGGGACCAGCCTCTGCCCGGGGCCCCTGCCAAAGTTACTCTTCACGAGT
Source organism: Neophocaena asiaeorientalis asiaeorientalis (assembly GCF_003031525.2). Lineage (NCBI taxonomy): Eukaryota > Metazoa > Chordata > Mammalia > Artiodactyla > Phocoenidae > Neophocaena > Neophocaena asiaeorientalis. The sequence goes on from NW_020173387.1 coordinate 449,131, forward strand.
ACAGTCTCCTGTAATCCTCACAGCCATTCTGTGAGATAGAGTTTTCCTACGCCCCATCACATGGGGATGGCCCACAGGTTCCTTCCAATTGCTACAGTCATTTCCTGGAGGATTTATACTATAGCCTGAGGTGTGTGCCTGGCTTCTCCAAAATGTCCCTCAATAAACTTCCTATTTTTCTGATTCCACACCCTCAAATCATGCATTTGAGGAAAACCCAAACCAAAGGTATGACCTTAAGTTAGCACCTTACATCTGCCCAAGCAAAGCAGCAACTCCACCGAGTGAGAAGCTACGAAAAGCAAATGATACAGTGCCTGGCAGGCGGTTTCTTCCCACATACCATCATCCACGATCCAGTCGTCATCCTGGCGGGCCTGGACCAGCTTCGAGTACTGTTCCTCATCAACTTCTTCATAAACACTTGTGAAGTCCTCTACCTGCCATCGTACAAGTTTGAGAGAGCTTCAAGTGGAGTGAAAGTGTTAAACAATTCTGATGAAAAAATTGTCAAATTCAAAGTGGAATGGCAGCCTGAAGGAGTAGCTGCAACCAAATCATGAGTTCTGACATTCAACACCACTGCAGGATTTTCCTTAAATAGACATCAATTAACTTAGTATTCCTTTTAGGTGGGTGTTAACATAAGATATTAAATGATTCCATTAGCATAATATACTTGTCACACCAGCAATTACTCATCTACTTCATAAAAAACAAACTGAATTATAGCCAATTCTTCATTAGCTGCTTTGGGGATTAGTCACTTGTAATTTTGAGACTGGTTTCTCCTGTACTTGGCAAACCTGTAAGACATGCCACCTCCCTCTGCACTAGCTGATGCTGCCCCACAAATAGACAATAATCTTAATAACTGTTCAACCAACCAAATGTAATTCAAAAGGAAAATCTCCCCATCCATCCCCCTCCAAAAATCAGCAAAACACACACTACGGGTACACTAGAAATGGTTTTTGAGTGATCCCTATTTGTATTACCACTGATTCCCCACCATTTTCAGGTCTTAAAAACAGAGGGCAAGTGCGGAGAGAATGGCAAGGCCTGAAATCACACGGGCTGCCCGACCGCCAGAAGGACAGAACACCACAAACTACTGGCCTGAACAGAGCAGACCACCTCAGCACAGTTAAAGCAACAGACAGCATAGATGCACACCACTGCAGTGAGAATTTGGCGGGCTCCCATCTCCCAGATGAGAATTTGGTGGGCTGGTTAGCAAGAACTTAAAGATACCTTGTTAAAAACTCCCCCTTCTCTTGAGAGTTCTGCCTTTTCAAGTGGGGACTGGAGGAAACGACCAACTCCATCTGAAGAGCTAAGACTCTAGGAAAAAACACCTGGACACAGAGCTTTGAGAGCCTGATGGGTAGAGTTGACTGGATTTCTGCCACAACTACCTGGGCTTAGAGTAATTACAGGATTAAGCTTAGTTTTTACCTCCGGTTTAATCTACTCAACAGGGATCACTGGCAAACACTGATCTGGCCTTTGATCATTTGATGACAGAAATTACCTGCCCTACCAAATTAAGTTTTTGACAACCCAAACACAAACTAGTCTAATTAAAATGACTGTACTGACCAACTTTCTTTTTGAGGGGAGAGGGAACTGGCAAGGTTAGCTTTGTTGGCTTAAGTCTATTATGCATACTGTGTCTCTCGTTTAAGCAACTCATTTACATACTATCAAAAGACACCGGAAAACTATTTTTAAAAAATAGTGACAAAGCGAGAGAGAGGCATGGACATATATACACTACCAAACATAAGGTAGATAGCTAGTGGGAAGCAGCCGCATAGCACAGGGAGATCAGCTCCGTGCTTTGTGACCACCTAGAGGGGTGGGACAGGGAGGGTAGAAGGGAGGGAGACGCAAGCAGGAAGAGATATGGGAACATATGTATATATATAACTGATTCATTTTGTTGTGAAGCAGAAACTAACACACCATTGTAAAGCAATTATACTCTAATAAAGATGTTAAAAAAATAAAAATAAATAAATAAAAATAATAATAAATAAACAATAAAACAAATATTGTTCTAAAATATAAAATAAAATTTAAAAAAATTTTTTAAATATCATTTTGAGGGCTTCCCTGGTGGTGCAGTGGTTGAGAGTCCGCCTGCCGGTGCAGGGGACACGGGTTCGTGCGCCGGTCTGGGAAGATCCCACATGCCGCGGAGCGGCTGGGCCCGTGAGCCATGGTTGCTGAGCCTGCGCGTCCGGAGCCTGTGCTCCGCAACGGGAGAGGCCACAGCAGTGAGAGGCCCGCGTACCGCAAAAAAAAAATCATTTTGCGTTAAAAAGTCATTTTGACTCAATCTCTAAAAACACTGGTACTGCTCAGCTTGAACTCTTAGAGCCATGCCATTAACATCAGTGATTAATGGGAAATCAGTCACATTGTGTCAACATCTGAAATGCCCCACAGAACTCCTTTATAGAAGTACCTACATTAAAAATGCTTTACTCTTGCTTTACTATAATCCTTTTAGCAACCCTTTATGATCTGGTTGACTCCCTTAACTTGAATGAATGGTGCCAAATGACAAAAATCCTCTTCTACTTGCTTACTACCCCAAAACAGAACAGGCCATGGCTAAACAGGCACATTCTGAAGCCAGGCTGCCTGGGTTCCAATCAAGGCTCTGCCACTGTGACCTCAGATACCTCCCATGCGAAATGCTGTTAATCACAGTATCTAATTTTATACGGTATTGGAAGGATTAAATAAATGAACATATTTGTAAAAGCACTTAGAACAGTGTTAGCTGAAAAACTGCATTAGTTGCTATTGTTGTTGTTGGTATTATTATTTTCTCATATTAATCACTTTCCAGCCCTGAGGCAGTTAAGATCCTCAGGGAGTGCCCTCAATGTGAAGCTAGACAATGTTGTGCAGATGGTACCAATCTGCTTTTCTACCTGCAGGGCATCGACAGTGGGTAGAGGAAAAGAGCCAAAAGGGCATCACATTCAATCCTACACGCAGGACACAGCAGAGGGAAGGTCCAAGTCCCTACTGCGCTCCCCTTGCATATGAGATTAGAAACAACAATTCTCTCCAAGGAGCAGCAGTGCTGGGCTAGACTGCTCAATACCTTATGAGTAAAGTAAAAGCATCTGTAAGTTCCCTCAACGAAGCCATGGAACTTAGCAGAGATGCCGTGTGCTTACTAATTTTAAAAGCATCTGTAAGGTGCCTCATAGGAACTTTAAGAGTTCAGTAGTCTCCCATAACCTGTAAATCTACCTCATGCCCATATGTTGGATATTAAGAAATTACTATTATAAGAAGCTTTAAATATATGCATATTTCTAATTAGTGACAAAGGTGACATAAAATTATCTACAGGCTATGAATTAGATGAAGCACAGGAGAAAAAGCCCAGAAAAATGGTTACTTACTTCATATTTATACTTCTCACCAGCTTTAGCCCTTTTCAGTCTTTCCAGAGCTTCCTGTCGCCCTTTCTTTGATTTCTTCTCTCTCCGGGATCGAGAAGTTACAAAACTCCCTGAATCTGACAGAGCTGAAAAGAAGCCAAATTTACATGAGATGTACAAAATTGTCAGCCATCTTCCCTCAAAAACAAAGCAAGTTTTTAGCCAATAGTAACATACAAGTTTAATGTTATACAAATGGATTCTTTTTATAATGGAAATAATTCACAAGCTCAGGGCTGAATCTGCAGCTCCTGTGTCTCTTCAGAAATTTCCAGCTGAAGCAACTGTTATTTTTTTTCCGCCAAAAAGAGAAAACTTCCAAATTCAACTGATATCCCCTGGAGACACTAAAGGGAGATCAGTCGTTAACCCACAACCTTTCCCAGGGAAGTGGCAGGCCGTTAAGTGGTTATAAAAGGGACAATTCATTTTGTGTTCTGTTAATCAACATTTGAAAGGCTTTGAGGAGCACCTGCTCTTTGCAAAGTACCAGGCGCTCTGAGAGACACAAAGATAAGAAAGACAGGGCCCACAGACCCACAGAATTTACAATCTGACCTGGGAGATACCTGGCAGACCTCGGAGATACTGTGGGTTCAGTTCCAGACCAACACCCATAAAGTGAATATAGCAATGAAGTTAGTCACACGAATTTTTTTTTTTTTGGTTTCCCAGGGCATATAAGGGTTATGTTTACACTATACCGTAGTCTATTAAGTATGCAAAAGCATTATGTCTTTAAAAATACTTTATTGGTAAAAACGCTAACCATCATTTGAGCCTTCAGTGAGTTGTAGTAACGTCCAAGATCCCTGATTACACATCACCATAACAAATATAATAATGAAAAATGTGAAATGTGAGAATTACCAAAATAATGTTAACACAGGGACATGAAGTAATAAGCAAAGGCTGTTGGGAAAATGGCACCAACAGACTTGCCCGATGCAGGGATGCCACAATCTTCAATTTGTAAAAAAAAAAAAGAAGTATCTGTGAAGCACAATAAAGCGAGATATGCTTGTAAGTAGCAACTAACTCTAAAACAATTTTTAGAAGTAACACATGCCCTAACAGAGGTACAGATAAAGTGTCTGGGATTCCAAAGGAAGGATAAATTGGGGGTTGGGAGAATTTAACAAAGGTGGCTCTAAGGAGATTCTTGATTCCACCACTGATTTCCAGGCCTCATGCAGTTGGTTACGACATTAGAGGATGAGGTGAAAGATTACAAAGATTAAAATGTGTTTTGTAGAAAATTACTGAAGTACCAGAGAGCCTCAGTGGTCAGTCATTCAACTTTTGAATTACTCACACTTTGGGTCATCATAAACTGACCACCTCACACACACGTACTGAAAAGATTTCATCCACAGAATGAAGACTTTCATATGCCAGCTGATGAATACCCAAGCCAAGCAAGACAGTACCTCCTGCCAGCGATGAGCTGAGGCTCAGCACGACTGCCACCTATGTCTGTGAAATTGAGTACTGTATTGTATTTGTGTTAATTATTTTATAAAAAGTAGTAAGCACAGAAAAGGAGAAGTATTGATAACAGGCATCCTAAAAGCTCCAACCCCCCTGGAACATTCATAACAACATTCAGCTGTTTGACTAAGTGTTTGAAATAGAAGATGCAATTTACAGAACATGTACCAAGTGCTGGCAATAAACTGTTGAAAACTGTATCTTAAAGGTGAGGCATAATTAGAGATTTTTTTTTCCCTAGCTTTCTGGAAATGGAATCTCTCTATAACATCTCAGCCTATTGTTTGACTTTCACATTTGACTTTTAAATCCATTTTCAGAAAGGCATTAAGGAATGCAGGTACTTAATGATGACAGCCACAAAATCTTGGGTGTCACTCAAATGATTTCAAAAAATCGTGAGCAGGCCTACATGAAAAGGTTTTGGAGATTATGGAACATGACCACTGAGAGTGAAAAGGTGGCCTCAGTGTATTCCCTTCAAGACTCCCTTGACTCCTTTGTCAGATTATTCTGACAAAAACCATAGGTTTTCAATAAGACGTATTCCACAGGCAACGATGTGCCACTCTAACGGTTTGGGGTACAATTACAAATAGGACAGAGTTGCCGGTCCTCAAGGGGCTCCCAGTCAAGGAAAGCAAAAAGACCTGAGGCTCCCACCATCACATAAAGATGGTGCCATATTAGAGATAGGAAGCCAGTATTGAGGAAATGTAGAAAAGAGAGCCATTAATTTTGCCTGGGAAATCAGAGAAGGCTTCACAGGGGAGGTTTCCAACACAGAAAGAGTAGAATTTCACTATCAGAGTACAGGGTAACAAGGGGCACAAGCAAAGGAAAAGGCATGAGCCAAATTACAAAGGGATGAAAATGCAAGGTGTATTTAGAAACCAAGAGGAAGTCAATGTGGAAGGTAAGCTGGACATGAGAGCATAGAGTGAGTGGGAGGAGATTAGGACGAAGCGGCACAACCAGGCTCTGCCACTTACTGCGTGACATGAGACAACCAGTTAACCTCTCTGAGCTACAGTGGCCAGGTGTCTCGTTGTTTTTTAAGCTGCCCAGCATCAGAATCTGTGAAGTCCCCCCTCCTTTATGCCCTTGCAGCTAGGGCATGGGCATATAAAATAGGCCCTCCAATTATGAACACCTGCTCAGACTTTAAATCACAAGCTAGTGTGACAAGGAAAGGGGGACGGCTGATGGAAGATTCTAGAAGTAACAAGAGCTACAGGAGGATTGAGCACCTGGAACAACAGTGCCAGCAATGTCCCAAGGTACTTGAAGGCTCTAGTTTCAAGTACTTGGCCATGGTTGGCAACAACCTCCTCAATGGACCAGTTTTGTGGCATGATTTTAACCACTGTTCCTAGCTAAGGTGCCCCCTGACTGGCTCTCCGGAGTTTGTGAACACCACGATATCCTTCAGATAAATTCCTTTTCGGTTTAAATCAACTAGAGTTGGTTCCTGTAGCCTACACCTAAGGACTCTAACGCAGAGCCTCAGGGTCCTCATATGTGAAATGGGGATAATCATGTCTGCTTCATAAAGTTCTTAAGGATTAAATGAAGATGCTTGGCTTACTTTGTACTCAGCAATACAGGAGCTCACTTAATGTGTATGTGTGTGTGTGTGTGTACAGATGCACACACATATGCCAACACCTCACAATTAGCACTAACATGGTCTAGCTTCTAGAAAACAAAAATAAAGCAAAGCCGTTTTCTCAGGGAAGCCCCAATATAGCACTGCATATAATTACATGTTTACCATCTCAACTCCATGAAGACAAAAACCATGCCCAGCTTACCTACCACTGTAAAACCAGAGCCTGACAGAATGCCTATACCTCGTAGGTACATAATGAATATTTGCCGAATGAACCACTGTACCTGCTTTTTTAAATCATTAAACTCTCCCCTATCCATTTCCATATACAGTAACAGCTAGTTATAGACCTTTCAACTTTTCACAGCCACCCCATCTTCTAATACTTAAGGAGAAAAAAGGCCTAAATTTTCCTTTATGGAATATGTCTCCAATGCTTCAAGTAGGTAAGTTAGCAAAAAAAAAAAAAAAAAGCAGCAGCATGAAAAAAATCCAGTTACCAAAGTTTAAATATTTGGTTCAAAATTACCATCTGGAGTACCCCCACCACCCCCCAAGGCAGACACACACAAGGCTGCAACAGTCTTTCAGGTAACAATCTTTCCAAGTCGGCTGGAAAGGAAAAATTCCAGTCACAAGTCCCTAGCCACTCATCAACACCATGACTTAAGAGGGATCTCGAGACTGCACGATGTCCTCCAAAGAGTGATTTCTTGATGTTCACGGAGAACGTAGTTTTTAGGGTGAAGAAAGGTCTTAGCGACATATCACTGATGGAGGGCTGCAAAGACTGTTCACATACATCCCACATCCCATTTGTAATTCAGGCTAGTGGGCTCTCCAAAACAAATTGTCTTAAAAAGCGAAAGGCTAGAAGAACAAATTGAAATCTGTGATTCACGACTAGGTGAATGCAAAGGAAGCTAATTAGGAAGCAAGTTCTCATTAATGGTGATGTATTTGAGTGACAGGAGATGTGATGCTTGAGCTGAGAGAGTGAAGCACCTAATTTTAAGTTGGAAGTTCACTGAAGTGAAGTCACACTTTAGTTGCACACTGCTCAAAACTCAGACAAATCCATTTGCATTTTTGTATTCTATTTTTGGAGATGGAATACTACCACTGAAAACGGAGTAATATACAAGGCATCCGAAATGCTGCTGAACTGATACTTTTTTTTTTAGAAGCTTCACCTGAGATGACTAGATTGTGAACACTATTTCTGTGCGGCACCTGAAGAACTTTCCATAGAATTTGAAAAAAAATTGTTAATGCATAAAGTAGAAACCTATTACCTACAAAGACAAAACGCGTTTGTATCTTCACGTGACAGCACTTAGAGCTTTCTTTCCTGCTGAGGTACAACGTGTAACAATCTCCCCAGCAGTTTCTACCAAGGGAAGGGCGCACATCCGTTCCGTCCCAGCCCTCAAGCGGACACCTGGGGCGGGAGCAATGAAATACTTTCGGCCAGTACTGTGCCCCACCGGGGCCAGTCTCATGAAGGTGTGCCCAGCACGTGGGATGAGATTCACCAAAAGAAATAAAAAGAAAGGCAGCCAAGTGCGGAGACCCGCAGTGAGAGAGGTGAGGCAGCCTCCCAAACAAAAAGCCCCGCAGGGGGTTGCTCGGGCTTGCCAGGACCCAACAGCCCTGCAAAGAAGACCTGTCCGAGGCCTCACAGGTTCCAGTCCTGGACGTCCGAGGTCCGCGCCCAAAGAGACCGGCGGGTCAACCCGGGCGTGCGCCTACCTAAGAAAAAAATAAAACAGAGCCCCCACCACCCGCAATCATGCCACAGTCTCCGCACTCCCAACTGGGGACCCCGCGCGCGGGGTCATCTCTCACCGCTCGCCCCGAGGTCGCAGTCATCGCCGTACACCAGCGCCATGGTCCCGGAGTCTTCCGATTCCGCGCCAACCAGCCCGAAACTGGCGCGGAGGCCGACACAGGCGCCACCCAGAAAGCCAATCAGCAGCTCCGGAGGCTGCCGACTTCCGCCCGGAAGGCCACTGACGTGCCGCGCCGCGCCGCGCCGCGCCCCGCCCCCGGCCTTCCCGCGGGCGCGCCTTTGGCGCCCCGTGATGACCCCTTAGGGAAAAGAGCGAGCGGCGGGGGAGGCCGTGGAGAGCAGAAAAAGAAAGCGGTCGGGCGCTGGAAAAGAGCCTCCTGGAGACTCGCTGCGCAGGCGCACCCATGCTGATGGGAAAAGATTTGGGCCCCTTGGAGTAGGAGCTTTCTGGTTCTGAGGGTTGATTTTCCGAGAAAAGAGGCGCGGGAGGCAGTAGGGTGGGCGTGGTTGAACGCGTTTCCCAGGAGCCTGGGAAAACGACTGCCTACTGCTGCGCACTCGGAGTCTTGCCTGATACTTTGCTTCTCTGAGTACGAATACAGTCGCTGTGTGATATATGGTATTGCAATATATGCACCAAGTTAACCAAAAGATCAAAAATACCATCACCAATACGGGGCCTCCCGATGTGGTGCAGTTGGAAAAAAGGAACAATATCACCTATATAGTCTTCTTGCAAATAATGCTTAACCTGAATCTAACCATGAAGAAACAATCAGATGTATTCAAAACGTAGAACAATCTGTAAAACAACTGGCCTGGACTCCTGCAAAATGTCAATGTTATGAAAGATAAAAAGGGCATTAGATTCTAGTGTTTGGTACAATGCGTGCAATGTATGCACCTCACATATTGTTTTTTTTTTTCATTTATTGTTTAATAGTAAAACCAGAGACGTCTACATGTATATCTTAACTAGAGAGCACTATTTAAAGCAAGATCTTAGAATGAGAATTAACCATCTGGTTAATTCTTTCTACAATTTGTGTAGAATTAACTTTAACCATTAAGGCCAATACATCTGAACACTTCTCAAACCCACTAGTGCACAGGGCTCTTGGTCCCCCCCCCCCCCTACCCCTCCCCCACTACCCCATCCAGAACAAAGTTAGATCCATGCCCTCAAGTGATTCAACATGAATTATTGACCAATGGACAAATCTTTTGTGATAATTGAGCCCTGGCTCATAGCATAAACTTGCAATGTCATCGTGAATAAAACCTGGCCCCAAAGACAAATAGCTGTACCAATGCTTCAGAATCTTCTAAACCAGCTGCATGAACTAATACTTGGGGATGAAACCAGAATTATTCTGGGAATTATTAAAGGTATTGGAGCAATTAAGAAAGCATTATGAGTTAGAACATTGATGGTATAGTGAGTCAATAGTGAATTTTAGATTAATCCTTTGTCCGGTGATTCATTTGTAAATATTTTCTCCCATTCTGAGGGTTGTCTTTTCATCCTGTTTGTAGTTTCCTTTGCTTTGAAAAAGCTTATACGTTTCATTAGGTCCCATTTGTTTATTTTTCTTTTAATTTCCATTACTCTAGGAGGTGGATCAAAAATGATCTTGCTGTGATTTATGTCAGTGTTCTTCCTATGTATTCCTCTAAGAGTTTTATAGTGTCCAGTCTTACATTTAGGTCTCTAACCCATTTTGAGTTAATTTTTGTGTATGGTGTTAAGGAGTGTTCTAGTTTCATTCTTTTACATGTAGCTGTCCAGTTTTCCCAGCACCACTTATTGAAGAGGCTGTCTTTTCTCCATTATATATCCTTGCCACCCAAAAAAAGAGTGAATTTTAGGAGAGGATGGCAGCATGAGGGTTTCTTAATTTACATATGGCCAGTGTTCTAGAAAGCGTAGAGCAGTGGTTCTCAACTTTAGTTGCAAATTAGAATCATCTGAGCAGTTTTTCAAAGTTCTAATGCCCTCTGGACCTATTAAAGCAGAATTTCTGAGGATGGGATTCCAATGTGCAGCCAAAGTTGAAAACAAGTGGTCTAGACTAGGCGTTGCTAAACCTTTTAGAGTCATCAGCAGGATGGCTAACCTGGACATAAATATCCAGTTGAACAATTATGTGGTCACACATGCCTGGACACACCTCTTTCCGTGAGACAAGAAAGGAAAGCTCATTTCCCACCTGTTCTAAAGACTTTCACTCTTTAAATCTTACAGCATTTGGTGCTGTAACTTCCTATAACTTGAATGATACCTAGGTTACCTAAAACTCTTATGCAAGGCCAGCACTAGCTTTATTAGAAACAGTGTGAAACCACCCCCATCGTTAACCATCGGTCACCAATAGAAACCATAGCCTGAGTGTCTCCATGGTTTGTGTTTAGGAAATAGGGACCTATTTTAGTTCAAGCGGTCATCACTTGTTGCTTTATTTTATTGCCCTTGATGCAGAATCCCGCCTCTGTACACCGACACCGAATTAACTCTCGGAGACAGAGTTTTGCATAAAGTAGAAAAGAATAGCTTTATTGCTTTGCCCTGGAAAGGGGGCCACAGTAGGCTAATGCCCTCAAAACTGTGTGTCCCAGAGGGTGTGATCAGCCTGTGGACATTCTTCTGCTTGGTTGGTGGTGACGTAAGTGAGAGTCAGCATCATCAACCTTCTGGTTCCAACAGGTCTGGGGTCTACGTGCTTGTGGGCAGCATACCGTTAACTTCTCCCACCTGGTGGGGTCTTCAGTATCTGCAAAACAGCTCAAAGATATTGTTCTGTGTATCCCTTGAGGGGGAACCAGGACCCTGCCCCAAGGTTGCACTATTGTTTCTTGACTGCTCATCCCTTGTCTCTGCATCACCTCCCTTCCCTGATTAGCAACTGTTTGAACCTGCCCATTGGAACTCAGGGAAGGTCATGGAGGCTGAATAAAGCCTGTTTCCTGTAATCAAGAAATGGGGGACACAGAAAGACTTTTGTGCCCAGGAACCCCACAGGGTCCTGCTTGGTTTCACCCTCTGTGTTCCTTCCACAGTAAAGACAACTTTCATTTCATTGCCCTTTGTCCTTAACTCTTATTGAATAATTTCTGCCAGTGAGACAAAAGTGCCCAGTCATTAATAGTTCAGGCACAGTCAGTAATTTGTTTTGTAATCAACCGCTCGAAAAGATCATCCTGGATAAACCTAGAGATTATCATATTAAGTGAAGTAAGTCAGACAGAGAAAGACAAATATTATGATACCACTTGTATGTGGAATCTAAAAATTGTACAAATGGACTCATTTACAAAACAGAAACAGACTCACAGACATAGAAAACAAACTTATGGTTACCAAAGGGCAAGGGTGGGGGAGAGATTTAAAAAAATCATCCTGGAAACACAAAATGTGTTCAAAAGTCGGGGAGGGACGTGTCCCCTAGATCAGACGTAAGCAAAGTAAGTCTGCTGAAAAGTTATGTATGTGCATATAAATCTGATGCCTTCCAGAGCTGTGTATGCTCTCCTTAGATCAAAAACAAAGATTGTCTTGATGGATTTATTTTCTTTTCCCTCTATTGGCATAATCAATGGTGAGCTACACTTGATGACTTACTGTGTTATATCTATACCGCTTTAATACAGTGTTGCTTAAAATTCCTGTCAGTATTCACTTGCTTTTTACATGTTGTAGCCCACCTTACATTTTTTAATTAAATTTTTAATTTTGAGATAGTCATAAATTCACAGGCAGTTATGAGAAATAATACAGAAAAATTCCATATATCCCTTACCCAGTGCCTCCCACTGGTAACATCTTGCAAAACTATATCACAACCAGGATATTGGCATTGATACAGTCAAGATACAGGACATTTCCAGCTCTAAGGATCCTTTATGTTGCCCTTATGCAGCCATATCTGCTCCCCTCCTGCACGACCTGAACCCCACCCCATCCTTAACCACTGGTAACCACTAGTCTGTTCTCCATTTCTATAATTTTGTTGCAGGTCTTTGTATACACTTTCATTTCTTTTGGTAAAGACTTAGGAGTGGAACTGCTGAGTCACGTGGTAAGTATATGTTTAACTTTAAAATAAACTGTGAAACAGTTTTTCCAAAGTGGCTGTGCTATTTTACATTCCCACCAGCAGTGTATGAGAGATTTAGTTGTTCTACATCCTCAGCAATAACTATCAGTTTTTATTTTAATTTTTGTTCTAGTGATTATGTATTAGTATCTCACTGTGACTTTTAATTTGTGCTTCCCTGATGACTAATGAGGAGTGCTTCTTGGCTATTTGCAACTGTTTCTCTTGGATGCACTTGTTTTTTTTTTCCTCTTTGTTCTTTGTTTCTCTCTTTTCCCCCTTCTCTGGGTTTAATGGAGCATTTTATATGATTCCATTTTATCTCATCTGTTGGTATATCATTTATACTTCTTTCTTTAAGAACTTTTTTAGTCGTTGCCCTAAGGTTTACAATATACGTTTTAAAATAATCGAAGTCCACCTCCAAATAACATCATACTACTCCATGTGTAGTTTAGGTACCTTATAAGTAAGTATTCCCAAATCCTCCCTCCTGTCCCTTGTGACACCTTGCTAGTGTCCAGGAATTGTTTGTTAGTGTAGGAAAATGCCCCACCCACACATTGGAAATTGGGTCTCAGAACACTTATTATCTGGTTTCTGATGAGAAGCCACTGTAATTCTCATCCTTATTCTTCTATAAGTAAAGTTTCCCGCCCTCCACCCCTCACCTCTGGCTTCCTTCAAGATTTTCACCTTGTCCTTTGTGTTTTGTTTTTTTTGTTGTTTGGTTGGTTAGTTTCTGGGTTTTCTTCTTTTTTTAATAAATTTATTTATTTTTGGCTTCGTTGGATCTTCATTGCTTGGCTCGGACTTTCTTTAGTTGTGGCGAGCGGGGGCTACTCTTCGTTGCGGTGCACGGGTGTCTCATTGTGGTGGCTTCTCTTGTTGCGGAGCATAGGCTTCAGTAGTTGTGGCACGCAGGCTTTAGTAGTTGTGGCCCACGGGCTCTAGAGCACAGGCTAAGTAGTTGTGGTGCACAGGCTTAGTTGCTCTGCGGCATATGGGATCTTCCCAGATCAGGGCTCGAACCTGTGTCCCCTGCATTGACAGGTGGATTCTCAACCACTGCGCCACCAGGGAAGCCCTTTTTTTTTTTGCTTGTTTGGTTTTGGGTTGGGTTTTTTTGGGGGCAGGGGTTGTTTGTTGCAATTTGAATATGATGTTCCTCGGTGTGGGGTTTTTTGAATTTGTTTGTTTGCTTTGGTATTTATCCTGCTTGGTGTTTTCTGAGCTTTCTGGGTCTGGTTGTGTTTGTCATATTAATGATACATTATTTGGAAAGTTCTTGGCCACTATTACTTCAGATATTTCTTCGGCTCTATTTTCTCTTTCTTCCCCTACTAGTGTTTTGATATTGTTCCCATACTCCTTCCTCTGACTGCAACAGTTGCAATCTATTTCCTCTAAGTCTTGTCCCCTGTTGACTATGATTATTTTTGTTTTTCCTCAGGTGAAACAGAAAAGCTGGAGAGAGCTGAAATTCCCTTCCTCAAGCCAGGATAATATTGCAGTATTGCCCTTTGACAGTCTTTCCTCTGCAGAGTAGGCCTTTGTGATTGAGAAGATTCTGGAAGGGTTTCCTGTTGGTTACTCTTCCTCTTCCCCTGCCAAAGCCCCCAAGGGATTTTTCTCAGATCCTCAAGTTGAGAATCTGGTGACGTTCCTGGAGAAAAAGCCCACAAATGTGTGTGGTCCTCCCTCTGATTGCAGCGTACCCCTCAGAAATTTCTTAATTTCATGCTAGTCCATACTCAGCCTCCAGCAATTCATAAACATTGCCATGTAAGTGTTCCCACCAGATTATGGTTCCAGGTAAGCGGGTCTCAGCTGTGATTCCCTGTATGTGCCTATCTCTCCAGATTTGGGGATGGAAATTTTCCCTGTTTTCTCAATTCTTTTTGAGAATTTTCTTGTCTAAGAAAAGTCATTGATTTTCAGTTTATCCATATTTTTCTTGATGTAAGGATGGTAGCAACAGTGTCCACGCACTTTACATGTAAGAGCAGAAATGAGAAGTCACTTGGTCATCTGTTGTATACATTCTTTGGTGAATTATTTGTTCAAATCTTTTGCCCATTTTTAAAATTTTGAGTTATTTGTCCAATTATTAAGTTACAAAACTTTTTATACATCCTAAATAAAAGTCCTTTTGAGGCAGGAGATAGATGGGCCTCAGGCTGAGCAGCTGGAGTTCATCCCCTGTGGACAAATACTCCAAAATAGCCAGAGGGAGGAGAAGCTGAGCCCTGCCCAGATAAGAGATAAAAGACCACATATTCCTCATTCTCAAAGTCAAGGAGACCTTCCCAACTACACATGCCCAGAAAGGCTCATTGAACGTCAAAAAGGGAGGGTGCCACCCCATAGTAGGTGATGTCAACCTACCCATACACCTCTTTGCTAGAATTCATCTTGGCTAAGAGATGCATGCGCACACATGGGAGGACGCTGAGATAAACCAAATATGGACTCAGAACCAGCCAAAGCAAGATGATTGGCCAAAGGAAACCCAGAAGAAATGCCCCATAAAAGTGATTCAAACAACCACGAGGGTGTGGCTCTCTCTCTAAGCCTGCCCATGTGTCTATCCACGTGTACTCTTTTTCCTCCTAATAAGCACTTTACTTGTTTCACTACTTTCCCTTTCTGTGTGGAAATTCAGTTCTACACAGCTGACGGGCCAGGGCCTTGTCACTAGCCACTGGTCCCTTGTGCTCTAGTGGCTAGGATTCAGTGCTCTCACTGCCACAGCCTGACATCATTCTCTGGCCAGGGAACTGAAATCCTGCTTCAAGCCACTGTAGGCCGTGGCCACCCGAGATCACTTTATAAATATGTGTTTTGCAAATATTTTCTCCCAGTATGTGACTTTTCTTTTTTTGTGTGTGACGTTTCGTTTTCTTAGCTGTGTCTTTATTTTTAATAAATTTATTTATTTTATTTTTGGCTGCGTTGGGCCTTCGTTGCTGCATGCGGGCTTTCTCTAGTTGTGGCGAGCGGGGGCTACTCTTCATTGTGGTGTGCGGGTTTCTCATTGCAGTGCCTTCTCTTGTTGCGGAGCATGGGCTCTAGGCACATGGGCTTCGGTAGTTGTGGCACGTGGGCTCCGTAGTTGTGGCTCGCAGGCTCTAGAGGGCAGGCTCAGTAGGTGGGGCGCACAGGCTTAGTTGCCCTGCAGCATGTGGGATCTTCCCGGACCAGAGTTCGAACCCGTATCCCCTGCATTGGCAGCCAGATTCTTACCCACTCCACCACCAGGGAAGCCCAACAATTATTTTCAAAGCAGCTATTCTGTACCTAGAACTATGCTAGACAGAGCAAATTATTTCACCTCAGTCCAGAATCTAGCCCTCAGCCACTAGATTCAGAAAATCATACTGTTCATACATTCAGGGATGATCAGACTTTTGATAACAAACTACTTGTAATTAACTGTAATTAAAATAACCAGAAAATGTGAAAAAATTCATTGATTTCTACAGTGATTTAGAATACCTCTAGCTGGGCCTGTTTTACTATTTGTGGAGTCAGGACAAGAATATGAATGGAAGCCCATATATCATATGTCTAAATATTTAAAAGTTTGAAATTAGGCTAGCAGACTGTTTGTTATGTGGGGTGGGGGTTAGCCAGAGACAGAACCCCTCCTTTGTACCACACCACGGGGTGCGGCCAGCCCAGATATCCAGATTCTGTTCACATTTTCCTGCTGAAAGGTTGACCACCCCTCGTGCCCAGGGATATACCACTCTGCAATGAGGTTACCTCCAGGAGGGTGGCCTTGAGGAAGAGGCTGCACATGCCCTGGAAACAGGCTGAGAACATTTTGTCAGAGAATTCCAGAGTGTTCTAGAAGGGGGTTGGGGGTCCCAAGGCGTGTACCCTGTCCCCATGACCACATGGACTCCTCAGAGGAGGAGAGCCAAAGTAGGGCCCTCTTAAACATGGCACACAAGGCCACGATCCAGGGCACACCCTGCCCACTGGTGAGGTACTAGAAAGCCAACAGAATACTGCTGGGGAAATCGTGCAACAGGAGGGTGATTTCACCAGCTCTGAAGCTGAGGCCTAGTTGATCATCCATGTCTCCCAGCGTAGAACACCTCGTGGGCCATGAGGATACTTGTCCCCCAAATTCAGGTGTGTACTGTGATAGGACTGACACAGTTTGCTTCCCCAACAATATCCTTTTCTTTGAAGGTCAGGGGCTGCAAAAGCTCCTCACAGAGTGGGAGAATAGGGGCTGAAATCCAGCCATCCCTCTGCTCACCAAATGGGGCTGCTTCTGTCCAGAGGAGCTCCTTTTTCTAATTTACACAAGGTGCCATATAGGGTAGCTGAGACATGTTGCCCACCCATTTCCAATTCTATGGACCTGGGCAACTAGGCTTCACCCACTGACACAACGCTCAGAGCTCTGGAGCGCCCCCTGTGGTAGACAGGGAATTGTTAATAGGACCCTCCCAAGACCATTTCAGTTCAAGAGGCTCTCAAAAGTAGAAGAGACCCCAGAAAGCCACCAATAAGTGTTCAGATAATAGACACATTCATAATCCAATTAAGGGAATCGGCTTAATTTACTGACCCAACGAGGTCTGTGATAAGAATACAGAAAACGGTTGTATCGTTAGCCCTCTTTCCTTTCTATTTGCTTTACAGTCAGAATTAATCAAGACCTACCCTCTCAACTTTCTCATGCTTATGACAATCACCTTCCCTAAGCAGGAATTAACTGAGGGAATAGATTGGCAGTGATTCTTATTTTGGATGTGAGACAAGAAGCTTGGAAATATAATCAAATGCACTGTTATTCTAATAGATGACAACAAGAGGCAATTTCAAAACAAGCCTCTCTTGTGAACCATTGGGCCTTGATGACACAAGAGTGATTTTTCCATTACTGAGAAGAGCAAACCAGTGTAAATAGAAGTGGATGGAGCTTCCCTGATGGCGCAGTGGTTGGGAGTCCACCTGCCAATGCAGGGGACAAGCGTTCGTGCCCCGGTCCAGGAAGATCCCACATGCCGAGGAGCGGCTGGGCCCGTGAGCCATGGCCGCTGAGCCTGCACGTCCGGAGCCTGTGCTCCGCAACGGGAGAGGCCACAACAGTGAGAGGCCCGTGTACCACAAAAAAAAAAGTGGATGATGGGATGATGTTTTCCTGACAGCTGAACCAAGCTTCAGTTTAGATTTAGAGAAACCTCCTCTTTGAATCAATCTGTACTATGTCGAGTTGGGCCATCATTTCAATGGATCCAGTGAATCACTCTGGAAGAAATAATGTGCCCAGGACTTCCTTCTTTTTTTCCCCTTTTAGTTTACTACCCTGGGAATGTGGCTTACCTCTGATGTTCAATCCCAGCCTCTTTGAGGGGATGATCCATGGAGGATAAGAATTAAGATGAGGGAAAACCTAGGAAGGAAGAAGAGGTATCTGCAAAAATGCTAGGATCTGAAAGTGTTGCAGGGTGAGGGCTATGGGGAACTGGGGGGAGAGATCCAATCCAAATATAGCATCTATTTCCTTGGGTTCTGCAGTAGCTTCTACACACAAGTTCTATGGGGTTGCCTCCATATTGCCCTCTAAACTTCCCCCATGCTGAGGATTCTCTCCTAACAGTCCTCGTACCATCTGGAAAAATGAGTGTATTTGTCCTAGTTCTGTCAGGGAAGTGGAGCACTGTGAGCCTTGGAAGAAGGGATTTATTATAGGAAATAGACCTGTCCCATTGTGGGAGGGGCTGGGAGTGTGGAGGTCTGGGAGTTTGGAGGATCAGAGAGGCCACCCACCTGGCAGTCAGAAGCCCAGCACATCTAGCTGCCAAAGTGGAGGAGGAAGCCCACGAGAAGCTTTGGGAAGCTCTATGGGACGGCACACACATCTGATGGTGGGCCTGGGGCTGCTGTTGGTCAATAGTATAGCAGTTGGGAAGAAGATTTGGACGCAGAGTGAAGAGAGAGAGGACAGGCTGGGACCCACTGTCACATCCCCCTCTGTTTGTCACCACATCCAACCACTCTCTTCACTCTCCTTGGAATATTTTGCCTTCCAAATCTTGTGCAAATTCCTCTCTTGGCCAACTCTAACCCAAAGCTAAGGGAATGGGATCCTTGGAAATGTGATTCCAGCTCACCAAGTTAGCACACTAGGACTTCCCTGGCGGTTCGGTGGTTAACACTCCGCGCTTCCACTTCGGGGGGTACCGGTTTGATCCCTGGTCGGGGAACTAAGATCCTGCAAGCCACGCGGCCAAAAAAAAAAAAAAAAAAA
>NW_020173387.1:467874-493768 GCF_003031525.2 Neophocaena asiaeorientalis asiaeorientalis
ACAACCACGCTAGGAAACCAGCAGCAAATTCACTGACAGAGCTTTCCCTGCAACCATACAGCACCGGATCAGAGAAAGCGCGGGATGGATGGATGGATGGACAGACGGAAAGCTTGAAAGGATCCTTCAGCTGATCAGAGCAAGTTTTACCGTCCGGAAGATGGAATATGTAAGCAAGCAATTAAGAGTTTTCCTGCCAGGATGGGACATAGGAAATCTTTACGTGGCTTAGGTGAATTTAGATAGCAGTTTTTCTGAACTAAGTTATGACACTCATTTTAACAGTCAGCAGGCAAAGTTCCCATAGCACTTTGCTGCAGCCAGATTGAAAAAGAATCTTTTTCAGAGACAGCCCCAAGCACATGCATATTTAAAGAGTTCTTTTAACATACAGCATTATCTGAGGGGAAATGACTTTAACAAAAATTGTGAAGATTCCACATTGTTAAAATGCACACATTCACTGCCAATGGTGCTTAGAATAGCTACCTGAAAGAGATAAAACATTTATTAGAATCAAAGTCTGTTTGAGAGATTCATTCTCTCTATCTTTCTTCTCATATTTAAAGAAAGTGCTGAGTTGTATGTTAACACTTTAAGGTCTTGACCACTTTTTATGTTGAAAAAAAGAGAGAAAATGTTTGTCATTCCAGCGGCATAATCAGTTGAGCCAGCACACAATGACATTGTTAATTCACCAACAGAATTTGTTGCCATAGCTCCAGTGAGAGACAGGGTAGATTAAACAATGGCCTTTTTCACCACAACCTGCCTGTCCCCACGCAACAGGCCATCGTTGCGCCGGGCCAGAGCACAGCAATCGTCAATGAACAGCAGCCGGAGGGGACAACAGGAGGCTTCTGGTAAATAAAGCAAGAGCGCCTGGCAACTTGCATCTCCGCTTATTCAAGCACTGGGACGCAACTAGCTCCTCCGAGCTTATCTTTAAGCTTAACTTTTGGTAAAGTGCTCCCGTAAATCCTCAGAAAGAAAACTTGCACCTTGTGCCCCAAAAGAACTCCAAAGGGAAGAGAGGACTCTAAAAAAGAGAGAAAGCACGTCAGGAGAAGACATGGTGGGTCACCAGGATTGCACCATGGAAGAGGACACCAGGGACCATCGCACCCCGCAGTTCTGGCGCAAGGTATTGTACACGCTTTCTTATTGATTTGTGCCTCTTTGATTATCAGGGTAGGTTCAAAAAGTTAAGTCCTATGTATCTTTGCTGGACCTGTGATAATTAATAGAATCACACTCAAAAGAGAAATGTGGAGAATTCCCTGGTGGTCCAGTGGTTGGGACTCTGTGCTCTCACTGTCGAAGGCCCGGGTTCAGGCCCTGGTTGGGGAAATAGGATTCCACAGCCGTGCAGCGTGGCCAAAAGAGAAAAAAAAAAGAGAGAGAGAGAGAAATATTATCCCTTCTTAACAGAAATATTTTCCCTTCTTAAGGTGATAAAAATAGAAAACTGTGGCTAATGGTTCTTTATCCCCTGACTGCGGATGCATGCACCCTGGACAGAGTTAGAAGACAGGAACAAATTCTCTTCCTAAAAAAAAGGTCAAACAGATACACACTACTATATATAAAATAGATAAACAACAAGGACCTACTGTATAGCACAGGGAACTATATTCAATATCTTGTAATAACCTATGAGGGAAAAGAATCTGAAAATGAATATATATATGCGTGTGTATAACTGAATCACTTTGCTGTACATTTGAAACTAGCACAGCATTGTAAATGAACAATACTTCAATTAAAAGAATAAAGAAAAAATTTTCATAAGGTCAAATCAGTATGAGTAAATGCAGGTAGTTCAACGCCAAGAATGATGCTGTAGGAGCCTGAGGGTGCCGGAGAAATATTTTAACAAAATGTTCATTATCCTGTAGAATTAGAAACTTTCCTAGTAGAAAAGTCACAAAATCCTGATTAGAACATGCATTTCTGAATTCCTTGCATTGTAACTATCATATAAGTGATACTACCTTCTATGGTCTTTTATTTGGGGGAGGGGTGCCTAGGGGAATGTGCACTTTAGTGGAGCCTTGTTAAACCAAAGAGTTCTAGACAGAAAAAGTTTAGGTGGTGAGACAAAATAGTAAGAAGGATTCCAGATGATGTGAAGAAGAGATTGATGTAATCTCTCTGCTTCATAGAAAAGCTGGTTTCACAGCACTCCCCGGAGACTTGTTTCTCAGGCCTTAAGACACTTACTTGGCCCTGCTCCTTCCCATCCCAGCACTCCTTCAAAACTTTCCCATGCCCCTGGGAGTGGGTGGGGATGGCTGGTTAAAGCGTCAGATGGCTCAGAAAGGTATCTGGGTCCATATCCACCAGGCACTTGAGCTACATGACTGGTAGACCATTTCCCCCAATCGGTCCCTTCCCTGTTTGCCTCCATATTATCTCAGATTTGGAGAAATTTGTATGTTGAAGACTCATGAGTTTTACCAACTCATTTTATTGAGTTAATGGGGGACTCAGGAGGCATTTTATTCATTCATTCATTTACTCACTCATTCATGCCTCATTCCAAAAATAGATTTGAAGTGGTATCAAAACAATTAGATTCAGTTCTTGACTGGTCCAAATATGGAAAATTGATTTAATCTTTCTCCGTAGAGTTATGTAGAATTCAATCTGCAAATATCACTCTGTACTCCTATACCTTTTGTGAATCGAAAAAAAGCCAAAGGCTTCTAATCTCATGGATCTCCTAATAGCGTCACTTATTATCCTAATAATAGCTGACATTTTTAGTTCTTAGTAGGTGGCATGCCCTGTCCAAGTACTTTACACGCCTTATTTCATGTGATTATAGCCAACGAAAGTGTTCAAACTCCTAACCACTAGCCTATTCTGCTAATTTGAGCCTCAGTTTCTCCCAGTTAAATGGAATGGGTTTATTTAACCTCCTTGGGCAAGCAAGACGAATTCTATTATTAATTGTAACAATAATAAAGAGATGATTGCATTAACATTTTAATCATGCTTTTCAGTTCTCAATGTACTTTTCATACGGAAACTGACCTCAATTTCTGTAAATTTAATTTTCTGACTGCCAGCCCTTTTGGGCACCATACATTGATACCCTCAAGCTGACGCATGACCATTTAAGGCTATTGCTAATGGTGCTGCTTACCAGCTAATAGTTATAAGCATTGTCAATAAATATTGTATCTGAACAGTGAGGTTTTGAATTTAATAATACAGTTGACCCTTGAACAGTGCAAGGGTTAGGGGGCCGACCCTCCGTGCATTTGAAACTCTGAGTATAACTTAGTCTGCCCTCCGTATCCAAGGATGAAACCAGCCACGGATGGTGTAGTACTATAGTATTTACTGTTGAAAATAGTAAGTGGACCCGCACAGTTCAAACCCGTTGTTCAAGGGTCAAGTGTATTTTTAATCTCTCCAAGAATGGAAACTCCCTTTATTTGAAAGAGTTGGTTATTCACTTTCCATGTATTTAACTTTAGTACTTGATTGGCACTTATTTTCATAATAGGAGAATGCCTGAACATTATCTCAATTCCTCTTACTCCAAATGCTATGAGGTAGGTATTATTTATATTCTCATTTTCAAGTGAAAATTGAGGCTCAAAGAGGTTAAGTAAATTGTCCAATGTAGTTAAGCAGAGGGCTGAAATTCAGATTCTTGGAATCCAGTTTCACTTTTTCTTTCAACCTACACCATCAAATAAGGTAGCCACTAACCACATATGACTGTTTAAATTTAATTTTAATTAATTAAAACTAAATAAAATGTAAAGTTTAGATCCTCACTTGCACTAGCCACATTTCAAGCGCTCAGTAGTCACAGGTGGCTAGTGGCTACCTTATTTGGACACTGCAGATGCAGAATATTCCATCATTGCAGAAAGTTCTATTGGATAATTGCTGCTTTAAGCCATAGTGTCTCTTTTAGATATGTTGACACATTTCCTCAGAATATATTGCGGTTCTGTCACAAGTTATAAGGATTTAAAATTTTCCTGTGAAATCTCATTCATGTGAAGCTTCTTCATTTGCATAGCACCAAGTTAACTTTGATCTGCAAATTAATAATATAGATAAGAGTCAAGGAGGCATTAAACACACTTCAGAGACCAAAATTTTTAAGCACCATCAAATAACTCCAGAAGCACTCATTTAGATGTAAGCAATTGATATGATAATTACACATCATTTTTATTTATTCATTAAAACCGGGATCCCCTAAATTGCCCTGGTAGGAAATAACGTGGTTAGCCTAGTTCTTTCTAGCAGCACTTCTGCTATTCCTAAATTCTATGTAAAATCATTTTACACTACTGATTTACCTTCCTCTCTTCCTTTGGTAAGTCAGTAGCATAAAATACTCTCACGCTGAAAAGTTCTTTTAAAATTATACTATGATTTTGTAAATTAATATTTATTTATTTATTTATTTGTCTGCGTCAGGTCTTAGTTGAGGCACATGGGATCTTTGTTGCAGCATGCGGGATACTTTGTTGCTGCACGCAGGCTCTTCGTTGCAGCTCACGGGCTTCTCTCTAGTTGTGACACACAGGCTCTAGAGCACGCAGGCTCAGTAGTTGCGGCTTGCAGGCTTAGTTGCTCCATGGCATGTGGGATCTTAGTTCCCTGACCAGGGATCGAACCCACGTATCCTGCATTGGAAGGCAGATTCTTAACCACTGGTCCACCAGGGAAGTCCCTCATGCTGAAATTTTTACTAGCTCAAGATCTAGTTCCAAAGCCCTTGCTTCTTCCACTATATCCCAGGTCTCCCTGGTGGGAGTGCTCCTGTGGGCCCCTCACAGAGGTTGGCACATAGTAGGGGTTCCATGAAAATCTGTTGATTGGTAGACAAAGACAGCTCTTTCAGGATGCCACCCATTGGAGCAGACTCTGATTTTCTACAAAGAATTCATGGATTAAAAAGAAAACGCTCTCCTTTCTTCTTTTTCCTTTACCAGTCTTTGCTGCAAAGCCTTCATGATGAGATAAGGGCTTCCTGTTTGTGAGGAAGATGTTTTCTGGGCACTCGGGTGGGAGTGGGGAGTGCTGAAAGAGATGTATCTAAAAGAGATATTATGGAAATTTCCCTGGTGGTCCAGTGGCTAAGACTCCGTGCTCCCAATGCAGGGGATCTGGGTTTGATCCTTGGTCAGGGAACTAGATCCCACATGTTGCAACTAAGAGTTTGCATGCCACAACTAAAGATCCTGCACGTGGCAACGAAGATCCCACGTGCTGCAACTAAGACCCGGTGCAACCAAATAAATAAATAAAATAAAATAAATTAAATTAAAGAGACATTATGGCTTAAAGCAACGTTATCCAATAGAACTTTCTGCAATGATGGAATATTCTGTACCTGCAGTGTCCAGATAAGGGGTGGGGGTGGGGAGTGCTATCCAGCCTGAGGATTTGGGAATGAAATCTGCCAGCTTCTTCAGAAGGGACAGCTGCCTTCCCACAGCACCAGTCATGGGTTGGGTCCATCAGTCCCTAAATATTATGTTGAGCACATTTGCCAGGTACAGGTTCTGGGTAACAGGAGAGAGAAGAGAATTTCGATTTCTTTAGAGAAGAATGGCACTTGCATTCCTAAATCTTTAGCTAAGGTGGTTTCTTATAACTTGCTTTGTTTGATCATACCAAATTTCAATGCCTTTTTTAGCAAAAATAAAACTCAATTCCTCAATTTAGCAGTAAGTTTCAAAGAATATGACTTGTCAATTCCTTATGTTCTCTAAAGGAAATTTATAGTGCATGGGTCATAAGAGAAGAAAGAAAAATTAATAGAAACAATATAAGTGTATGTTGACTATTTAGTCTTTATTTGGAGGAAATTAAACAATTAGAACCCTCCAAATTTCTGAAGTTTAGATATCTGAGCATTTTTTTCCCTGCCACTTGTGGGAGCCAATCTCTGGTTCAGGAAAGGCTAGAAAGAGATCTCTTTGTCATGAAGTCATTGCCAGCTCCTGTATGATATCTGTGGCAGAGTCAGGACCATTTGAAAACTTAATAAATGTGCCAAAAAGAAAACCACCACAACTATCTGAGCATTTTTTAAAGCCACTTAAAGGGAAAGTAGATATTACATTTTTACTTTTTGTTCCAAAAAGCAATTAGGCCTTTTTCTTCTCATTCCTCTGTAATTCCTGCACATGAATTCTAATATTACAGGAACAGGCATTTATTTGCACAGCCTTCAGCTAACTCAACAGTCTTTGTCTCCTTTGGAAACTGTATGGTAGATTAATCCAAGGTCACGTGTCCTCTGAAACCAATTAGCAGGTGTGTCATCACTACCATAGGCTGCTCGGCGGATGGTTCTTAGTCTGAAAATTGACAGGTGGAGCACATGCTCCATTCCCGATACAACTGAATCCAAGTCTGTAGAAGACACTAATGTCTCTGCCTAAACTGTAGAGCCTCACCCACTGTGGTCCTCTAAAGCAAGCCTTGACCATCAAGCATCTGAGAACTCTCACAGGCTCACAAAAATGGCTCAATTAGCATGCAAAAAGATGGGAATAAGAGGCTGGACTTGGGAGTGTGTGAAACCTGGGGTTCCCTTGGTCTTTCCAGTGCTGGGAACTATGGGGAGAAAAGGCATCTTACTGGTTTCTCTTATTTTTGTCCTTTATTCTAAGGGACTTGGAGCCAACTCTCAAATACCATGAAGTAAAGCGTATACAAGAACTGGCATAAAATTAATCTTGCCCCATTCTTACAATGAGCCCTCATTATGTGAAAACATACTCTTTATTTCAATCTCACCCCAGGTATTAGGACATTTGAAAAGTTCTCTTTGTCTTTCCATGAACTACAAATCCTCTCTCTCTCCCTCTCTTTCTTCCTCTCTCTCTCTCTCTCTCTCTCTCACACACACACACACACACACACACACACACGCAGAAGGAGAAAAGGAATTTTAAAAATTGGAAAGTATTGGAAAGTATGGCCCAGGACAAAAAGGAAAAATACCTGTTTCAAATCTGTTTTCCTTATTCCTTAAGACAGAAATAAAAAGTACAGAAGCATGTAAATGATAATTCTTTTGAAAGCAAAGACCAGTATGATTAGAATTTTTAACAGTACCATCATATTTACAAAAAATTAATCTTTAAGAGTTTGCCCTACATATATATTTTTTACTCTATATATTCTTTGAGAGTGAAGACTATCACATTCACCTTAGATACTTGGCTCCTGACATACTGTAGATGCTTAGTAAATGTTTGTTGAATGAGTGAAAGGAGTTTAAATCGCTATTTATTCTATACCCTCTTTGCCCAGGGAGCGTCCTGAGTTTATCCATCTAAGGTCATCTCTAAGGTCATCTAGGAGAGTGAATGAGTTTCATCCCAGCCTTTGAGACACAGATCAGTGTTGGGTGAACGAACTTCAATTTGACTCCAAAAGCAGAAACTAACACACCATTGTAAAGTAATTATACTCCAATAAAGATGTTAAAAATTTTTTGACTCCAGCCTCTGAATTCATATTATCATTAACACCAGCAACAAAGATGTGCTCACTGTTTACAAGGCTCTCCACCTCAAATCCTGCCAGACTCCTAGGGTTGCTATAGGTTTGTGGGACCAGGTGGGACCTGCTTAGAGAGATGGCAGACTCACCCTCTACAACTCTTCCTCAGCTTCCCCAGAGATGGGCAGAGCTGGATCAGCCTCCAAGAGAGATGGGTAAGACTTGAACACAAATCTGTCCCATAAATTCTTTTCCATGGGACTACCACTCTTTTTCTTTTTTGTCTTTTCGGCGGCGTGTGGCATGCGGGATCTTAGTTCCCCGACCAGAGATCGAATCCGTGCCCCCTGCAGTGGAAGCCCGGAGTCTTAACCACTGGACCACCAGGGAGGCTTCTCATTGCAGTGGCTTCTCTTGTTGCGGAGCACGGGGTCTAGGCGCTCGGGCTTCAGTAGTTGCGGCGCATGGGCTCAGTAGTTGTGGAGCACAGGCTTAGTTGCTCCGCGGCATGTAGGACCTTCCCGGACCAGGACCCCGTGTCCCCTGCATTGGCAGGCGGATTCTTAACCACTGCGCCACAAGGGAAATCTAATAAGAGTTTTGAAAAAAAATAAAAAGAGTTTTGTAGGGCTTTCTCCATTATACAAGGTAGTGGAGAGTTATAATCACCAGGGAGTATAGAATTCTTCTTATCCTATACAATGCAGACCAGTAGGTCAATTCATTGAAAAATAAAATGGTTATAAGGGAGACATGTTTTAAAAAATGATAACTACATACATTAAACATTATATTTAAATTTAAAATAAATATTATAATTTGTCAATCCTTTAATTGGTCCACTGATTAGAGTTCTGTGTTTTCTTTTTCATTAGGCATACATATATGCAATGTCTCTGATTTCCAAATTTTATTAATTCTAAATGAAGTGAAAACTCAAGATAGTTTCAAAATACTCTGAGTATAGAATCCTAGATTTGGGGGTGTTTTGTCCCCTATCTTTTATAGTGTTGTTTGCACCTAATTCAACAGCAATTTTAAAAAGTCACATGACTGTATCTTTTCTTTCTAAAACAATTTAGTTTCTTTTAAAAAAACTTGTTTCCCATAATTTTATCAATTTACATAACAGTTAATTAAATCATATCGTTACAATCACAAGTAAAATGGGCATAAACAGATTTGGGGAAAAGTTCAGCTAACTCTTGGAAAACTTATGACTCAACTGGTGGGAGCAAAAGTATCCAGGCATTCCCAAGAGTAGCTTACCTACTTACTCTGAATCATTCAGAGTGCTCTTAGGACTCTTAGGGGAAACGGAGAGCATTGACTAATTCTGCAGGTTGCTTAACTTTGAGGTTATTTAAGAGAATAACTACCGTTACTTTTTGGGCATAAAATGTTAATATATTAGTAATCAGAGCAGGAAAGAAATCTTTTTGTCTTCCATGCCTCAGGTGTACTGCCTTATTTAATGAGCACCTACTGTGGAGTAGGCACTCAGCAGATTGAAAGACATTCTTTTACAGATATAATTCACATTTTAATATATGTAAGTCGGGCTTCCCTGGTGGTGCAGTGGTTAAGAATCCCCCCGCCAGTGCAGGGGACACAGGGTCGATCCCTGGTCTGGGAAGATTCCACATGCCGCGGAGCAGCTAAGCCCGTGAGCCACAATTACTGAGCCTACACTCTAGAGCCCGCAAGCCACAACTACTGAAGCCCACGTGCCTAGAGCCCATGCTCCACAACAAGAGAAGCCACCACAATGAGAAGCCCGTGCACCGCAACAAAGAGTAGACCCTGCTCACCACAACTAGAGAAAGCCCGCGCGCAGCAACAAAGACCCAACGCAGCCAAAAATAAAATAAATAAATAAAAAATAAAGTATATGTCAAGCTGTGCACCTGAAACTAACACAACATTGTAAATCAACTGTACTTCAATAAAATTTTAAAAAATAAAGTATATATGTCAATTTTTTTAGTATATTCACAGGGTTATGTAAGCATCAACACAATTTAATTTTAGAACACTTTCATCATCCCCCAAAAGAAATTCCGTACGCATTAGCAGTCACTTTCTGTTCCCTCCTAATATCCCCAGCACAAGGCAGCCATTCATCTACTTTCTGTCCTATGGATTTACCTATTCCGGAAATTTCATATAAATGAAATCATACAATATGTGGTTTTTTGTGTGTGTCTGACTTCTTTCACTTAGCATACGTTTTCTTTTTTTTAATTTATTTTATTATATTTTATTTTTCGCTGCGTTGGGTCTTTGTTGCTGCACGCGGGCTTTCTCTATGTGCGGCGAGCAGGGGCTATTCTTTGCTGCGTTGCGCAGCTTCTCATTGTGGTGGCTTCTCTTGTTGCAGAGCACGGGCTCTAGGCAGGTGGGCTTCAGTAATTGTGGCGCATGGGCTTAGTAGTTGTGACTCACGGGGTCTAGAGGGCAGGCTCTGTTGTTGTGGTGCCTGGGCTTAGCTGCTCCGCAGCATGTGGGATCTTCCCAGACCAGGGATCGACCCCGTGTCCCCTGCATTGGCAGGTGGATTCTTAACCACTGCACCACCAAGGAAGTCCCATTAGCATCTGTTTTCAAGGTTCAGTCATGTTGTAGCATGTATCGGTACTCCATTCTGTTTTTGTGGCCAAATAATATTCCATTGTATGGATATACAACCATTTGTTTCTCTATTCATCAGTCAATGGACATTTGGGTTGTTTTCACTTCTTGGTTATTGTGAATAATGCTGCTATGACATTCGAATACAAGTTTTTTTGTGGACATGTTTTCAATTCTCTTGGGTATATACCTAGGAGTGGAATTGCTAGCTCAAATGGTAACTCTACTTTTAACTTTTTGAGGAACTTTCAATCTGTTTTCCAAAGAGGCTGCACTATTTTACATTCCCACCAGCAATGTGTGAGGGTTCCAATTTCTCCATATACTCACCAATACTTGTTATTTTCCGTTAAGAAAATTATAGCCATTATAGTGGGTGTGAAGTGGTATCTCACTGTGGTTTTGATTTGCATTTCCCTATTGGCTAATGATGCTGAGCATTTTTTAATGTGCTCATTAGCCATTTGTATATCTTCTTTGGAGAAATGTCTACTCAAAGTCTTTGCCCATTTTGAATTGTACTATACCTCTCAAAGACCCATCTTTGCCCTAAAACAAGGTCTCTCAACTTTGGCATTTTTGACATTTGGGGATGGATAATTCTTTGTTGTGTGTGGTTTTCCTGTGCATTTTAGGATGTATAGCACCATCCCTGGTCTCTACCCACCAGATGCCAGTAGCACCCTCCCACTTGTGACAATCAAAACAGACACTGAAAAATCACCTTGGGGCGGGGGGGGGCACAAAATCTCTCCTAAGCAAGAACCACTACTGTAAAGGATCCTTCTGTGCATCTAAGAAACACATGGAAACATAACTCAGTTTTAGTGGAGTGGTGGAGGCAGAAGTCAGTCTGAATGGGTTGAGGATGCTGTGAGAAAGTGGACAGACCCTTGGGATATGAACTGATCTTCCCAAGTCTGGTTGGTGAATTAATTGACAAAATGAGAGATAGGTATCAAGGTTACAGATGAGGATTAGGTCACATGATGAGATCAATAATAATTCAATATAATAACACAAAATGAGTTATAAGACTGTATATGAAAGTATCAAAAATGTGGTATATCTAGAACTGCTTATAGGATTTCTGAGACAGGGAATTTACTGGGAGCTGGTCTCTGGGGCCGAGTGTCGTCCCTTGACCCTCCTAGGCATGAAGCTCAAATGACTGCTAAGTGGCCTTTCAGTGTTAGACAGCTGTCAGCTTCATTTCTCATGTTAGTCTCATTTCTTGGTGCTGATGTGGACACATCTGTCTCAGACATAGATGGTTGGATTGTAAGGAACATCACCCACTAAGCTAGCTTTTTCAGTAGGGAGGAATGCAAAGGGCTCTTTAATAGAAACCACAGAAAGCTGAAAAGCAGGCCTTAGCAAGGACAGGAACTAGGGCAGCTTGAGAAGCTGTCAGGAGGGGTCGTCTGTGGACATATTTACTCTGCTGCTCTGCCCACAGCTCAGCTCCTGACCCACTTAGTGTCCACTTTTTTTTTTTTTGGCTGCTCAGTGTGGCATGCGGGATCTTAGACCAGGGATTGAACCTGAGCCCCCTGCAGTGGAAGTGCAGAGTCTTAACCACTGGACCACCAGGGAAGTCCCCAATCTCCACCTCTTAGTTCTAATTCCTGAAAGAGGGAATCTGAGGATCTCAGAAACCACTGAGTAGGCCATGGCTTGGCTCTCTTAATTGGGTGTCCTAACCCAGTTCCCTGGGCTGTGGAGTGGGGCAGTTTTCATAGAACACATGGGGTGGGGTGAGGGAGAAATCAGGAAATAGGAACCACATCATAGATGCTTAAGCCATTCCACCACGTGTACAGATTTCCCCCCACTTTTTACCTTAAACATTTTTACTCCACTCTTCGCTCCCCACACCCCAACACACAACACATCTCACAGAAGCAGCCTTACCATTGTTTGCCAGTTGAATACACAGTTACCACCATTTACCTGACTCTTTCCTTCAGTGCCTGTGGTACTATGGTCTTGACCTCAAGTATCCTGACTTTAGAAGGGATGGAGGGGAGAGGGGAATTACCCACCATGTTTTCTATTTAATAATGACATGCTAGGCAGGGGTCATCTAAACCTAGCTGGGCAATTTTTTTTTAATTAATTTATTTTTTAAAATTTATTTTATTTTTGGCTGCATTGGGTCTTTGTTGCTGCGCGTGGGCTTTTCTCTGGTTGTGGCGAGCGGGGGCTACTCTTCGTTGCGGTGCACGGGCTTCTCATTGTGGTGGCTTCTCTTGTTGCAGAGCACAGGCTCTAGCTTCACGGGCTTCAGGAGTTGTGGCACGTGGGCTCAATAGTTGTGGCACACGAGCTTAGTTGCTCCACGGCATGTGGGAGCTTCCCAGGCCAGGGATCAAACCTGTGTCCCCTGCATTGGCAGGCGATTCTTAACCACTGCGCCACCAGGGAAGCCCCCTTAGCTGGGCAATTTTTTTTGTGTGTGTGGTACGTGGGCCTCTCACTGTTGTGGCCTCTCCCGTTGCGGAGCACAGGCACTGGACACGCAGGCTCAGCGGCCATGGCTCACGGGTCCAGCCGCTCCGCGGCATGTGGGATCTTCCCGGACCGGGGCACGAACCCGTGTCGCCTGCATCGGCAGGCGGACTCTCAACCACTGCGCCACCAGGTAAGCCCAGCTGGGCAATTTTAACAAGAGAAATGTATCTGTTTGGGGAGCAGTGTCTGAAACCTCTTCATCCCAATCCTCCCCCATTGGCATAACAGTTGGGAATAAAGACTACCAAGCTGTTGGGAGATGGTACATCCTTCCCAGTAGTTAACGAAGTGATGCTCTGCCTTCACAGTGTATTAATTAAAAAGGTAATCAGTGCATGCTTCAAGTTTGCTGTTTGAAACTCAACAGCAAAAAAATCAGAACACTACTCAGATTTTTTTCTCATAAAGAAATGAATAACAAATTACGGCCACAGAGATAGAGTAATCACATTTTGAATGATTTCTCCTGAGCATGCCTTTAATAACCTGTATGCGTCGGTTAAGAAGAACAAAGAAAGGCAAAGTTAATTATCTAGGAAAAGCTTCATCTAGGAGTTTTAGTCACATTAGCCCAGGGTTTCTCAGCCTTGGTACTACTGGTATTTGGGGCCAGATAATTCTTTATTGCGGGGAGCAATCCTGCGCCTATAGTAGGATATTTAGCAGCATCCCTGGTCTCTAACCAGTAGATGCCAGTAGCACCCCTCTACCCAGGTTGTGACAACCAAAAATGTCCCTAGACATTGTTAAATATCCCCTGTGGGGCTAAATCACCCTGGATTGAAAACTACTGAGTTAACTACACATGTTTCTTCTCACCCCTCATTCCCTGGATCCCTCCAGGGTTTGCTGTTTTAAACCCTTGGAACCAAACGTACCAGGCCATCTACATTTTCCAGGGAGTAATATGAAAAGAAGTTGACTGGGTCAAAATTTCTTGTCCAGATGACAAGAAGGGCTCCTTGCGTTTCTGTATTGAAAAGTAGCAGACAAAAAGAACAAAGGAAGAAAGTCTAATAAAGGTATTTATTTAAGGCACTCAGCTAAACACATATTTATTCTGTACAAAATCCTCAGGGACATCATTAGCCTTATTTTATGGTGAGGAAACTGAGGCCGAAAGATGCCGAGTAATTTGCTGAAGAACACACAGTTTGTAATTTAGCAGTGGAGCTAGAAGTCTGACGGCAAAGTTTGTGCATTTATACACATTGCCTCAGTATAGGCATTTAAAGTTCTAGACAGCTAAGAAAGCAGTGACCAATTTTTATCTTTTCAAAAAATACTTTTATTATGGAGAGATTCAAACACACGCAAAATTAGACAAAACAGTTCCTTCCCATTTGTGCTGTTCATGTACGCATCACCTAGCGTCAACAATGAT
Organism: Neophocaena asiaeorientalis asiaeorientalis; assembly: GCF_003031525.2. NCBI lineage: Eukaryota > Metazoa > Chordata > Mammalia > Artiodactyla > Phocoenidae > Neophocaena > Neophocaena asiaeorientalis. The sequence goes on from NW_020173387.1 coordinate 481,901, forward strand.
CAACTCATGACCAATAATATTGTTTCATCTAGAGCTTTTCAACATTGCCATGGACATTTTGGGCTGGATAATTATTTGTTACATGTGTCCAGTCCACACACAAGACAAAGCAAGACCCTAGCCAAGGTCTGACTGATTTGACTGGTAAAAGTACGTTGAGTTGCTTTTGGTTTCAGACAGTTTTTTTTTAATTTTTAAGTTTTAAATTTTTGGCTGCGTTGGGTTTATTGCTGCTCGCGGGCTTTGCCTGGTTGCGGTGCGTGGGCTTCTCATTGCAGTGGCTTCTCTTGTTGAGGAGCATGGGCTCTAGGCACGTGGGCTTCAGTAGTTGTAGCACATGGGCTCAGTAGTTGTGGCACAAGAGCTCTAGAGTGCAGGCTCAGTAGTTGTGGTGCACAGACTTAGTTGCTCCACGGCATGTGAGATCTTCCTGGGCCAGGGTTCGAACCCATGTCTCCTGCGTTAGCAGGCGGATTCTTAACCACTGCGCCACCAGGGAAGCCCCCAGTTTATTACTTGCGTAGACGTGAAAGAAATGTAGCCAGCTTCCTGTAGTCCTTGTCGCACATATCGAAAAGGACAACATGGAAACAAAAGAGGCCAGATGACCTCAACTCCCATTGATGAGGAGCCCATTGTAAATGGCAACTAACTGGTTTTCTACTCTTCAGCTCTACAGTGAGGAGGGCAGGGCAGGAAGCTCCATAGTCAATAGAACCGAGGAGGCATTAGAAACTCTCATGACAGCCTCTCAGAGGACGTAGGGAGGGAGTGGGAGATGGGCTCAGAGCGGCTCCTAACAGGCCTCCCATCTCTCATGTTCCAGGAAGATCACAGGGCATTCTGCCAACACTCAGATGAGCTGCAGTTCAAGTCTTTACCGGTGTGAACTACACGGAGAGGTTCAAGGTCATCAGGGTGCCAGGGCAGAGCTATTCCCCCACAGTGGAGGGCTGTTCTTGTGCATTGTAGGATGTTTAGCAGCAACCATGGCCTCCACCCACTACATGCCTGGAGCAGCACCCCGCATGACGCGACAACCAAAAATGTCTCCAGACATCCTAAATGTACCTTGGGGGGCAAAATTGCACCCAGTTGAGAACTACTCATCTAGAGTCCTATCCACTCCTCACACCCACATGATATATTTCATCTGCAAATACTTTAGTGTATATTTCTAAAATAAAGCTTTTTAAAACATGAACACAATATCATTTTCATACCTAAACAAATTAATAATGATTCTTTTATAGCATCCAGAAACTGTTCAAATTTCTAGTTGTTTCATAAACCTTGTAATTTTTTTACAGTGTTTTGAATTAGGATCCTAATAATATAGTCTATATTTCAATTGATTTCTATGTCTTCTAGATATGGTTTCTTTCCATTTTTTTTTTCTGCAAAAAGCTTTATTGTTTCCATTTGGTCCAAGGCTTGGGAGAGAGCTCCAGGGTGATTAAAAGCTGCCTAGTGGCTGCAGAGCGGGGCTTCAAGCAGAAGCCCTGACGCCAGAGGGGCTCCTCAAAGGCCACTGGGCTCCGGACGCTCCTACTCGTGCTGGAGGGTGAGCCTTTCGACGAGGGCCTCGCCCAGCCCCCCCTGGGGACCAGCCGGCCTGCGGAGGTTGGTCAGGTGGGATGAGTTCCCACCTTCTGGATGAGTTTCACCTGCTCATCTAGGAGGCGGTTCTCCGGGAAGTCACACAGGCGGGGTTCTGCGCGGGCAGAGCCCAGGGCGTGCAGGTCTACAAGGGCCTGGTTCAGGTTCTCCGCGAGCACGACGGCTTCCCCAGCGTCCTGGGTTTCACCCCACTCATCCTGAGACGCTTCTGCACATCCTAGAAGAGGGCGCGGCTGCCGCGCTGGGCGTCCTCATGCTTCCCCTCGGGCACTTCGCGGAAAAAGTGGCCCAGGCCCTCCAGAGTCGCGTCGTGGTGGTGGAAATAGGAGCCCAGAGAGAGGTAGGTGCGGGAGGCCGGCAGATGCATGTTGACCAGTAGGTTGACGGCCGCCTCCACCTCGGTGGAATCATTCTGACGAATCTGGGAGCTCGTGGTGGATCGCTAATACGGAGTTAAGCTCAAAATATGGTGTTGGCGGTCCCGGTGGCCGAGGACAGCTGAGCGGCTGGTTCCGAAGGTTGCGAGTGGAACACAGGTTGGAGGTGGTCAGAGGCGGGAGCGAGGGGCGCCCCTGGGTCTGTTCTGTCCACACACCGCTGTAGCAGGAGACGGAGCCGCGGGAGTGCCCAGCGCACTGCCTCTTTCAATTTTTTGATTGTACAAACTGGGTTTGTCCTATAGAGCGCCCCACAATTTGGATTTTGTTGATTGCATCCCTGTGCCGTTAGCATACTCCTTTATCCCTTCTGTATTTCCCGTAAATTGGTCTTGGATCAAGAGGTGTGGTCACAGACAGGTTCTATTTACTTGGCAAACTGCTTCATAGGTGGTGCATGTACCTCTATCAGGAGCATATAACATTTGGGATTGTGTTTTTGTCATGTTAGCAGCTGTTGATGCTCAATGTCTAGATCCAGTCATTCACTTGGCATTATAATATATGGCTAGTCTCATTCATTGCTTTTTTCATTACCTTCTTCATTACTCATTCTACAATGATACACTTCTCCTTCCTTATTATTTTTTTTTTTTGTCTCCTTCCTTATTATTTGGTCACCCAGAGGTACAGTTTGTAGAGGAAAGGTAAGATACATGCTTAATTCTTTCCCTCCAGTTCCCAGTTTTCAAAATAATGCATTTGTTCCCTTGAATTTTCCAATGCAGACAACTGAGGTTTTGGGTTTGTTTGGGACTTTTTTCTTTTGGTAGTATTAGGAACTCATGGATTTAAACGTACGTGGTGGATTTCAATCCATTGCAGTTCTTACCCTTTGGATGCTTCCCTTTTCATCTTTGGTTGGCAGGAGTCTCTCCAAGTTGGTTCCTGAGTCTTTTTGATAATTTCTATCCTTTTAAAAAAGGATAATAGAACTTACATGTTCACATGAGTATTTTTTAAATGATTTTTGAAAATTGACTTATTTTTGGCTGCATTGTGTCTTCATTGTGGTGCACGGGCTTCTCACTGTGGTGGCTTATCTTGTTTCGGAGCATGAGCTCTAGGCATGTGGGCTTCAGTAGTTGTGGCTTGTGGGCTCTAGAGCACAGGCTGAGTAGTTGTGGCGCACAGGCTTAGTTGCTCCGCGGCATGTGGGATCTTTCTGAACCAGTGCTCGAACCCGTATTTCCTAGTATTGGCAGGCGGATTCTTAACCACTGTGCCACCAGGTAAGTCCCTCACATGAGTATTTTTATCTTCAGTTTCACCCTACAACAGTGTTACTTAAAATGTGGGCCTCAGGCAATACCTGTGAGCTGATGGAACATCAAATTGACTCGCCCTACCCAGGCCTACTGAATTAGAGTCTCTGGGAATGGGGCTCAACAAACTAGTTTAACAAGTTCTCCAGGTGATTCTTACGCACATTAAAGTTTGAGGACATATGCTCTAGAAGAATTGACTTCAGGGTAGGACAGGAATAAAGACGCAGATGTAGACAATGGACTTGAGGACATGGGGAGGGGGAAGGGCAAGCTGGGACGAAGTGAGAGAGTGGCATAGACTTATGCCACTTATGCCACATATACTACCAAACGTAAAATAGATAGCTAGTGGGAAGCAGCCGCATAGCACAGGGAGATCAGCTCAGTGCTTTGTGACCACCTAGAGGCGTGGGATAAGGAGGGTGGGAGGGAGACGCAAGAGGGAGGAGATTTGGGGATATATGTATATGTATAGCTGATTCACTTTGTTATACAGCAGAAACTAGCACAACATTGTAAAGCAATTATACTCCAATAAAGGTGTTAAAAAACATGACTTCAGAGCCTAGCTTTGGGTCACCTTCCTCACTTAAGATCCCTAGCCCTTCAGGAATTTTTTGCCAGAGTAAACCACCCCTCTGTTCTTATGGGATATCATCAGAGGGCACAGTCATCATTGAGGGTTATTGACTGATAGTTTGATAGGTGAATGATGAATCTGGTTAATACGTCTTTGGATCCAAAAATTCCAATATAATTGCTTTTCATAAGTGGCCTTATAAAGCTGCCACGATGAAAATTTCAAAAGAATTACTCCAAAAATGTTTTGAGCAATGGTGGTGTTATATGTGCTAGGGACTGCCATGGTTTAATGCTAATGGTTTTGCTCCTATTAAGTTCTTATGGTTGAATGGTGTGGTGAGGTTATCCAGACTATTTTGCAGAAATAAAGGATTATTTTTCTTTGAAAGTGCTTATTCCATGCTTGCTTAGTTGCTTACTCAAGAGAATTTATTCTTGTAGCAAAGATGGGCTTCTGTGGAAGCACACTGACTGTATATAGTTATTCTCAAGCACCATTAGTGAATCAGTCATTCAACATAGCCTGTCATCCGGCACGTAAGTAGACTAGGTTTAACATGATTGCTTTTAGACATAATGGTTTTCACATAGTCAGCTTCGTGGGACGCATACATTAATAGGGCTTATTTCTTTCAATGTAAACAAAATAGAGATTCTTGGAAAAAAGAGAGCCTAATAGCTCTGGGGTCAAGACCCATGTCTTAGTAAAGTCTCTCACCATATCTCCTTCACCATAGGGGTTCTCAACTCTTCTTTTTGGTTTTGTAATTTTAAAAGTTCTGATACTGTTCCCAAGGCCAATTAGGCCAGAATATCTAGAGAGTGGGAATGTAGCCTCAGGGGGTTTGAAAGGCCCGCCGCCAGGTGATTCTAATGTACAACCAAGGCTGAGAACCTTGTGGAGTGAAGCAGAGACAATGAGAAACTTTATTAAGACGTGAACTTATACCCCTAAAGTGTTAGGCTCTCTTTTTTCAAGAATAAGATATCTGATATACTTGGGGGCCTTTGGAAAGATCAGTTCTCACCAGCACTACCTGATATTCAGAGATTTACATTTCACTCACAGAGAAGATAACCTGCTGAGTCTACTTCTGCTTGTATGATGGAGGAAGAGCCCATCTGATGCTACTTTTTGGAAGATTTAGTAGAGGATGTGAAGACAACTTGAATGCGTGTTTCAAGATGACATCCTCCATTGGTACCTACTGAATGAGTCAAGTATGAGATTTATAGGGGCTTAATAAAAGGTTTTACCTAGCTAGGTTGTATTATTTAATGTCAAACTAAATGAAAAGCTTTCGACAAGAAGGCTCTCCAAAGAGAGCAAGCCAAGCAGGGTATGGGAAATGAGCTGCAGAGGCAACATATGATGAGCAGGGGCTTTGAAGTCCAACAGACCTGAGTTTGAAACTCAGCTCTGCCATTGACCAGCTCCATGACTTTGGGTAAATTACTTAACCTCTCTAATCACGGATTCTTTTCTGCAAACCTGGCATAGTGCCTGTGCTTGACACAGAGTAGGCTTTCACAAATTACGAAGTATTAAAATTACAGAGAATGTATTGTTCGAATATCTGGAGATGAGATACCAGGTCCAGCTCATGCTAAGGAAGGTGTGGTATTCAGAATAATGCCCTCCCACAAATATGTCCACATCCTAATTCCCAGAACCTGGGAAATATGTTGCTTTACATGGCAAAAGGGATTTTACAGATGTAATTAGATTCAAGATCTTGCAATGGGAGTGAGTATCCTGGATTACCCAGGTGGGCCCAGTGTCATCACAAGGGTCTTTTCAAGAGAAAGAGGCAGGCAGGAGCGTTAGAGAAGATACAACTCCTGAAGCAGAGGCTGGAGTGGTGCAATTGCTGTTCTTGAGATGGAAGGAAGAGGGTTGTGAGCCACGCAATGCAGGCAGCTCTAGCAGCTGGAAAAAGCCTCCTCTAGAGGCTCCAGAAGAAATGCAATCTTGCTGATACATTGGTTTTAGTCCACTGAGATCCCTTTCAGACTTCTGACCTCCAGAACTTTAAGATAATAAATGTGTGTTGTTTTAAGCCACTACATTTGAGGTAAATTGTTACAGCAGCAATAGGAAACTAATACAGAAGATTAAACCAAATCTCTCTTTGAGCTTTCAAAGATACCAAGGACAGATTTTGCAAGATGAAGATTTCGCTTTGGAGTCCAGGCCATTGAAATCAATTCGTATAAAGTCCAAGGATTGTAATAATAGTTTACTTGTAAATGAATTTATCTGTTCTGGCATTGGATGGTCTTGATTCTTCACTTGTCAGTCAAGCACATTTGTAGCACGTTCAGAAGGCCCCTGACACAATCCTCAAGACCCTGCAGTATTTGCTGCAGTACTGAGAAACTGCCTGGTGGGAAAGCAAGAAGGAAGAAAGCTGGTAATGGCAGATCAATAACCAAGAAAGACAGCCCTTAGGGATTATCAGGAGAAGTGGTGATTTGGTCAACTATTCTGGAGGACAATTTGACAATAGCATCCAAAAAAAATGTATATAAAGCCTTAAAAATGCAAGTCCTCTGACTCAGCAATTCTACTTGTAGGAAAATTTATCCTAGGGGAAAAAGCTGGATTAGTATGCATATTTACCTGCTTAAAAAATCCTTTCATGGAACACTTGGGGAGACTCGAGAGAGACAGCAGTACATCCACTTACATTGGATAATTAAAAGTGGCAGGTGTTTGTACTGGCCATAGCTTGGTCTACATGTGAATCTGGTTAGATTAACCTCGAAGGTCTCCAACCACCTTTGCTACATTTGATCTCTTACGAAAATCACTGAAACGGCGATTGTGATAACAGTTCCAATGTTAAATTGGTGTCTGCCCTTGAATACTTACGATAAACTATCATCCAATTTTGTCACTTAAATAAATTAAAATTTTTATACGTCTGTGTAATTGAGCACTTAAGTGTTGAAAATTACCTATATTCTTATCCACTGACATTCAGATAATTGTCATGCAAAAGCTGTGATTCCAAATTATGCTCAAATCCAAGTGAGGAATCTTTATTCATTTTTTTTTCTGTTGTGTTATCTGTTTTGGTGGTATGTCTGGACCCAAATTGCATCAAGGAGGGACAAAAATTGACACATTCTTGAGTATGATGGCGGCTGCATTCGAAGTTTTGATTAAACTGCTCTACATGTGTGATTATTACTTGTAAACAGATGATTAGATATTAATTAGACAATAAGTGATTGTAAAGCACTTAGAAAATAAAAGTGTTTATAAATACCACCAAGTAATAGCAACAGTAATTCTTTACTAACTACACAGCTGCTAATGTCAGTAAGAATGATTTATTCTAGCTAAATATGCAAAAAAGCTGCTATCATATCTGTTTTGCTGTAGCAAAACAAAATATATCATATTTACAAGTGATTTTACATCAGTGTTTAGATAAATACATCTCATTTTGATAAAAATAACGTATCTCTTTTAGGACCTTCTCAAACACAGGTACAACCATTGTGGCATGGTGTCTTTGAGTGCTAAGAACTGAAGCTCCTTCCTGCTCATCTCTCTGACTTATGTCAAATATTCATTTCTTTAAAATACAAGATGTAGGGCTTCCCTGGTGGCGCAGTGGTTGAGAGTCCACCTGCCGATGCAGGGGACATGGGTTCGTGCGCAGATGTAAGGTGACATTTTGTGAATGGCATTTTCATTCATGCAGTAGTTTTGTCATGTTGTGTCTGTGCAGTAGCTCCCCAGCACCTTAAAACTGTGTGTAACAGACTCAGTAAATGTTGGTCAGATGGATGAGGAAAAGTCGATTCTTTTTTGGTTATTCTAGAAGCTGGTAAAAGAAGAAAATCCATGTCAAGAATAAAATAAAGCACTTTCTATCTTCTTGATTTTGTTTTTCAAAAAAAGTTTTGAAACTGACTGCTTTTTATGTCCAATCATTATTTTTACCCCTAATGGCGTTTATGGGTCATGGACCTGTATCAGCCTCACTCTTGACTCACTGGTGAATTTGGCAATGCATGTGTTTGACTTTCTGTCGTAAGTAAACTCAAGCACCTACAATGAGTCCAGGTCCGTGGTTTCAGAAACATGAAATGAACTGAACAAATACAAATGAAGAGTGCTTCATGTTACGTGAGTTCAATAGAAAAGGGGTGGAGTGGTTATTTTGGATGATGAGATACTCATGAGTTAGCTCATCAACCTTGTTAACAAGGAAAATCTAAGTGAGGCAGTGTAGTTTGGTGGAAAACAGAGTTGAACTTTGATTCAGGAGACCTGGATTCAAGTGACACTTCTGCCACTTACTCTGTGATCTTGCTCAAGTTACTTAACCTCTCTGAACCTGTTTACTCATTTGAAAACTTTCAGTATTAAAACTTATCAATCCCAGAACACTATTATGATATAATTCAATGTGTAAAAGAACTAAGTGAGGGGTGAAATGCTTTACCCTGAAAAAAATTTTTATTATGATAATTTCCCTGGAGTGGGTGAAAAGGACTTATTCATGGGTTTCATTACTTAGATGGTGAACTTTTTTTCTGGACTGTGTCAGGTTTTAGGCCCAAACCATAATAAGCCACGTGTAGAAAACTGGGGAACTGGCTCAAAATAGAGCCAGAAAATTAAAAGAATTCCATAGAAGGTCAGTGGTTTCCGGGAAACCTTTGTCATCTTTGTCTTGTTCTTTCCACGTCCTTTCCTTCTTTGTAATAAATTCCTTATCTGGTAAACCTGAGGCGGTGAGGAAAAAGAATAAAAAGAAAAAGGAAACATGGAAGAAATAGCGGACTCAGGAGTGCTGGTAACGGGAAAGGATTTGGAATGACGAGGTTTACATACGGACTTCTTGATAAATATTAAGAGCAGTATAAAGTATGTAGGGACATGCAAACTAGAAGTAAATAACTTAAAATTTTCAGTACGGGGCTTCCCTGGTGGCGCAGTGGTTGAGAGTCCGCCTGCTGATGCAGGGGACACGGGTTCGTGCCCCCGTCCGGGAAGATCTCACATGCCGCGGAGCGGCTGGGCCCGTGAGTCATGGCAGCTGAGTCTGCGTGTCTGGAGCCTGTGCTCCACAAAGGGAGAGGCTACAACAGTGAGAGGCCCGCGTACGGTGAAAAAAAAAAAAAAAAGAGAGAGAAAGCTTAAATGTAATGCCTGCTTTTAAAAAAATAAACAGATATACGATGTTATGACATTTTTATCCACGTGTGATGAGGACATGAAAGGTATTTGCCATAAGAAATAGATCATATTAGAACTTTATGATGGGGCACTGAAATGGTATTAGTTGGAGATCCTCCAGATGCAGACCCTGAGACAACAATTCAAGTTCAAGTTAATTTGGGAGGTGAGTCCAGGAAACACCCACAGGAGTGTGGGCTAGCGAGACAAAGAAAAGAAGGCAGCCAATACAATTCGGGGCGCTCTGTCAAGCCAGCTACCATCATGGGAAATTGAACTTAATCCCACTGGGGAACTCTGGGAGTCAGTGTTGAACAGGGTAGATTCAATGATCCCACTTGAGGACTGAGGGCAGTGCGGTATTTGTACATTCAGTCCTCTCAGTCATTGCTTGAGAGCTCTTGGTGTGGGCTGTACCTTTTCTGGCCCGTCGGCTCTGTCTCAACGGTATTGTTGGAGAGAGGGGGCAGGGCTTTCGGTGGCCTGAGAAAGCCCTCAGGCAGAGATGCAGGTGCTGGCCGTTGGCAGCCAGCGGGCAGGTGTTGATGACAATGGTAAGGCCTGAGGGGATCAGGGAAAGCTCAGTTCCTGCTCTATTATTTTAGTTCTTCCCTGCAGATATTTGGGAAGAGTATTCCCAATAATTTGATGTTGAAGTGAAGACCACTTGGGGGAAGAATGATATCATTTGTAGGTCTCTTCCAAGCTGAAGCAAAGGTCCCTATGACTCGGTTTCCTCATCTGATCAGCTGTTGAGGGGGTTACAGGTAGCACACGGTAAGTACCTAGCATAGTACTCAGAGCGGAAGATACTTGATAAACGGTAGAAAGAAAGATGGTGGTGCTTGTGAGGGGCAGCGCTGATCTAACAAGTTCTCATGAAGCCGTGCCCTACTTGTAGAGGTTACAAGACTCAAGAGCCCTGTCCCCAAAAGTTCCCTGGGGATTTTCTGAGCAGCCTGCCTCCAACACGTTCCCTCTGCTTCTGCTAACTGGAGATAGGACTCCCCCAGTTTCAGCTTTCTTTTTCCTCCACTGAGCCCCTGCACCTTTCTATTCTCTCACATGCTAACCTCTGCCTGCCTCATCCCCACCCCGTATCCAGCCCTTGATTCCTTTGGGGAGAAAGGGTAATGTTCATTTCCTCCCCACCTATCGGGGTAATAGATGCTTATTTTAAAATACTTGTTACAGACCTGAAAATATAAAAAAAATCAAAATCCCCCATAATCCCACCGTTTAAAGATGTTACTTAACATCTTGATGTATTTCCCTCCAGTGCTCTTTCTATTTTCAAAATAATCCATAATCAGGATTATTTTTCAGAATCGTATTCTGTGGCCTGCTTTTCTCACCTGACACAATGTTAATATGTTCCCCTAGCATTACATTTTCTTCAAAAACATGACTCCTAATGCATGTATAATACTATATGGATGTATTTAATTTTTATTTTAACCACTTCTCCTATTGCTGTAAATTGTATCTTTTTTTTTTTGCTTCTTGTAAATAAGTCTGCATTAGCATCTTTGTATGTAATTATTTGTGAGCTTCTGGTTGTTTCTTTGGGGATAAATTCCCAAGGGAAAGCCCTGGGTCAAAGGGTATGAACTCTAAAGGCTGTAGCATGTACTGACAAATGTCCTCCATGGAGGTTTTTTTTTTATAACAATGTTAACATTGTGTTTAGATTTGTGTAACCATTACCATAATCAGGATACAGAACAATTCCATCACCTCAGTAACCCCTCTTCTCCTATCCCTTTATAGTCACCCCCCCATATAACCCCTAGAGGGTTATGGAATACTTAATTCCATATTGTGTAAAACCACTGCGCCACCAGGGAAGCCCCTTAATCATCTTAATAGCATTACAAAGCCCCCAAGTTTAAATAACCCATTCAGGTATTATTAAGAATTTCCTGAATCAGGTTGCAATAGCAGCCAAGACTGTGATCCCCAGAGTGGGTGAATCTGGTAAGGACCCCTCTCAGAGTGGTGCCTTAAAGAGCTTATTTCTCCCCATTAGGACTGTGAGGGTCAACCACTCGGCTGTGGGGAGAGGGGGATGAGAAGCCAAGACAAGGCTGGGGTAGGATTAGTGGGAATGGAGTTACTTATAGAGCTGACCCTCAAGGCAGTTAGAGGTCTAAATTTTGAGGTTTAAGGACTTGGGCTGATTATGTGTCAGGTACGACTTGGATTTAGCACATAATGTCACTGATGGTTAAAGGTCTGATTTAGGTGACACAATGAAGATGCTCAGGCAGAGACAGCATCTTGTTTCGATGAGATGGGGTGTGGGGGGAGAAGGGGGCATCTGCCCACTTTGACACAGCAAAGGCTGGAGGTGGGGGATAAGGGCACAGTCTAGGCTCTTGGGCAAGAGGGGTTTGCAAGGACCCCACTAGCCATCAGGACGCTGCTAAATAGGAACAGGTGAGCATCCCATTCTAGAGAGGGAATTAGAGGACCAATTAGGAACCAAGCTCGGTGGCCCAGAACACAGTGGGGGTTAGGGGGTGAGGTGCTTTCCAACGGATCATGTACAGCCAAAAATAAATAAAATAAGTAAATTTATTTTTTAAAAAAAATGCAAATTCCGGCCCTATCCCAGACCTACTGAGCCAGGTCTTGAGGGATGAATAATTTACATTTCCAACAAGTTCTCGGGTGACGCTGATGTTGGTGTGGCTGGTCCTGGAGCATACTTGGATGAAAACCACTGGTAAAGATTAAAATGAAAGACTTAGAAGCCCAG
>NW_020173387.1:493877-497153 GCF_003031525.2 Neophocaena asiaeorientalis asiaeorientalis
AAAATGAAAGACTTAGAAGCCCAGGGACTTGTCTTAAGAGGATTTCTACCTAGATGTTTTTTCTGTCACTACACCTGCTGCATCCCCCCTGCCCCGCCAAGCCCGCATCCTTCCAATCCCAGCTCCACTGCTTATGAGTTTGAGGCCCTGAGCAATTACTGTAAATTTCAATTTTTCTCACCTGTAAATGGGGATAATGATAAGATTGACCTCTTTGGGTTGTTATGAAGATTAAACAATATCTAGGTAAAGTACCTAGCACTGTGCCTGTGCTTAATAAATGCTAGCAATTACCATGATTTTTTTTTTTTGGCCAAGACGCGTGGCTTGTGGGATTTTAGTTCCCCAACCAGGGATGGAACCCGGACCCTCAGTAGTGAGAGCGTGGAGTCCTAACTATGGACTGCCAGGGAATTCCCAAGCCGTGATTTTTATTAATGTTATTTAAAGTGTGATATTTCACTAGAACGAATACCTTTGTGAGTTCTTTTCTTTGGGTGTGTGTCTCCAGAACGCCCTCTTATAAATGGTGGTTATTCCTGGACGGTTTAGACATTAAGGCACATCATCTTTAATACCCCATCTGTGATGTTTCTGTGATTGCCATGAGCATTTGGCTGAGAGCAGGGTGCTTAGGAAATGGGAGCACAGGAATAATAGACCAGCATAAGGAACAGTGTATGGAAGCGCAGACAACAGCAAGACCTCACTGAGGAAACTCAGAATAGCTGGGGAGGAGGAGGAATGGCCGAGGGAGGAAGTAATTGGAGAGGGCAGTCAGAGGTGGGAGGCAGGTTTTCGAAGACAATCTACCTCCTTCGAAGTTCCTCTCAGGGCAGCCCCAGGGGTAAGCGCCAGGGCTACACCAGGCCTCAGAGGATCTGCCATTGCTCTTGTTGCAGTCAAGGGGGGTGAACACTCAGGTGCTCTCAATAAATGCCGTGAGAGGCCCTCCGAGGCCAGGTGGCAATTGTGGGCACAGGGAGTTTGGGCTCAAAAGTGGTTTTGTCTTCAGCGTGACTCCTATTTGACAAAATTCTGACTACAGCACAGCAAACACGTCAGGGACTTGGTCTTTTTTAGTGGAGGTCTGCTATGTTCTGTCTCGAGGCGTCCTGGGCATGTCAGGACGCGGTTTTTTCTTATCTGGGTAGTGCAGCCGGGGTCCCTAGCCCAGAATGGACCTTTGCAACTGAATTAAACAGGAGAAACAAAAGCAGCAAGTTCGGGCCCCCAGGGCACGGCCCGCCAGCCAATGGGGCCCGGTCGCTCTCCGGCGGAGTGGTACTATTACGACAGTAGCCAACCAGCGCGCTCCATGCAAATGAGGTACTGTATCCCGCACCCGCAGCTCCTGTGCTGTCTGGTTGTTATAGTGATAAACTGAGGCCTTGCCTCTTGGGTTCTTGGAGAAGGAAAGTGGTGGGGGTGGAGGATAACCTCTTTACTTCCCCCTGGGAAGACAGAAAGAAGGGACGAAGAAGGGGGATGGGTGAGGAAGAGAAAAATACGTGACAAAGAAAACATTCTCTGCCTAGGAGGAGACTCTCAGAGGGTGTAGAACTGGAGGCAGCATTCACTGGCCATGCCAGTACTTACCACTGATGCTGAGTCAGAAACAGGTATCCCAAAATCCCTTTCCAATGAGCCTCCCTCAGAAACCATGGAGGAAATCGAGCACACATGCCCACAGCCTCGACTGGTAAGTAAAGACAAAGGATGCAAATGTATGCGTGGCTATGGCACAAAAGAGTTTCAGCGAGGAACTCTTTTATGCGCCCGCAGCCACCGAGGAAAGCGATGCTTAGAGGATTTTCATGTAAATGAGAATAGAGCTACCGACTAATCCTTCTCAGCTGTTTATACTTAGCTTCTGTAACCGAGCGCTGCTCTCAGCTTACAAAGCATTATTGTATTGGCTGGGTAGGAAACGGGCTGCTTGGGCTATGCTGTGTTTTCGTGCCTTGGGAGGAGGGGATGGGCTTTTATCTTTTAGGTGTATTCTCATCTAAAGATACAGATCCTGTGGTACAATTTAAAAATGGCATTCTCTTCGCAAAGCTTGAGACGAGTCCGTTGTTAAGTTCTAAATTTTAGGTAAGGAATGATTCTGTCCTCAACTAATTTTGGTGCCTAATGTCAGTTTTTGAAAAATGAAAACGACATGGAAGCCAAACTTCCCCATTCGTTTGAAAATTTCAAAATAAATAAGTAAAAGGGTTCCTCGGGGATGTGTTTAGAAATAGTGTGCATCTTAAATGAATTGTAAACATTTCCGGAGCGTGCTGTGAGGGTTTCTCTTCAGGTAGTGGGAACCTGGAGCAGCTACATTTACTTGGAAAGGGGCTGCATGCCTTTCATAATGAAAGTGTGGAAACGGGCACTCAGAGCTTCCTTGCATCTCAGTTACTGGTATCCCAAATTTCATCAGCTTCTCCACCACTGGTCATGATTCCTTAAGTAAATGTGGAAGGTGGTTCTCAAACACCTCAATGTGTATCCTCAAGGAATCAAAAACACCAAATAGGTGGTGGATTTTCCGTGGCCTGAAGTCTTCGGGAACTTGGGGAGACCTCTCTTTGGACCCTCAAATCCAAGCGACATACTACTTAGAGCTACTCTCTCTCTAGCGATTTCCCTCGAGTTAAAAGGTGCAATATTTTGATTGGCTGTGGAGTTTGACCCTGGGAAGAGGTTTTTTTAAAGAAGGATTTTGTGATGTAGCATTTTCTGTGAACTCCCAAAATGAGGGCTCACAGATTTCAAGGCCAGTCCATCATGTAACTGTTATTTCTTCATAAGGGTTAATAAGGGTTCAAAGGGAGACTTAGGACAATTTTGTAAAACATGAAAACCAAGAAAGTTACATTAGAGCACCTAGGGCTTTTGTTCACTGTGTTTCTATTTTTAAAGATATATTTTCTTAGGGAAGTTTGATATTAACTGCTCCCCAGCGCTTAAGCCGCTTGCTGAACAACATACACAATGTAGTACCTGTTTCTGATGGGATACAAACCATCCCCATAAGTTTGTTACCAAGGGGTTCCTTTAAGCCACTAAACAACTCTTGCGGGCCTCTCACTGTTGTGGCCTCTGCTGTTGCGGAGCATAGGCTCCGGACGCGCAGGCTCAGCGGCCATGGCTCACGGGCCCAGCCGCTCCGCGGCACGTGGGATCTTCCCGGACCGGGGCACGAACCCGTGTCCCCTGCATCGGCAGGCGGACTCTCAACCACTGCGCCACCAGGGAAGCCCCACTAAACAACTCTTTTTTAAG
>NW_020173387.1:497602-511350 GCF_003031525.2 Neophocaena asiaeorientalis asiaeorientalis
GAGATTACCCAGAATATATATATATATTTTTTTAATAAATTTATTTATTTATTTTTGGCTGCATTGGGTCTTTGTTTCTGCGCACAGGCTTTCTCTAGTTGCGGCAAGCGGGTGCTTCTCTTGTTGAAGAACACGGGCTCTAGGCATGCAGGATTCATTAGTTGTGGCACGCAGGCTCAGTAGTTGTGGCTCGCTGGCTCTAGAGTGCAGGCTCAGTAGTTGTGGCACACAGACTTAGTTGCTCTGCAGCATGTGGGATCTTCCCAGACCAGGGCTCGAACCTGTGTCCCCTGCATTAGCAGGTAGATTCTTAACCACTGTGCCACCAGGGAAGTCCATCACCCAGAATATATTTTTTAAAGTTAAACTCAGTGTTCAGATTTGCATCACACAACTTCCTGACAGGTCAAGGGCAGGGGAGAGGGCGGCATCTGGTTCCTGTTTGTGTATCATTTCAGTCTCCGGTGCCTACTTCTTTTCCTTCCCTTTTTGCCTTCTAGCTATTCTACTCCTTGGTTGCTTCTGCCTGAGAGGGTGGGCAGAGGAAATCAAGGGAAGGAAGAAACTTCAAGTACTTTCTACTTTCACTTGTGACAGCTCATCCTGGAGGTTAACTCCCAGGAACCATACAAAGCTGGCAGTGTTACACCTCCACCTCCCTGCCAGTTTAGAAATGAGGAAACTGAGGTTCAGAGAGGGTAAGCGACTTCTCCAAAGCCACATTGCTTTGAAGGGCTGTAGAGCTGGGATTTGAACACAGAGCTCTATACCTGCAAAGTGGAAGACCTTTCTCCTGCAACACACCTTTAAGTGAGATACATTCTTTTTCCATCTTTTTGGCAGTTCTGGCTTAAAATGTGTGCGCGTGTGTGTGTGTGAGTGTGTGAAGGATGTACAGAATTTGAACTGTTAAAGTGATTGCTTTGATCTACCTTTTATAAAAGTTTCCCATGTTGTCCATCATTATTGTGGTCTATTGAAAATTGGCTCTGTTTAAATAGGGGCTGCAACCACTTTATAAACCACTACTAAGTTTTTTGAAGCACCTTTTCTCTTATCAGCAAAATTGGGTCATTGTGGGGTTTTATTCTAAATTTAGATTTACACTTAATAACAAAGGCACATATTAACTACCTGGTAACAGTTTGTTGATGAAGAGAGTGGCAAGTGAAAATATTAAATTAGGATTTCTTTTTATGTTTTTTAGTAGTTTCTGTTGATCTTTAGCTTTGCTAATATCTTCACATTTCAAATTACATAAATTCTGTTTCTCCCAGTACCCAAACATATTGCCCCAAGTCAGTTGTGGGGCCCTTGGAGCGTGGCTGCTCTATTGCTTAACTAAGTTTGGAAAGTGCGTGGAAGGCTTGAGAGATTCCCCTCCAGAGGACAGGCTCCTTCCCCCGCGTGTAACCAAACTTGGATTCATAAAGTTTAGAGGAAACAGGACTCAATAACAAAACATTATGTTAAAAAAAGAGTAGCATTTACCAGAGTGGTTGTGATTGTATTAGCCGAGGCACACACTGGTTCCCCAAACTCACTCTAACTTTACCTAGAGATATAGAAAAGGACATTTCTGGGTAAATAAAGGGACATAAAGCTTTACTGCAAGTCCCAGAATGTGACTTTATGTCACTGAATGTCACCCTCTGTAAATACGAATTTTATTTAAATCTTAGCAATCGTGTAAAATGCCCTTTTTAATGAACCATGCTCTTGATTTAGCCTGGCACTTGAGAAGGTGTGTACAAGTGTCCCTGTCTACATGCATTTGTCTATATATTATTTACAGTGAAGGCTGTTTATTGTGATCCGGGTTAGCTCTGCCCACAGTGATCGAGTACCTACTACGTGCTGAGCTCTGAGTCCTGTGGTACTTTGTGATCCAGAGATTCTAGAAGAGACTGGCACACAAACAGATTGCTTTCATACAGGTTGAGAAGGACACAGCCTGCAAAGGGTTGTGATACCAGGTGCAGTGGGGGCCGAAAGGAGAGAGTGGTGAACTCCTTGACAGCGAGTCCACGTTTGCCAGCGCGATGTTGAGTAGAAACCTGTCTTGTCCTCACCGTATCCCCGGTGTCTAATACAGAGCCTGGCATAGCCCTTTAAGTAAAGGGAGTGGGAAGCTGGCATATCTAAATACACAGGACTTTAAAGCAATCTATACTTTAGACCCTTGTAAGTAGCAAATTGATAAAGATATTGAGGATACAATGGAATCATGTTCAAGGGGGAACTTTTCTGGAAGGTATACCTGTAGGTTTTCCACCTGCCTTTTTTTTTTTTTTTTTTTTTTTTTGCGGTACGCGGGCCTCTCACTGTCGTGGCCTCTTCCGTTGCGGAGCACACGCTCCGGACGCGCAGGCTCAGCAGCCATGGCTCACGGGCCCAGCCGATCCGCGGCATGTGGGATCTTCCCGGACCGGGGCACGAACCCGTGTCCCCTGCATCGGCAGGCGGACTCTCAACCACTGCGCCACCAGAGAAGCCCTCCACCTGCCTTTTTTTTTGTTGGAAGAAAATATAAGAAAGAGTAAATAGAATTAAATAACACTGATAAAGAAATTAGAAAAGAAATAGAAAATTGCCTAGGTTTTATGATAGAGCCTTGGAAATGAAAAAGGGCTGGTTCGATATGCTACGTTAGCAGGAGTTCATTTTGGACTTTACTTCAAAGTGGAGCAGTGCCAAGAGACTGCTGTCTTGCAGAAGGTGCATTACGTTCGTTGGGCGGTAGGGCACTCACCCGCTAGTGCTCAAAAAGATGACCAGATTTCCAGAGACATCCTTGGCTTCCTTTACTAGCCTCGCCATCTATTTAGCTACTCAGATAGCATTTTAAAAGCGAGATACTTACTGTGCTACGTCAGTGAAAATAAACAACCATGAGCTTCCTTGGGCATTTACTGTGGTCGACTGGAATTCTGCCCAAGGTTATTATTAGACATCTTCCTGCTGGTCTTGTTCCAAATGCAACATCCATTTCTTGCAGATTGATAATAGTCGGGCATATTGAACATGGGATCAATGAATGCGTTTCTCCCATTCTTTTAAGTTTATTCTTTCACTATCGCTCCAACCCTCCTACTCCAATTTGCTTAATGTTGAACTCCTTATGGAGGGTATTAATATAAATCAAATATAAGAAGACAGGTCTGTTCTTTGTTTTATTTTGGCATTTGAGCATACAGAAATGGAAAGGGTGTGTCCTCATTCAGGCAGTGAGGGGGATTTAAAGTATTCGGTGACGCAAGGCTTTAGAAGGGAACTGAGAGAAACCTCAGCCCCTGACCAACGATCCACAGTTAGCCAGCTGCTTAGAAACTTCCACACACAGCAAGGCACCAGGTGCTGTGGAGAGAAATAAAAGAAATAATCCAGAGCCCCTGCCCTTGAATATCGTTTTCATGTAACAGGAGGCAGTGGTTTGGTAGGTGGAAGCATGCCAGGATGCTGAAATCCCTTAAGAGAGCTTTTTTTTTTTATAAGTTTGGCTTTAATATATTGGGCTTTCTACAGCATTTAAACTATATTTTATCCATTGAGCAGAAGTACCTCACAGCAGGGGGACTTCCCTGGTGGTCCACTGGGTAAGACTCCGCGCTCCCAATGCAGGGGGACCGGGTTCGATCCCTGGTCGGGGAACTAGATCCCACATTGATCATGCATGCCGCAACTAGGAGTCCGCATGCTGCAACTGAAAGACTCCACAACTAAGACCTGGCACAGCCAAAAAAAAAAAAGCACATCACAGCAGGGAGTACCGCATTATCCTGATCCCCAAGTTAAGACAAGTCCCTGCATTTGAAGAAAAGATGCAGCTTGCTGATCCCCAAACATTTTTGGATATGGAAAGGATCAGTCTATTTCTGAGGGGATCTTAAGCCCTCAGCTGTGAGTGGCACACTCCAGCTGCTATAGTATCGCTGTCCAGTGGAAATACAATGTAATTTAAATTTTTCTAGTAGCCACAATTTAAAACGTTTTTCTAAAAGGTGAAATTATTTTCAGTAATACATTTAATCTGATGTATCTCAAATATTATCATTACACATGTAATCAATATAAAAATGATTAATGAGGTATTTTATATTCTTCATACCAAGTCTGAAATCTGGTGTGTCTATTACACTTACAACACATCTCAGTTCAGACTAGCCAATTTCAAGTGCTCACTAACCACATGTGGCTTTAGAGGGAGCTCAGATACCTGCCCAGCTCTGAGAAGCCACAGTGATAAATACATTTCATGTTGCATAGCACACACGTGTATGTATTTACTCAGAACTAAAAAAAAAAATCACCTTCCTTTACTTCATATTTTACACTCACTTTCTCTGCTCTCCTGTTCTTTTTTTTTAGTAATCTACATGAGAATTAATAAGTTTGAAGTTAGGGGTGGGGTAGTGGAGAAGGAGAGTACTGGATGGATGTGGGAGACTTTAAAGGAGGTAAATGCACCAGGATTTGTAACTGAGCCTGAGGGCAGGCAGTAACAGGGAGAGTCAGTTTTCTGGCTGCAGTGGGTGGGTGCCACCCCTGAGGTGGGAGCATCCGGGAATAGCAGTTTGTGAGAGTTAATGTTGGGGATACCATGGGGACTTCCATTTGAAGGTGTCTAGTTAATGTTTGGTTTTGAAACTCAGAAGAGAATTCTGAGCTGGAGATGTTGATCTGGGAGACATCAGCATGGAGGAGATGGAATTGGAATCGAGGTAGTGAAATCGATGGGAGCGAAATTGGTCAGTTTCTGGACTGATGGAAGAAGTGGATGGAAATGGTTAACTAGCAAGAGTGCCTCAGGGTAATCCTACTATGGGGGCAGTTCTAGAAAATAACTGACCCTGAGCCATCCTATCAGGTTCTTAGAAGGAGTAAAATCGAAGGGCTGTAATTAAAGCTATTAGAAGGCTCCTTATATCTGTCTGTCTCTACATGAAATCTGGTTAAATCAATCTACTTTATCCCAGAATCTTTCCAGGATGTAACCCTGACGAACACCATTTAAAGAGCCAATAGAGGAAGGGTCATGAAAAGAGGACAGACATCTCAAATATCTGGGAGATCAGGGGTACCAAGGGAAGGGTAAGTTCTGTGCAGGGAATGTCCAATAGAACCCAGTGCAGCAGGGAGATCACATGAGATAATAAGGGAAAGTTTCCTTTGGATTTAGGAAGAAGAGGTCAATCATGATGTTTCAGTGAAATGGTGAAAGCAGAGACCAGATAGGTTGAAGAGCATTTCGGAGGTGGGGAAGTAGAAGCTTGAATGAGAGGAGAAGCATCTAGAGTGTATAGGACCCAAAGGTGGATAAATAAGGGTTTAAGATTGAGAGAAGCTAGCCTTTCTCTCCTCTTCTTTTTTTACTTCCATACTTCCCTCTAGCCTTCTTTCCTTCCGTCATCCAGGATGTCAAAGCTTCTGGTTGGCTCATTCTTTTAAGATGGTACCTACTTGCAGTTAAATATGAATGGGACCGAGCCAGTGGGAGAATGTGAAAATGATGGGGAAAATTGACGAAGGGAATGACCCTTAGACTGGAGATGTTGGGATCCAGTGCACAAGACGAAGAATTGGCTTCACGTTGGTAAAGAGATACCTCTCCCACTGTCTTGGCAAAGAAGCTGGTAAGGATGTTTTGGGTTATAAGGGGAAGGGTATAGAAAGTCGAAAGCCTCCCTTATCTGATAGCCTCTGTTTTCTCTGTGAAGGTGGAGGCAAAGTCATAGTGACTTGGTTCTGATAGGTGCAGAAGTTTAATTACGGGACAACCTAGGAAGTCGGGTCCAACCCCAAGGTATTTCCACTGGCCTCCAGGCTGGGGTAGAGGCAGTAGGGGAAGGTGGAAAGGCTGAGTGATTCCTCATGAGAGATGTGGTATTGATGAGCAGAGATGGATCTGTTCCTTTATGGCCTCTGGGGCTCCATACCAACCCCCAAATCAAGGCAGATCCAGATCTGTAGCCCCAGGGGGAACCGGACTGACCTACAGTGAAAGGGCTGGATGCTGGGAAGACAAGTAGGCTGCAGCTTAGACTCTGCTTGCTGGAACCCACAATCTCATTCCAACATCAGTTTTGCCATTGAATTAATTATCATGTGAGCTTCAGCAAATCACTTCTCCTCTCTGGACCTCAATTATGTGACCCACTATGGTTCCAGCTTCAAGACTTTTCCAGTTCCAAGACCGTGATTCTAGCTTCCATAGCCGCGGAACGTTCTTCAACACAGTGTGCTCTGTTTGACCTGAGGCTCGTATCAAAACTCAGGGCTACCCCACTCCTCACCTCCCTTTGTTTTAACCATTTAGAGTAAAAACAGGTTGAATGATCTTATGGCAAGACACACTAGCAAAATATGCATAACAAATGTTCACAAAATACTTTGGAACTTTATATTAATGTCGTACAAACCACTTTTGCTGTCTTCCACTTTATTCTTCATATGCTTCTGTGTTGAATCTCTTTTTAATGTGAACAATAGCCTCCCAATTTATCTACTTAATAATACTGAAGTTCAAAATACTGGGTTTTCCACATGAAAAGGTGCTCAGCATCACTAATCATTAGAGAAATGCAAATCAAAACTACAGTGACGTATCACCTCACACCAGTCAGAATGACCATCATCAAAATATCTAGAAACAGTGCTGGAGAGGGTGTGGAGAAAAGGGAACCCTCCTGCACTGTTGGTGGGAATGCAAATTGATACAGCCGCTCTGGAGAACAGTATGGAGGTTCCTTTAAAAACTAACAATAGGGCTTCCCTGGTGGTGTAGTGGTTGAGAGTCCGCCTGCCGATGCAGGGAACATGGGTTCGTGCCCTGGTCCAGGAAGATACCACATGCCGAAGAGCGGCTGGGCCCCTGAGCCATGGCCGCTGAGCCTGTGTGTCCAGAGACTTGCTCCACAACGGGAGAGGCCACAGCAGTGAGAGGCCCGCGTACCGCAAAAACAACAACAACAACAAAAAAACTAACAATAGAATTACCACATGATCCAGCAATCCCACTACTGGGCATATACCCTGAGAACACCGTAATTCCAAAGGAGACATGTACCACAATGTTCATTGCAGCTCTAATTACAATAGCCAGGACGTGGAAGCAACCTAAGTGTCCATCGACAGATGAATGGATAAAGAAGATGTGGCACGTATGTACAATGGAATATTAGCCATAGAAAGAAACGAAACTGGGTTATTTGTAGTGAGGTGGAATGGACCTACAGTCTGTCATACAGAGTGAAGTAAGTCAGAAAGAGAAAAATACCGTATGCTAACACATATATATGGAATCTAAAGAAAGTGGTTCTGAAGAACCTAGGGGCAGGGCAGGAATAAAGACGCAGACGTAGAGAATAGATCTGAGGATAAGGGGAGGGGGAAGGTTAAGCTGGGACGAAGTGAGAGAGTGGCACGGACATATGTACAGTACCAAGTGTAAAATAGATAGCTAGTGGGAAACAGCCTCATAGCACAGAGAGAGCAGCTTGATGCTTTGTGACCACCTAGAGGGGTGGGATAGGGAGAGTGGGAGGGAGGCTCAAGAGGGAGGGGATATGGGGATATATGTATACGTATAGCTGATTCACTTTGTTGTACAGCAGAAACTAACACAACATTGTAAAGCAGTTATACTCCAATAAAGATGTAAAAACAAAATACTGGGTTCTCTTTGCGGTATAGCAGTATGGCGTTGAACTCCAGGGGCCTTTTTTAACTGATGCTGCCCATCTAAGAATCATATTTGGGATTCAAGACCAACAGTGGGTCAGGCCATAGTCCTGCAACTCCTGCATCTTTTGCTGGTGCCCATACAAAGCTTCTCAGTGCTTCTTAGTGAAATAAATGTAGAAAGGTTTATTCCATCTGATCACTGGAGGCACGATGAAAAGGAGAAAGCAAGGAGGGTAGAAAAAACTAAGTCATTGCAAAATAGGCCTATTTTCTTCCAATAATTTCCCAGGTAACAGCCTCTGCCTTGCTAGGATCTGATTACGTGGTGCTGGCCTCAGACCATAGCATTATTGTTTTAACATTCCTGCCTTCCTCTTTATCCCAGCATGAACCAGGTTGTGTGGGAGGCTGGGGAAGCTGACCGTGCTCGGGGATAAAGAGACAGTTTAGCACTCAGCAGTCTTGAAGACACACTTGAAAATACAGTGATTAGAAAAGAAAGCAGCAAACCCTGGTAGTGCACACCTGTGTAATAATGTACGGGGCTGGCCTGTGGATTCATTTTCATATCATCTCCTCCTTCCTGACAAAGTTTTTGACTTGGCGATTTTTGTTTTCTACTCAGTAAGTCATGCACACTGAACCTGATGTCAGTGTAAAAGGATGCTGAGGGCTATTGAAACTGGCATTTAAGAAAAAGAGCAACAACAATGATAATAGGTTAATAGGAGCATGGTGAATGGTGTGTATGGCCCCCTGGCAACCAAATGTTGTCAGAAGCTTGCTCCTGGTACTCATGGGCTTCTGTGTTTCATCTCTAGTGGGCCTGAGATTGTAGGCACAGTCACATAATACTAAATTCTGTTATACCTCCAGATGGTTTAGTCACGAGGTCATTGTTCTATAGTGACTTCGGGGCTAGAGGTCTCACTCACTTATTTTCCTCCGTTGGCAAATGAGGGAATGGTACGACTAGTTACGATGCATACTGTGTTAGGCGCTGTGCTGGCTGCTTTCTCTGGGTTATCTTGGTCAACCAGGCTGCAGACCTGTAAAATAAGAATGACTATTCCCCACCTTATAAATAAGAAAACCAAGCATTAAGTAATTCCCCAAAGATCAAACACTAACTCATAAAGCTGGGATTTAAATTTCAGTTTGTCTGACTTCTAAAGCCTCCTGTTGCCGCTACACACAGTTCTCCCACATAAATGAGCCGAGAATCACCTGCTCAAGCTCCCAGGTGATTCAGAAACAAGATGTGTTTGGATGCACTTTGAGAAGTGCTGTATTTAGCTCTGCGATATTACGTTTTCTGCTTTGGCACTACGAGTGGAAACAGATCAGATGTCTAAGCTCTTTGTAGTAAATTTAGAAATTCAAAATAAATATATTTGACCCAGCACTTCTACTCCTAGGACGGTTGTACATATGACCACCAAAGACTAGTAGTAAGTTCTTCTTAGCAGCATTATTCATAATAACCCCAAAGTGGAAACTACCCAAATGCCCAGCGGAAGTAGAATAAATAAATCGTAGTATAGTCACACAGTGTCACCCAGCAATGAGAATGAAGAACCTACAACCACCTGCAAAAATAAGGTTGAATTTCACAAACATAATATTGAATGGAAGAAGCCAGACATGAAAGAATATACACTACACCATTCCATTTCTATTAAATATTTTAAAAGTAGGCAAACTAATCTATGATGTTAGAAGTCAGGATAGTGGAAGGAGCACAGGATGGATGCTGGCAGTGGTTGGGTACTTGATGCTATATGTGTTCAGCCTGTGAAAGTTCACTAAGTCGCACACTTAGGATGTGTGCACGTTTCTGTATGTATGTTCTTTTTTTTAATTTTAAAATTTTATTTTTTATACAGCAGGTTCTTATTATCTATTTTATACATATTAGTGTATATATGTCAATCCCAATCTCCCAATTCACCCCACCACCACCATGCCCCAAGCCACTTTCCCCCTTGGTGTCCATATGTTTGTTCTCTACATCTGTGCCTCTATTTCTGCCCTGCAAACTGGTTTATCTGTACCATTTTTCTAGGCTCCACATATATGCGTTAATACATGATATTTGTTTTCTCTCTCTGACTTACTTCACTCTGTATGACAGTCTCTAGGTCCAACCATGTCTCTACAAATGACCCAATTTCGTTCCTTTGTAGGGCTGAGTAATATTCTATTGTATATATGTACCACATCTTCTTTATCCATTTGTCTGTCAAGGGGCATTTAGGTTGCTTTCGTGACCTGGCTATTGTAAATAGTGCTGCAATGAACATTGTGGTACATGACTCTTTTTGAATTATAGTTTTCTCAGGGTATATGCCCAGTAGTGGGATTGCCAGGTCATATGGTAATTTTCTTTTTAGTTTTTTAAGGAACCTCCATACTGGTCTCCACAGTGGCTGTATCAATTCACATGCCCACCAACAGTGCAAGAGGGTTCCCTTTTCTCCACACCCTCTGCAGCATTTGTTGTTTGTAGATTTTCTGATGATGCCCATTCTAACTGGTGTGAGGCGATACCTCATTGTAGTTTTGATTTGATTTCTCTAATAATTAGTGATGTTGGGCAGCTTTTCATGTGCTTCTTGGCCATCTGAATATCTTCTTTGGAGAAATGTCTATTTAGGTCTTCTGCCCATTTTCTGATTGGGTTGTTTGTTTTTTTAATACTGAGCTGCATGAGCTGTTTATATATTTTGGAGACTAATCCTTTGTCTGTTGATTCATTTGCAAATATTTTCACCCATTCTGAGGGTTGTCTTTTCATCCTGTTTGTAGTTTCCTTTGCTTTGCAAAAGCTTTTAAGTTTCATTAGGTCCCATTTGTTTATTTTTGTTTTCATTTCCATTACTCTAGGAGGTGGATCAAAAAAGATCTTGCTGTGATTTTCGTCAAAGAGTGTTCCTCCTATGTTTTCCTCTAAGAGTTTTCTAGTGTCCAGTCTTACATTTAGGTCTCTAATCCATTTTGAGTTTATTTTTGTGTATGGTGTTAGGGAGTGTTCTGATTTCATTCTTTTACATGTAGCTGTCTAGTTTTCCCAGCACCACTTACTGAAGAGGCTGTCTTTTCTGCATTGTATACTCTTGTCTCCTTATCAAAAATAAGGTGACCGTAGGTGCATGCATTTGTCTCTGGGCTTTCTATCCTGTTGCATTGATCTATATTTCTATTTCTGCCAGTACCATGCTGTCTTGATTACTGTAGCTTTGTAGTATAGACTGAAGTCTGTGAGCCTGATTCCTCCAGCTCCGTTTTTCTTTCTCAAGACTGCTTTGCCTATTCAGTGTCTTTCGTGTCTCCATACAAATTTTAAGATTTTTTGTTCTAGTTCTGCAAAAATGCCGTTAGTAATTTGATAGGGATTGCACTGAATCTGTAGATTGCTTTGGGTAGTATAGTCATTTTCACAATATTGATTCTTCCAATCTGAGAACATGGTATATCTCTCCATCTGTTTGTGTCATCTTTGAATTCCTTCATCAATGTCTTATAGTTTTCTGAGTACAGGTCTTTTCCCTCCTTAGGTGGATTTATTCCTAGGTATTTTATTTTTTTTGTTGCAATGGTGAAAGGGATTCTTTCCTTAATTTTTCTTTCTGATCTTTCGTTGTTAGTGTATAGGAATGCAAGAGATTTCTGTGCATTAATTTTGTATCCTGCAACTTTATCAAATTCGTTGATTAGCTCTAGTAGTTTTCTGGTGGCATCTTTAGGATTCTCTATGTATGGAGAATGTATATTCTCTATGTCATTTGCAAACAGTGACAGTTTTACTTCTTCTTTTCCAATTTACATTTCATTTCTTTTTCTTCTCTGATTGCTGTGGCTAGGACATCGAAAACTGTGTTCAGTACTAGTGGTGAGAGTGGACATCCTTGTGTTGTTCCTGATCTTAGAGGAAATGCTTTCAGTTTTTCACCATTGAGAATGATGTTTGTTGTGGATTTGTCGCATATGGCCTTTATTATGTTGAGGTAGGTTCCCTCTATGCCCACTTTCTGGAGAGATTTTATCATAAATGGGTGTTGAATTTCTGTGCATTAATTTTGTATCCTGCAACTTTATCAAATTCGTTGATTAGCTCTAGTAGTTTTCTGGTGGCATCTTTAGGATTCTCTATGTATGGAGAATGTATATTCTCTATGTCATTTGCAAACAGTGACAGTTTTACTTCTTCTTTTCCAATTTACATTTCATTTCTTTTTCTTCTCTGATTGCTGTGGCTAGGACATCGAAAACTGTGTTCAGTACTAGTGGTGAGAGTGGACATCCTTGTGTTGTTCCTGATCTTAGAGGAAATGCTTTCAGTTTTTCACCATTGAGAATGATGTTTGTTGTGGATTTGTCGCATATGGCCTTTATTATGTTGAGGTAGGTTCCCTCTATGCCCACTTTCTGGAGAGATTTTATCATAAATGGGTGTTGAATTTTGCCAAAAGATTTTTTGCATCTACTGACATGATCATATGGTTTTTATCCTTCAATATGTTAATATGGTGTATCACGTTGATTGATTTGCATATATTGAAGAATCCTTGCATTCCTGGAATAAACCCCACTTGATCATGGTGTATGACCCTTTTAATGTGCTGTTGGATTCTGTTTGCTAGTATTTTGTTGAGGATTTTTGCATCTATGTTCATCAGTGATACTGCCCTGTAGCTTTCTTTCTTTGTGACATCCTTGTCTGGTTTTGGTATCTGGGTGCAATGGTGGCCTCGTAGAATGAGTTTGGGAGTGTTCCTCCCTCTGCTATATTTTGGAAGACTTATATATTGAGGTGCTCCTGTGTTGGGTGCATAAATATTTACAATTGTTATATCTTCTTTTTGGATCCACCCCTTGATCATTATGTAGTGTCCTTCTCTGTCTGTTGTAATAGTCTTTATTTTAAAGTCTATTTTGTCTGATATGAGAATTGCTACTCCAGCTTTCTTATGAGACTGTCCTCAGTTCTTTTCATTCTGTTTTTTTTAATTCTTCTCTGCAGTAGTTATTTCTGCTATTTTATCTACCAGGTCACTTATCCGTTTTTCTGCCTCAGTTATTTTGCTATTGATCCCTTCTAGAGTATTTTTAATTTCATTTATTGTGTTGTTCATCGTTGCCTGTTTCCTCTTTAGTTCTTCTAGGTCCTTATCAAATGTTTGTTGCATTTTGTCTATTCTATTTCCAAGGTTTTGGATCATCATTATTATCATTATTCTGAATTCTTTTTTAGGTAGACCACCTATTTCCTCTTCATTTTTTAGGTCTGGTGGGTTTTTATCTTGCTCCTTCATCTCCTGTACGTTTCTCTGTTTTCTCATTTTGCGTAATTTACTGTGTTTGGGGTCTCCTTTTTGCAGGCTCCAGATTCGTCATTCACGGGGCTCAGCTTTGGATTTGGACCCGCCTCTGCCTTTAGGTCACTTGAGGGCGTCTGTTCTTCGCTCATACAGGATGGGGTTAAAGGAGCAGCAGCTGATTTGGGGGCTCTGGCTCACTGAGGCCGGGGGGAGGGAGGGGTACGGAGTGCGGAGTGAGCCTGCGGCGGCAGAAGCCGGTGTGACGTTGCAGCAGCCTGAGGCGCGCCGTGCGTCTCCTGGGGAAGTTGTCCCTGTATCCGGGACCCTGACAGTGGCGGGCTGCACAGGCTCTGGGGAGGGCAGGTGTGGATAGTGACCTGTGCTTGCGCACAATCTTCTTGGTGGCGGCAGCAGCAGCCTTAGTGTCTCATTCCTGTCTCTGGAGTCTGCGCTGATAGCCGCGGCTCACACCAGTCTCTGAAGCTCCTTTAAGCAGCGCTCTTAATCCCCTATGTAGAACAGTATGGAGGTTCCTTAAAAAACTACAAATAGAACTACCATATGACCCAGCAATCCCACTACTGGGCATATACCCTGAGAAAACTATAATTCAAAAAGAGTCATGTACCACAATGTTCATTGCAGCACTATTTACAATAGCCAGGTCACGGAAGCAACCTAAGTGTCCATCAACAGATGAATGGATAAAGAAGATGTGGCACATATATACAATGGAACATTACT
>NW_020173387.1:511396-512474 GCF_003031525.2 Neophocaena asiaeorientalis asiaeorientalis
TATATATATGTATATAGTGCTACTCCCTTCTGGCTTGTAGAGTTTCTGCTGAGAAATCAGCTGTTCACCTTATCGGAGTTCCATTGTATGTTATTTGTCTTTTTTTCCATTGTTGCTTTCAATAATTTTTCTTTGTCTTTAATTTTTGTCAATTTGATTACCTTGTGTCTTGGCATGTTTTTCCTGGGGTTTATCCGTTATGGGACTCTATGCACTTCCTGGACTTGGGTGGCTCTTTCCTTTCCCATGTTAGGGAAATTTTTGACTATAATCTCTTCAAATATTATCTCGGGTCCTTTCTCTCTCTCTCTTCTCCTTCTGGGATCCCTGTAATGCGAATGTTGTTGCGTTTAATGTTGTCCCAGAGGTCTCTTAGGCTGTCTTCATTTCTTTTCATTCTTTTTTCTTTCTTCTGTTCTGTGGCAGTGAATTCCACCATTCTGTCTTCCAGGTCACTTATCCGTTCTTCTGCCTCAGTTATTCTGCTATTGATTCCTTCGAGTGTAGTTTTCATTTCAGTTATTGTATTGTTCATGTCTGTTTGTTCTTTAAGTCTTCAAGGTCTTTCTTAAATATTCCTTGCATCTTCCTGATCTTTGCCTCCATTCCTGGATCATCTTCACTATCATCATTCTGAATTCTTTTTCTGGAATGTTGCCTATCTCCACTTCATGTAGTTGTTTTTCTGGGGTTTTATCTTGTTCCTTTCTCTGGTACATAAGCCCTGTGCCTTTTCATTTTGTCTATCTTTCTGTGAATCTGTATGTGTGTTATTATTTAAGATTAAGTTTAAAGATATTCTTATCACTGTAATAGGGAGAAAGTATGCTCCACCACAGATTTCCCATTTGCAAACAATTCTGGTGATCTAATAGGTAACACTCTAGGGAAGAGTATCAGATCCTACCTACAGTTACAGCTCGTGGCTGCTCACAGAGCTTCAATGTGCTCAGTCCTTCCAGGAGTCGGTATACCCAACCCCAAAGAGAATGTAGGTAAGCCCTTGAACTAAACGTGCCTTATATCTAGGACCAGTCCATCCCTAGTCAGGTAATCTGTGAATTAAAATCCATGGTGC
>NW_020173387.1:512710-515559 GCF_003031525.2 Neophocaena asiaeorientalis asiaeorientalis
TATATATATGTATATAGTGCTACTCCCTTCTGGCTTGTAGAGTTTCTGCTGAGAAATCAGCTGTTCACCTTATCGGAGTTCCATTGTATGTTATTTGTCTTTTTTTCCATTGTTGCTTTCAATAATTTTTCTTTGTCTTTAATTTTTGTCAATTTGATTACCTTGTGTCTTGGCATGTTTTTCCTGGGGTTTATCCGTTATGGGACTCTATGCACTTCCTGGACTTGGGTGGCTCTTTCCTTTCCCATGTTAGGGAAATTTTTGACTATAATCTCTTCAAATATTATCTCGGGTCCTTTCTCTCTCTCTCTTCTCCTTCTGGGATCCCTGTAATGCGAATGTTGTTGCGTTTAATGTTGTCCCAGAGGTCTCTTAGGCTGTCTTCATTTCTTTTCATTCTTTTTTCTTTCTTCTGTTCTGTGGCAGTGAATTCCACCATTCTGTCTTCCAGGTCACTTATCCGTTCTTCTGCCTCAGTTATTCTGCTATTGATTCCTTCGAGTGTAGTTTTCATTTCAGTTATTGTATTGTTCATGTCTGTTTGTTCTTTAAGTCTTCAAGGTCTTTCTTAAATATTCCTTGCATCTTCCTGATCTTTGCCTCCATTCCTGGATCATCTTCACTATCATCATTCTGAATTCTTTTTCTGGAATGTTGCCTATCTCCACTTCATGTAGTTGTTTTTCTGGGGTTTTATCTTGTTCCTTTCTCTGGTACATAAGCCCTGTGCCTTTTCATTTTGTCTATCTTTCTGTGAATCTGTATGTGTGTTATTATTTAAGATTAAGTTTAAAGATATTCTTATCACTGTAATAGGGAGAAAGTATGCTCCACCACAGATTTCCCATTTGCAAACAATTCTGGTGATCTAATAGGTAACACTCTAGGGAAGAGTATCAGATCCTACCTACAGTTACAGCTCGTGGCTGCTCACAGAGCTTCAATGTGCTCAGTCCTTCCAGGAGTCGGTATACCCAACCCCAAAGAGAATGTAGGTAAGCCCTTGAACTAAACGTGCCTTATATCTAGGACCAGTCCATCCCTAGTCAGGTAATCTGTGAATTAAAATCCATGGTGCCCAATCTATATGTGTTGTCTAACAATGGCCTGGCTTTATGATTTGTAGGCTCAGAAGGAAGTGGTTGGAATTGTTTAACTAGTAAGGGTGCCTCAGGATAATCCTGCAAATTGCAGAAAAGCTGACCCTGAGCCGTCCTATCAGGTTTTTAAAGGGAAGCAAAATCAAGAGCTGTGGTTAAAGCAATTAGAATCCTCCCTGTATCTGCCTATCTCCATATGCAATCTGGTTAAATTAATCTACTTTCCCCTACAGTCTTCCAGGATGTTACCTCGAAAAACAACATTTAGAGAGTCAATAGAGGAAGGGCCATGGAAAGAAGACAGAGAGGTATTTCTCAAAAAGGTGGGAGATCAGGGTCCAAGAGCAAAGCACCTCGTTGGCAGGTACACTTACACAGGTTTTCCATATATGTATTTTTTTTTTATTAAAGAAGTCATCCAGTTTGCAGAACCAGTCTTCTTTGGAACATCTTTCTTTGGAAAATCTTTCTTCATTGGAACATCTTTAGTGGCTCAGAAAAAAAGGGTTTTATTATTGAAATAGAATCTAGCAAATACCTCAAGCTGAGACATGGTAGAAATATCTGTACTTCCACCCAACTGTATAGCAAACCTCCCACACTGCATAATTTGTTCTAATGCTTGTTTTTTCCAGTCTTCAGCAATGTTTTCTATATGTCTTCCAAATATATTTGCTGACAAAGGAATGCATTTTTTTTAAGGAATGCATTTTTGTTTGACATCAAGTTTTTTCTACACATTAGAGCAGCCAATTTTACTGTGACTTGAAGAGCAGGTGTTTCTGCAATGAGACTTTTGGTTTTTCTCTATTGAATTGTAGCAACTCGGAAAAGGCTTCTAAACATTTATCATTTGTGGAACGTTATTTTGTGAAGTACAGGATTGAGTATCACATCTTGAAATGTTGCTGAAAAACATCAAAGAGATTTGTCTGCATGTTCTGAATGCTTCATTTTTAAGTATCGTGGTAATTACAATAGCTTCATACCATCATTAGCTAATATCTCAAGGTACAATATATGCTCCAGGTGAAGTTTAATGCTAATAGCACATATTTCAAAGTCTTCTTAGCGATCATTTTCAATTCAGCTGTCTTTTTGTCAAATCTAATGAGGCCATTATTGTTCACACCTGATAATGTGGCTGCTGCAGAACGTATACAAAGAGTAGAAAGGTCAGCTTGGCCACTTTTCTGGTGTTGGTTTGTGCTTATGGTATCTTCACTTTCCTATTTCATTGCAGGAAATGTTTTAAGCCACCTGCTGGTCTTGTGAGCATTGCTTTAGTTAAAACTAGGTAATATAATCCACAAAGGCACTCATATGGGCCCAGGTGAACTGTATTTTACTGCAGTAAGCCGAAAGTAAATGAAAATATCAGGGGACCCAGGCCACCCTTCTCTATTGTAATGACTTGCATTCTTCCTTTGAAACACCTTGTAGACTTTATGTTGACAGAGATGGGGCACCAGGGTAATTTTGGAAATTATAGCTGGTTGTTAGTAATCCTTCCTTCCTTGTTTTTTTTCTTTCTTTTTTTTTTTTTTTTTACAACCACTGCGCCACCAGGGAAGCCCTCTTGTTTTTTAACATGAAAAAATAAATTTAGATACAAGTGTTGCTCTCTAATCGATTGTTTTGCGCATCCCACGTTAGAAAACCCTGGTCTTCATATTTTAAATCTTGCCCTTGGATCCATCCATGAGTGAGAGAATTGCATTCTCAGGCTGTGTGTTTGACCCCTTATAG
>NW_020173387.1:515587-516545 GCF_003031525.2 Neophocaena asiaeorientalis asiaeorientalis
TTTGAACTGCTTTTTGATTCTGGGGCTCTGCCTTACAGGGAGGGTGCTACAGAGACAAACATAAAAAACAGGATTGTCTTTATCAGGAGGATGTCATTGAATATGTTGGTGTCGCTATGGCATCACCCAACATGCCCCTTATAAAGGCATCATGGGAGGAATTTCAGTAAAAACTTGGCATCAGGAAATGCTGTGCTTCTCCTATCTCTTTTGGGTTTTGCCTAAAGAGAATATCAACTTTGTCTTCCTGTTTGCTTTGACTGCTGGGAGCTTAAAGACATTTTTGTGCCCTGCCCCCTGAAATGTAGAGGACCATGATAGACATTCCTGTGTGCTCATTTCACCCTGGGCCTTTTTTCAAAACCCCTGTTTCCATCCTCACTCACATGTTGCAACTATTATTTTAAACTTCCATTATTTTATTTTATTTTTTATGATGGCTTTTATTGTTAAATTACCTTATATTTCTTTCTTTCTTTTTTTAAAAAAAATTTCTTGGCCAAGCTGCACGGCATGCAGAATCTTAGTTCCCCGACCAGGGATCACATCCGCACTCCTGCAGTGGAAGCATGGAGTCTTAACCACTGGACAACCAGGGAAGTCCCAACTTTCATTTTTTTAAAAGTCACCTCAAGTCCTATAAGGAAGGAGATGGAGATGAATAAGAAATAAGATTACTATTGGTACTCATTGTAAATGCCGTGAGCTCAGTTACCTAAGAAAAAATGGATTTAGTGTATGGAATTTTTATCTCCAGGTAAAGGTAATTATTTTCTATTGTGCGTAGCATCTATGCATTTCTTTTTTTTTCCACATCTTTATTGGAGTATAATTGCTTTACAATGGTGTGTTAGTTTCTGCTTTATAACAAAGTGAATCAGTTATACATATGTCCCCATATCTCTTCCCTCTTGCATCTCCCTCCCTCCCACCCTCCCTATCCCACCCCTCTAGGTGG
>NW_020173387.1:517234-528797 GCF_003031525.2 Neophocaena asiaeorientalis asiaeorientalis
GGCTCTCCCACCTCAGAGGCACAGCCCTGACTCCTGGCTGCAGCACCAAGAGCCTTTCATCCACACTGCTCAGAATAAAAGAGAGAAAAAGTAGGAAGGAAGGAGATAAAAGAAAAGAAAATAAAGTTATTAAAATAAAAAAGAATTATTAAGAAAATTATACACATACACACACACAAAAAGAGGAAAATGGGAAAAAAATAATAAATCTTGCTCTCAAAGTCCAGCTCCTCAATTTGGGATGATTTGTTGTCTATTCAGGTGTTTCAGAGATGCAGGGTACATCAAGTTGATTGTGGAGATATAATCCGCTGCTCCTGAGGCTGCTGGGAGCGATTTCCCTTTCTCTTCTTTGTTCGCACAGCTCCTGTGGTGGCAGAGGCCGGCATGACGTTGCACCAGCCTGAGGCCCGCCGTGCGTTCTCCCGGGGAAGTTGTCCCTGGATCACGGGACTCTGGCAGTCGCGGGCTGCACAGTCTCCCTGGAAGGGGGATGTGGATAGTGACCTGTGCTCGCACACAGGCTCCTTGGTGGCGCCCGCAACAGCCTTAGTGTCTCATGCCCATCTCTGGGGTCTGCGCTTTAGCCGCGGCTCCCGCCAGTCTCTGTAGCTCCTTTAAGCAGCGCTCTTAATCCTCTCTCCTCGCGCACCAGGAAACAAAGAGGCAAGAAAAAGTCTCTTGCCACTTCGGCAGGTCCAGACTTTTCCCCGGACTCTCTCCCGGCTAGCCATGGCGCACTAACACCCTGCTTGCTGTGTTCATGCCGCCAACCCCAGTCCTCTCCCTGCGCTCCGACTGAAGCCCGAGCCCCAGCTCCCAGCCCCACCAGCCCTGGCGGCTGAGCAGACAAGCCTCTCGGGCTGGTGAGTGCCGGTAGTCACCGATCCTCTGTGCGTGAACCTCTCCGCTTTGCCCCCTGCACCTCTGTTGCTGTGCTCTCCTCCGCGGCCGAAGCTTTCCCCCTCCGCCACCCACAGTCTCTGCCCGTGAAGGGGCTTCTAGTGTGTGGAAACCTTTCCTCTTCCACAGCTCCCTCCCACTGGTGCAGGTCCCGTCCCTATTGTTTTGTCTGTTTATTCTTTTTTCTTTTGCCCTACCCAGGTACGTGGGGAGTTTCTTGCCTTTTGGGATGTCTGAAGTCTTCTGCCAGCATTCAGTAGGTGTTCTGTAGGAGCTGTTTCACGTGTAGATGTATTTCTGATATATCTGTGGGGAGGAAGGTGATGTCCGCGTCTTACTCTTCTGCCATCTTCCCCCTCCCTATGCATTTCTTAATTTTAAGAAGTCATTAATTGTAAGACATGCTTCCCTTTCAGAGGTGTTAAAGTGTCAGAAAATGGCCAACATGGATTTTAAGTCATTAATTGCAAGACCCCTTCTCATCTCAGACATGTTCAAATGGGGAGGAAAATGTACATTTTAGTATCAATGCAATGTGATATTATTTGTAGTACTAAGAGTCTTCCAGCTATTTGAAATCCACTGCTGTGGGGTTTGGAAGGTGGCACATGGGGGAGTTATGGATTATGGATGGTCAGTGTTTTAAGGGTAGAATAAAATTCATAATAATATTCTGATCCCTGATAGTTGGAAGGGCAGTAATTACTAGCCTGACCTAGATGTGGGTATTTACACATTGTTTTAAAAAATGGAATTCTTGTGAGGGGACTCTAGATAAAGTTGGAAAATGTGTTTTTTTAAAAAGATACTTAAGATAGTTTTTAGACTACTGTTGTTTTGCTTTTAACTGACTTCAAAATACTTATTCTCGGGGCCTTCTTTGTGGCGCAGTGGTTGAGAGTCCGCCTGCCGATGCAGGGGGCACGGATTCGTGCCCTGGTCCGGGAGGATTCCACATGCCGCGGAGCGGCTGGGCCCGTGAGCCATGGCCACTGAGCCTGTGTGTCCGGAGCCTGTGCTCTGCGACGGGAGAGCCCACAACAGTGAGAGGCCCGCGTACCGCCAAAAAAAAAAGTCTATTAATAAAAAAATAATGAAGTTGAATACTATTTAAATGGTACGATAAAATAATCATAATATATTGAGTGAAAAAAACTGTCCATGCAGTAAGATTCCAAAGTTGTTAAAATGTTTATATAACCTATCAGAAAGCTTGAAAAAGAAGTGTAGAAAATGTTAACACTGATTGTATTTGTCAAGCAGAATTCTTACAAGTTTTGCCTTCCTCTCTTTATTTTCTCAAGTTCCTAGTAGTATATATCATGATGATAAAAGTTATGGAACATTGATAAGTGTATTTATTTTTTTCTTATGTGAGTTTAATCTTCATCAATAATCTTCATCCATAATCATTCTCTCTAGTTCTTTTATCAATAATCATTCTCTCTCCAGTGACTTTAAATTTCCCCATTCAACACATATTTATAGAGGACATTTTATACAGCAGGTACTGCCTTAGGAAGTAGGGATATAGTAGTGAATAGAGCAGACTTAGTCCCTGTTTCTTGGAGTTTCCATAGTAGTTGGGGTAGACAGGCCATAAATATACATTGTTTCCTCATCTGCCCACCAGGACCTCGCTTTAACCTGCACTCACCCCCTTACCTGAATTAATGAATCTAGTCTAGTGGTTTTAAATATCGTTTATATTCTGATTGCTTCTTAACCTGTATTGCTAGCTTAGTCCTCTGTCCCAGACTCCAGACTTGTACAACCAGCTGCCTACCTGACACCTCCACTTGGAGATCTAATAGGCATGTCAAATCAAGTGTGTGAAATTTTATTTTTTTCTTCCAGTTTTATTGAGATATACTTGACATATAGCACTATAAGTTTAAGGTGTACAGCATAATGAATTGACTTACATACGTTATGAAATGATTATCACAATAGGTTTTATGAACATTTGTCCTCTCCTATAGATAGATACAAAATTAAAGAAATAAGAAAAAAATTTTTCCTTGTGTTGAGAACTCCTAGGATTTACTCTCCTAACTTTCATATATGACATACAGCAGTGTTAATTATATTTATCATGTTGTACATTACATCCCTAATAGTTACTTATCTTATAACGGGAAGTTTGTACCTTTTGACCCCCTTGATCCAATTTCCCCCTCCACCACCGGTGGTAACACCAAATCTGATCTCTTTTTCTATGAGTTTGTTTTTGAAGGATAATTGACCTACAACACTATGTTCCTGTTACACAATGTAGTGATTTGATATCTCTATACATTTCAGAATGATCACCACTGTCTAGTTATGATATGTCAACATAGAAAGATATTGCAGTTATTAACTATATTCCCCACACTGTACATTTCATATCCATGACTCATTTATTTTGCTACTGGAAGTTTGTACCTCTTAATCTCCCTCACCTATTTCTTTCCTCCCCTCACACCCCTCTCCTTTGGCAACCACCTGTTTTTTCTGTGTATCTATAACTCTGTTTTGTTTTGTTTGTTCATTTCTTTTTAAAATTCCATATATAAGTGAAATCATACAGTCTTTGTCTTTCCGTGTCTGACTTATTTCACTTAGCATAAAACCTTCTAGATCCATCCATGTTGTCACAGATGGCAAGATTTCATTCTTTTTTATGACTGAGTAATATTCCACTGTGTACGTGTGCATGTGTGTGTGTGTATGTATACACATATATGTGTATACACACATATATTTATATATATTTACATGTATACATACATACCACATCTTCTTTATCCATTCATCTATTGATGGTCCCTTAGGTTGCTTATGTATCTTGGCTGTTGTAAATAAGGCTGCAATGAACATAGGGGTCCGTATATCTTTTCTAATTGTTGTTGTTTTCTTTGAATATATACCCAGAAGTGGAACTGCTGGATCATATAGTAGTTCTATTTTTAATTTTTTGAGGAACCCCCATACTGTTTTCCATAGTGGCTACACCAACTTAAATTCCCACCAACAGTGCACAAGCATTCCCTTTTCTCCACATTTTAGCCAACACATGTTATTTCTTTTTCTTTTTGATGATAGCCATTCTGACAGGTGTAAGGTGATGTCTCATTGTGGTTTTGATTTGCATTTCCTTGATGATTAGTGATGTTGAGCATCTTTTTATGTGCCTGTTGACCATCTGAATGTCTTCTTTGGAAAAATGTCTATTCAGATCGTCTGCCCATTTTTTAACTGGGTTGTTTGTTCTTTTGATGTTGAGTTGTATGAGTTCTTTGTGTATTTTGGATATTAACCCCTTATTTGATATATCATTTGCAAATATCTTCTCCCATTCAGTAGGTGATCTTTTCATTTTGTTGATAGTTTCCCTCACTGTGCAAAAGCTGTTTAGTGTGATGTCATCCCATTTGTTTATTTTTGCTTTTGTTTCCCTTGCCTGAGAAGACATACCCCCCCCCACCCCAAATACTACTAAGATCAGCATCAAAGAGAGTACTGCCTGTGTTTTCTAGTACAAGTCTTATGGTTTCAGGTCTTATATTTAAGATTTTAATCCATTTTGAATTTATTTTTCTGTATGGTATGAGAGACTAGTCCAGTTTGATTCTTTTGCATGTAGCTGTCCAGTTTTCCCAATACCATTTATTAAAGATATTGTCTTTTCCCCATTGTATATTCTTGCCTCATTTGTTGTAGATTAAACAAATCTATATAAACGTGTGGGTTCAGAAATGGAATTGTTGGGCTTCCCTGGTGGCGCAGTGGTTGAGAGTCTGCCTGCCGATGCAGGGGACACGGGTTCGTGCCCCGGTCCGGGAAGATCCCACATGCCGTGGAGCGGCTGGGCCCATGAGCCATGGCTGTTGGGCCTGCGCGTCCAGAGCCTGTGCTCCGCAACAGGAGAGGCCACAACAGTGAGAGGCCCGCGTACTGCCAAAAAAAAAGAAAAAAGAAATGGAATTGTTGATCTCCCCATCCTGTCCCTGCCACCCTCAAACCTACGCCTCCAGTGTCCTCCTCATCATAGGGAATGGCAATGCCATCTTTCCAGTTCTGCAGGCCAGTAACTTTGGTGTTATCCTGTCTCCTCTCATTCTTTCACACGCTGCATCCAATCACTTCCAAATTTTATTTATTGAGAATCTATCCAGAATCTGACCACTTCTTACCACTTCTAGTGCCATCCCTCACCCTGGCCCCAGCCTCCATCTACTCTTGCCTGGTTATGATACCAGATGTCTCAGGGGTTTTCTTGCTTTTACCTTTGACGACTTGTAGTTTGTGCTCAATATAGCAGCCAGGTGGTCCTGTTAAAACTAATTAGATCATATCGCTCTCTGTTCAAAACTTGCCAATGGTTTCCATCTCCTCAGAGTGAAAGCCAGTCTTTATAGCATCCTAAAAACCCCACAGCGTTGGGTGCCTTCCATCGCCTTCCTTCAGCCTCACCTCTCTGGCTGTATTTCTTACTACTTTTCTTTTTTGCTCACTTCCTCCAGGCATACTTTCCTTCTTGTTATTCCTGGTAGAAGCCAGGCATGCTCCTGCCTCAGGGCCTTTGCACTTGCTGTTTTCTCTGCCTGGAGTGTTCTTTTACCACATGGCTCAATTGATCCTTTATATATTTACACATATATCAACTTCCTTAACTATCCTATTTACAGTTGTACCCCCTAACTCCCTTTCTCCCTTCGTTGCCTTATTTTTTTCCTATAGCACTTATCTTCTTTTAACATACTACACATTTTACAATTTTTTTTGTGGTTCATCATCTTTAAGCATCACAAGGCCAGGATTTTTTTCTGTTTTTTTTTTTTTTTTTTTCTGTTTTGTTCCTGTATGTAACCTCAGAACCCAAAATAATGCCTGGAATACAGTAAGAACTCAAGTAGTGTTTGTTGGAAAAATAAATGATGGGTGGATACTGTGAAGACAATTAATTTTTTTATTATTATTTTTAAAATTTATTTATTTTAGGCTGTGCTGGGTCTTCATTGCTGCGTTCCGGCTTTCTCAAGTTGCGGCGAGCAGGGGCTCCTCTTCGTTGCAGTGCAGTGGCTTCTCATTGTGGTAGTTTCTCTTGTTGCGGAGCGTGGGCTCTAGGCGCGCGGGCTTCAGTAATTGTGGCACGTGGGCGCAGTAGTTCTGGCGCACGGGCTTAGTTGCTACACGGCGTGTGGGATCTTCCCAGACCAGGGCTCGAAACTGTGTCCCCTGCATTGGCAGGAATTTTTTTTTTTCAGGAAGATTCTTAACCACAGTACCACCAGGGAAGCCTGAAGACAACTTAAATGATTTTTGAAAGCTCAAATGAGTTTTACACGTTCCAGATACCTGGGAATAATGTCATTTATCAGTGAGTTTATGGATAATACTTGTTATTTTTTAAAGTACTCATTTTCTGTTAAATAGCTTTTCCCCCTTACATTCAAGACACTTGATCCTTGGTTAAATTTCCTGCATCTCTGAATACACAGGGTAGGAAATATTTCTTTAAATTTATTTTTAAATTAGACACATTGTATGAATGTGTTCTCATGGTAAAAAGTAAACAAACTAAGAGATATATACAGAGTAAACAATGAAAACATTCTTTCATCTCTTCTCGTGATGCTATCTTCTTCCCCAGCGGTAACTCCAGTTAAAAATTTGTTGTGTAGTTTTCTAGGCCAGTGCTGTCCAATAGAACTTTCTGTGATGATTGGAATGTTCTATATCTGTGATAATACAGTAGCCACTAGCCACACGTGGTTATTGAGCATTTGAAGTGTGGCTAGTGGGACTGAGAAACTGACTTGTTATATATAAATTTAATCAATCATAACTTGAATTTTAATTGCTACATACAGTTAATGCTAGGCATTGGACAGCACAGTTCTAAACTGTTTCTACACAATTACCTAGTTCTCTCTCTCTTTAACCATAAATGACATCATACTATATAACATGTATACATAGTAGACATATT
The DNA here is from genome assembly GCF_003031525.2 of Neophocaena asiaeorientalis asiaeorientalis. NCBI lineage: Eukaryota > Metazoa > Chordata > Mammalia > Artiodactyla > Phocoenidae > Neophocaena > Neophocaena asiaeorientalis. The sequence continues at coordinate 524,115 of NW_020173387.1, forward strand.
GTTTTGTGACTTGCTTTTTGCATTGAACAAAATGTCTTCGAAATCATTCCCTGTCTGTGCAGATGTATCTGTCTTACTGTTTTTAATGGTGCCTCTTACTTTATAATATGTACATACCATACTTAGCTAAATGAAAAATGGATATTTCTTGGTGCTAAGCCGTGTACTGGGTCTCCTTTTCCTCTGCTCCACTGGCATCTGTGGAGGCTTTGCACCAGCTGCCTGATCTGAGATTTTACATCGTCAGTAACACAGTCCAAGACTCCAGTGATTCATATGTGTTGGGCCTCTGGTCAACTCCAAGATCTACTTTTTCTTTCCTCTCTATTTTCAAAAGACTAATATTCTGATCCCAAATAAAATCAGGCCTTAAAAAAATATATTCAGTGACGGGTAAATACAGACCTGACAGCATGAGACTGAGGGAAGAGTTTTGTGCCATCTTTTTGTGTTTCTGATTTTGCAGTTCTAAAGCTGGCCCGTCCTGAAGCAAAAGCCCTCCGTGGGCGAAGTAGATTCTTTCCGAAGTTCTGCTCTTGTCTCTTGCGTATCCTGACTAAAATGTTCTGTCCTAAAAGTCTTTCCAGCTGGAAGACATTCTTGAGACAGTTATGGCTTTTTTTTTTTTTGGTACGCGGGCCTCTCACTGTTGTGGCCTGGCCCGCTGCGGAGCACAGGCCTTGGACACGCAGGCTCAGCGGCCATGGCTCACGGGCCCAGCCGCTCCGCGGCATGTTGGATCTTCCCGGACCGGGGCACGAACCCGCCTCCCCTGCATAGGCAGGCGGACTCCCAACCACTGCGCCACCAGGGAAGCCCTATGGCTTTATTAACTATGGGTAATTCCCTTTTCAGTTGATTTCTGTGCTTCTAATATGCATCATCACCATTTGCTAGCTAAATTTATTGAGCCTGGCCTCAGACTTTTATATGTACTGTATCAGTCAAGTCCTGTCGAGACATAGACGGCTTTCTCTAAAGGGGAAATTTGAAGAGAGGGTAACAAAGGGACCATTTACAAAGGCATGGGCAGAGTTTAAGGAAACCTCAAGGCATAGTATGGTACCTGAGGCCTAGGGACACTTGGGGGTTGACAGCCCTAGGCATGAAGGGGCAGGGGCATAATGTGGTTACCAGAACCTCATGGAGCTGTGGCTTCCTAAGGGAGGATGCCAGGGAGATGAGTGTCCTGAGCTCGTTCTTGTCCTACCCTCAAGCGTTTTGCATGCTTCCCATGGACCCAACCCAACTGGAAGCGGGAAGGCAAGGGAGCTCATTGGTGCAGTCCATACACAAAGCCATGCAGAGAGGAGTAGAGAAGGGGAGGAAAAAGTAGATTCTGGAGAGGCAGAAGGAAGATAATGGCCATTGATTTATGGAAGTAGGATTTGAACTCAGGCCTGTCTGGAGAGCCTCACTGCAGTTATAAAGAGCTTAGCTTTGGGGCTTCGCTGGTGGTGCAGTGGTTAAGAATCCTGTCGATGCAGGGGACGTGGGTTGGAGCCTGGTCCGGGAGGATCCTCCTACATGCCGTGGAGCAACTAAGCCCGTGTGCCACAACTACTGAGCCCATATGCTGTAACTACCGAAGCCCGCAACAAGAGAAGCCACCAGGATGTGAAGCCCGCGTGGCACAACTAGAGAAAGCCCGTGCGCAGCAACAAAGACCCAACTCAGCCATAAATAAATAAATAAAAACTTAGCTTAAACAAGCAACTCTGCAGTTGGCGTGTCACCATCAGCAGTACTATGCTAAGTTCTGATTGGTTGATTAACTTGCTGTCTGATTGATCCATTCGTCAGTCAGGGATGCCTATTGCATAAGTAGAGGTTCTGCCGACCATTTTTGCACTCAAGTCACGTTTGTATTGTATATTTTATATAGTGCCTAATACCTTTTGTTTTAAGTAAATATTTGACAATGTCCAGTTGAACATATTCTGCAAATGAAACGCCCAGTATCTAATCTTCCCCCTTTAAAAGCTCAATGGGTATATGGCTTTGGTATGGTACTACCATGTCATTTACATAACCAGAACTTGCGTGACAAATAGGCAACATGTTCACATGCAATGACTGGGTGTTGTGAAATCTTAAATTAGGTAGAAAGAAGTTTTATTGCAGTCTAGCTCCAAGTCTGTGGCCTGGCAAGGGCTTTGTACATGTGAGGTCCAGGGCTCTGGGCCAGGGATTTTTTTTGGCTGCGCCCTGTAGCATGTGGGATCTTAGTTCCCCAACTAGGGATCGAACCTGTGCCTCCTGCACTGGGAGCGTGGAGTCTTAACCACTGGACCGCCATGGAAGTCCCGGCCAGGGCTTCTTCTTTTTTTTTTTTTTTAAATTTTTATTTTATGTATTCATTTTTTGTCTGTGTTGGGTCTTCATTGCTGCACATGGGCTCTCTCTAGCTGTGGTGAGCGGGGGCTACTCCCTGTTGCGGTGTACGGGCTTCTCGTTGCAGTGGCCTCTCCCGCTGCAGAGCACAGGCTCTAGGTGTGTGGGCTTCAGTAGTCGTGGCTCACGGGCTCTAGAGCGCAGGCTCGGTAGTTGTGGCACGTGGGCTTAGTTGCTCTGCAGCATGTGGGATCTTCCCGGACCAGGGATCAAACCCGTGTCCCCTGCATTGGCAGGCAGACTCCCATCCACTGCGCCACCAGGGAAGCCCCCGGCCAGGGCTTCTTAACCCGTTAAAATCCTCACTCTGTTCTAGTAAACATAGAAATTTCATGGGCCTCTCTATCCCCAAATTTGGAATATGGCTTCCATAGGGGGGCATAATCTATCCTCTGATGATCTCTACCAGTCAAGAGGCTTAATTTCTATGACTTTTAGGTTGAAAAGCATAGTTTTTTCCCCATATATAAAATTACTAAAAATTGAATATGCCTTTTTAAACTAATACCTCCTCCCATTCTAAACAGGCCACCTTTCGCCTTCGAGGATTGCTGCCCCAGAGCCAATTTTGTTTTTACCTTTCTTATTTCCTTCCCCGACTTATCCACCCTACAAACATCTAGCATCATATGAAACACACAGCGTGTGCTGGTAAGCACTCGACTATGTGATCTGGTGATTTGGAGTCTAAGTTGAGGCTTGTTTATATGTAAGTCATCTGACCTACTTCACTAAGTCTGAGTAAAAATATGGTCCCATGCTTTTGTTTTTTCAATTAATTGTTTGCCCCCCTCACTTTTCTAATTAGCTGGAAGTGCAGTATCTCCTTTTTGAGGCCCCTTTATCCTAATTGTCTAGGAATCCTAGCATGTCCTCAGTTCAAAGGAAGCCAAAAAGGTAACTGAGCCTGAGGGATCTACCACTGCTGTTGCTTCTTGCTGCCACTTGGTGTCACTGTTGAAGGCAAGTCCTTTACAGTTCAGTGGAGGCAGTACCTGCCTCGCAGAGCTGTGGTATAAATTAAATGAGCTAATACATTTGATAGCATATAGACGGATACATGGCACCAAGTAGGCACTTAAAGATTTTTAAGTTATGTTATTGGGCCTCAGTTTTATGTCTTATGTAGGGCCTAGACGAGAGGATCCCTGCAACCATTCCAGCTCTGGCAAACGGTGAGGAATAGATGAGGGCCTGGGTCCCCTGCAGGCTGGCATAGAGCCTGGAGGCCAGGTTGGACCAGTCCCTGTCCCTCTCTGGAGCCTTTGGCTCTCTTAATCCCATTGCCCTGAGGTTGGTCTGCCCTTTGTAGGTGGAGGAGATGACTTGGTAGCATAGAATTCCTTCTAAATCAAATGATTTGCTCTGGCTCAGAGGAGGAGGAATACTGGGATGTTTAGGCTGAAAAAATACTGTCTCTGATCACAGGGCTGGTTGATGGTAGCTGAGCCTTAACCAAAGTCTTCCTGAGTGCAGAGCTTGAATCTCAGCTCAGGAAGTATTCTGCCGCATTTTGGAAGGCAGTGTTCTAGAGAACAAGGCTGTGACTCATTTATTTTTACATTCTCCCCATTCTAAGCACAGTGCCTTGTACATAACAAGAAATATCCCTTCTCCATGTCAACTGCTGTTAATGATACAGACTCACAAGGACGCTTAGGAATACTCTCTGCTTTCCATCTCTTTGCTTCTCCTATTTTCCTACTTCTAGGACACAATAATTAAGAACAAAATGCACAGTGCATATAAACCTTTTTTCACCTTTGAGTAACTACTGTTGCTTTACAACTTTAATTACCAGATTTCACACCCTCTAGAATACAGCTTTCTTAGAAAATGGCAACACCTTATATCTTTTTGTGTGTGTGTGTGTGTGGTATGCGGGCCACTCACTGTTGCGGCCTCTCCCGTTGCGGAGCACAGGCTCCGGACGTGCAGGCTCAGCGGCCCAGCCGCTCCGTGGCATGTGGGATCTTCCTGGACCGGGGCACGAACTCGTGTGTCCTGCATCGGCAGGCGGACTCTCAACCACTGCACCACCAGGGAAGCCCTCAGTTCAATTCTAAAGCAATGGGTGTTTATTGAGCCTCCACTAGATGCCCAACTAATTGTTAAAAAACCTTTTTTTAAAAAAAACAAAAATTAATTATGGGCTGTGCTTAAAGGGTGCTATTTATCATTTCAGATATAGTAATATATAGACTTTTTTTGGTGCTAAATAACTTACTTTTTTATCTTTCCTGTCTTCTTTTTTTTTTTTTTTTTTTTTTTTTTTGGGAGGGGGGCCTC
>NW_020173387.1:529036-552103 GCF_003031525.2 Neophocaena asiaeorientalis asiaeorientalis
GCACGAACCCGTGTCCCCTGCATCGGCAGGCGGACTCTCAACCACTGCGCCACCAGGGAAGCCCTGGCACCTTATATCTTTAATAAAGTTTGTGACTAGCACATAAAAGATCTGCAGTTAGTAATTTATTTCAGATCATGTGAAAAAGAGTCACTGTCCACATAGATTAAAGGTTAATCAGTGATTAATATCAGCTCACCCCATCTGCCAATTCATTTACCTATTTGGGTTGTGTCCTAAAAGTTCAATCAAGAGTTTGCTTGTTTCAATGGGGAACTACACAATAGATATAATTATCATAACATATAGTACTATATATTATGACATATAATAATGAACACTAATAGAAGCACTAAAAATTGCTCCAAGTCATTGAGTACCAGCTACTTTGCATACATGATCCCTATTTTTCACAACAACCCTACAAGATACGTACCGATTTTACAGATAAAACTGAGTTTCAACTAAGGTGAGGAGCTTCCTTTGAAGAACACACAAAGTCAGATATATTTCTTGCCCCAAAGGCAGCCCCTGCTAAAGAGGCAGTGACAGGCCACCCATGACCTTCCTTGCCACTCTTCCTCCCTTCACCAGCTACAGCCGGTGGGCCCCAGGTGGCACCTGACTCAGTGCCAGCCAATCCTGGTTGTGGCCTGGTTTGAAAAGATGAGCTTGGCCAATCTGATCTTCCTTTAGGAAATGGAATTGGGAAACATGGAAAGAAGCAGAAAGTTGGTAGGAATGAATGAAGCTTGGGAAGGGAGGCTGAGGAAGCTGTAATGGGCCATATTCAAGCTGAAGTTTATCAGGAAGGAGAAGGCAGAGACTTTAACATAGTAGAAGGACATAGAGTAATCAGAGCGGGAGCAGCCAGGTTGACGCAGAGCGCTCTGGGGCTACTCCACTGCCCCTTTCCTCCTTTTTATCTCCACAGTTTCTGTGCCAGGGTAGCCATAAAATAATCCTTCATCTCTTGAGCTACGTTTAGTAGCAGTTCCTTTCTTTTTAAAAAAAATTTTATTTATTTTTAAATTTCTTTCTTCTACCTTCTACTTTTTTATTTTATTTTATTTTTATTTTTTGGCCATGCCACACAGCATGTGGGATCTTAGTTCCCCAACCAGGGATTGAATCCACGCCCCCTGCATTGGAAGGGCAGAGTCTTAACCACTGGACCGCCAGGGAAGTCCCTAGTATCAGTTCCTTTCAACTAGGAGAGCCAAATTAGAACAGACAGCCTTCAAGTGCTGGGAAGAGAATTTGAATCCCCATTTTTTTAATTTATTTTTATTTTTTTTTTTGAATCCCCATTTTGTGGCTACAGAGCCTCTGCTTTTCTGACTGCACCTGCACCCCTTTGCTACATCACAAACACTGCTCTAGCCCATCACGGCCCACAAGGTCACCTTACAGTATGTGAAAGAGAACCAATAACAGACTCAAATTTCCAGAATCCACGTCTCAAGCCTTGGTTTGCTTTCAGAGTCCCGAATGGGAGGGTGGGGCTTAAGAAAGTCTCAGGCAGCTGGGAGGTCTCCAAAAAACTCTGGGGCAGAACTCCAGCTCCCAGGGTGGAAGGTGCTACAGTGGGGAGAGGGTGGGCACAGGGCAGGAGGGCTTCTTGGCAGAGCAGGGGAGAATGGGGGCTACTCCAGGATAGGGACTGGTCTTATCCGTGCTTCTGTCCCTAGTTCTAAGAATAGTGCCTGACATATTTGAATGAGTGAATGACTGAGTGAGTGAATGAGTAAATGAACGGCAGAAGTGGGCCACAGCCCCCCCCCGTCACATATGTGGATCGTTCTTCAGTCGAGTCTTCCCAAGTTAAGGAACACCTGTGTCTATCTCTAAGCAATAATTCTTGCAACAATATGAGTATGCATGCAACAGTATGTTCACAGTGACTCGTCACCTTCAGCTTTAAAAATATTAAAGATGATGTAGCGATGACCACGGTAAGGACATGGTTCAAAGACTACAAATAGATTCGGGATTGCATTTGCCCTGTTCACAAAAATACTGCTCGCCTTGTCTTCCTCTGTCTAGAGAGAGTGAGGTTTTCATTTTAAGAGGCTGACTCAAAAATGCAGGGCCACTTCCTGGGCAAGCTTCCAAGTGACTACATCTCCCTGACAGCGCTCCCCAGAGCCCTAGCGCAAGCTGCCTGGGGCGGGGCCTCCAGCCGTTGGTGGCTGTGGGAGCTACCAGAGGAGCAGTTATCTGCAGCCCGCCAGAAATGCTGTGCTTTTAGGCACCCCCCCCCCCGCCCCCCGGGCACAGATAACGGCTTTGGCCTTTGCCCTAAAGAGACGTCAGAGTTTGTGATTGGCCAGGCCGCTGTGTGTGAAATACAGATGTCTGCCACACTCCTGACTATGGCATTCCTTCCAGCCGAGTACCCCCGGGTGTGGGTAAGTCTGACTGTTTGAAGTCTGCCCTCGTTGTTGGTGGAATGCTCGAAGCTGAGCATTGTGGCGTTCCAGGGGCATGACTTAGCATATTTCTTAATCCTGCTAAGCCTCAGTTTCCTCTTCTGTGATATAGAGATGGTATTATCCTGCACTGTAGAAGGATAGAATGCCTATAGGAGCAGAGCAGTAGCTAGCCGTCGTGGGACCACATCTGGTACCTGGCAGACAGTGCACACTGAAGAGCTCTTATTTCTGAAGCATCATTAAAAAAAAAAGGTTTCAATGACAGCGTCCGTTTTTATTTCTAACAGTACAATATTTCTCCAAAAGACTCAGCAGATATCTTCTACTTAATCACACGGGCGTAGCCAACAGAAATAAAACTTCAGGGGAAGTTAGTGCCAAAGGAAAGTTTGTCAGACTATATTCCCTTTCTCTTTTTCCCTTCTAGACCCTGACTGCACCTGCCCCATTTGCAGATGAAACCAGCTGCCAGTGCCAAGCACCCCATGAGAAACTGACCATTGCTCAGGCCCGCTTAGGAACACCAGGTGAGGCTATACTTCTTGTTCTGTGGACGGGCCCTGTCCTGAGTTCTCAAGTGGCAGAAAGGCCATCATTATTTGAGCAGCACTGGCTTTGAATTGGAGAGATGAATTTAGAGATGACAGCACAGTGCCAGAAGGGTAAACACCGACGGCGATAAACTAGGCCAAGCAAAGTAGCCAAGGGAAAGCTGCCGCGGGATACGGGAGTTGGAGCCCAAGCGCTGCCATTTAGTCATTCTACTGCCTTGGGCGAGTCATGAGAACAAACAATCTGTTTCCTCATGTGCAAACAGGGCCAATGGTACCTGCTTCACAAGGTTTTTGTGACAACTAGATTGCGTTAAAAATATCATAGCGTTTTTTTAAAAACTGTGAAGTCGTAGATAAACCTATGCTACTGTAATTGTTATCATTCTTAAAGATCTGTGGTTTTTTTTAGCATCTTTATTGGAGTATAATCGCTTTACAGTGTTGTGTTAGTTTCTGCTGTATAACAAAGTGAGTCAGCTCTATGCATACATATATACCCATATCCCCTCCCTCTTGTGTCTCCCTCCCTCCCACCCTCCCTATCCCACTCCTCTAGGTGGTTGCAAAGCACTGAGCTGATCTCCCTTTGCTTTGCAGCTGCTTCCCACTAGCTATCTATTTTACATTTGGTAGTGTATATATATCAATGCTACTCTCTTACTTCATCCCAGTTTACCCTTCCCCCTCCCCGTGTCCTCAAGTCCATTGTGTACCTCTGTGTCTTTATTCCTGTCCTTCCCCTAGGTTCATCAGAACCATTTTTTTTTAGATTCCATGTATGTGTGTTAGCATACGGTATTTGTTTTTCTCTTTCTGACTTACTTCACTCCGTACGACAGACTCTAGGTCCAAGCCAGTACCATACTGTCTTGATTACTGTAGCTTTGTAGTATAGTCTGAAGTCCAAAGTCTGTGTTTTAAAACAGTTTCTCCAAGTGTGCCTTAAATTAAAGTGCCTGGGCTCTGCTCGAGGAATTTATTCGTTCAATCCTTTAGCCTATACCAGAGACGGTGAGCGAAGAGATTTAAAAAGAACTATAAAGTACCATCTCTGTTTCCCAAGAGCTTTCACTATAATTAAAGAGACAAGACAGCTAGATAGGAGATAAACACCCACCAGTAGCATGCGTGCATGTGCTTAGGGGTTAAATCCTGCAGCACAGATGATAACTGACAATTTTAAGAAGGGCAGATTCATTTGGCTTTGAGCAGTCACGCAAGACCTGGTCCCAGACCTGAGCTGATCCTTTCGGGAGAAGTAAGATTTGTACTTTGTAGGCAGAAAATGGAAGGGTATTCTGGATAAGTGGGACAGGAACAGCGAGGGCACAAAGATAGGGAATAAATGAATGGCGTTCCAGTCGATTGGGATGGAGTGAAAAATAAGACTAGTCCAGCAGGTATGCCTTGAGCCATTTAAGATGGCATAATTTGATGGTTTCTACTCACCATTGCAAAAAACCAAACATCCCAAATGTAATAGAGTCTGTGGGATAAAGGACAGTTTGCTTAATAATAACAGCAGGTATTTATTAAGTGCTTTCTATGTACTAAGTTCTTTATCTGTATTGTCATTTCACTGTCACAGCTCTACATGATTGGTACTTTAGTATTTCACAGATGAGGAAATGAAGCCTTTAGAGAAGCTGTGAATCTGCAGAAGATCATTTAGCTAGTAAGTGGCAGTGATTCTCACATTTGAATCTGACTCAGAATAACCTAGAGGGCTTGTTATAACACAGGTGGCTGGGCCTTGCCCCCTGATACAGTCCACCTGGGGTGAGGCCCAAGAATTTGCATCTCTAAGAAGTTCCCAGGTGAGGCTGCTGCTGGGGGACCACACTTTCAGAACTATTGTTAAGTGTTAAAGCTGGGATTTGATCTCAAACCTGTATGTGCTCGAGCTTGATCTGTTGGCCATGACACTCTGCTTCCCCTTTAAGAATAGCTTGGAGGGAGTGAAGAGAGGAGCAGAGCAGGCAGAGTTAGTAAGCTTTGTAGAGACTTCTTGTGAGAAAGGCAAGAAGAGGCTTGAGGAGGTAGTTGAGAGCAGCTAAACCAGCCTGCGAAGAATCACCTGGTAAGTTTGTAAGAAGCAGATGTTTTGATCACTCTCCCCCACCCCTAAATCTGGGATGGGGCCCAGCCATCTACATTTTTAACAAGTAGCCCAGGTGATTCTGAAGTTGGTGGTCTACAGATCACACTCTGAGAAACGGTGACCCAGCAACAAATGTAAAAGATGCAATGAAAGTCCAGGTGGTTATGAAGAGAGCAGATTTGACCTCAAGTTAAAGGATGAGCTTTAGACCTGAATAGAAGAGGATCCTACTTTTCTAAGGGAAAGGAAAGGGGATTTGAACTTACTCTCCATCTGCTGGGCCCTGTGCCCTGTATGTACTCTATTTAGTCTTTGCAAAAAGTGAGTGCGGTGGGTATTTGCCGACGAGGCAAATGAGACTTGGAGAACTGAAAAGTGGTTTGTCAAATGTCCTAGCTGACTGGGTAGAGCTGGGATTCGATCTCGAGTCCCTTTCACCTCATACCCCTGCTTTGTCCACTACAACGGACTGCCCTGTGGAGCACGTGCTACAGCAGCCCATGGAGCTCAATGAGAACATGCTCAGACTTCGAACCAGAGGGTGGCAGGTGTGTGAACAAGACAGATGGAAGCTGTGATCTTCTGTAGTGGCGGGGCTGTCTTCGTGCCCACTGCTGTTTCACCAGCACCTAGAGAAGTAATGTATGCTCAGTAAATACTTCGTGAGTGAATGACTGAGTGAACGAACGAATGCATGAAAGTTTGGGACAACAGAAGGAGCTCATCATCTGGAGATAGAATCAGAGAGAGTTTGACCTGATGCAGCCTGCTTGGGTGGGATCGGGCACCTGTAGGCTGTCTAACCGCCACGCGGTTTAAAGCCTGAGAATCTAGCTAGAATAAGATGGTGGTGCCTATTGAAATACCTGTGTGGTGGGCTCTGGGGAGCACAGGTCACTACAGGAGGGATGAGATGGAGGAAAGGTGAACGACTATTCTCAGAAATTCTCCCCTCTTATCTCAGGTGATGACACTGGCAAGTTATCCAGGAGAATTTGGGATGTTGGTGGGCATCTGGCAGAGGGAACTTCTGTTAGAAATTCCTTTATTTAGAACTTCTAACATCAGTGTTAAAATGTGACAAGAAGTTGGTTCTTTGATTACTTACAAGGCACATATTCGTCTTAGACCACACTCTGATAATCTCTGTTTTATTACAGCAGTGGTCCTCAAACTTTAACTTGCTTAGAATCCCCGGAAGGCCTTGCTAAAACTGAGTGCTGGCCTCCACCCCCAGAGTTTCCCATTCAGTAGGTCTGGGTGGGGCTCAAGCATTTGTATGTCTAACAAGTTCCCAGGTGATGCTGATGCTGCCTGTCCTGGGACCACACTGCAAGAACCACTGCTTAAGAGTAACTGTTGGCTATTGTAAATAGAGCTGCAATGAACATTGTGGTACAGGACTCTTTTTGAATTATGGTTTTCTCAGGGTGTATGCCCAGTAGTGGGATTGCAGGACCATATGGTAGCTCTATTTTTAGTTTTTTAAGGAACCTCCATACTGTTCTCCATAATGGCTGTATCAGTTTACATTCCCACCAACAGTGCAAGAGGGTTCCCTTTTCTCCACACCCTCTCCAGCATTTATTGTTTCTAGATTTCTTGATGAGGGCCACTGCGACTGGTGTGAGGTGATACCTCAGTGTAGTTTTGATTTGCATTTCTCTAATGATTTGTGACGTTGAGCATCCTTTCATGTGTTTGTTGGCAATCTGTATATCTTCTTTGGAGAGTGGACTTAACACGGGGAGGGGGAGTGGTGGGCTGGGACAAGGTGAGAGAGTGGCATGGACATATATACACTGCCAAATGTAGAATGGATGGCTGGTGGGAAGCAGCCGCATAGCACAGGGAGATCAGCTCTGTGCTTTGTGACCACCTAGAGGGGTGGGATGGGGAGGGTGGGAGGGAGATGCAAGAGGGAGGGGATATGCGGATATATGTATACATATAGCTGATTCACTCTGTTATAAAGCAGAAACTAACACACCATTGTAAAGCAATTATACTCCAATAAAGATGTTTAAAAAAAAGTAACTGTTGGTAGTGGTTGGAGGGAGTGTCATGGAGATTATCTAAATATAATTGTTGGAGTGTTGTCCTTTTACTAGAGAAGCTCACAGCGTTTTAAAAATATCTTGCTGTTTGACTATTATTTAAGAAAACAAGAAAAACATCGCTGCTTTTTTGAAATGTTTGGTAGTTTTCAAGACTAGGAAGCAATTACCTTTCTGTGGCGCCGTCTTGAGCATCCCTTCAAAAAGACAAAGAGACCTGTATTGGGGGTTCATAATGAGCTTCAAGATTATAGTTGCAACTGAAGTCTTTCACTAACTCCTTCTCTAGCCCATTTTATAACTTCATACAGTTGCCTACATTATGTTTCGTGGTCTTAGGTCTGCCCAAGCAGGATCTGCTGTATAAGTTCTAAAAGAGGCTGCTCATAGCTTTTAGCTCCTGGACCTCATCTGTGAGGTCAGAGGGTGATGAACCTCAAGAGAAGGAGCACAGTAGAGCAATTGGAACTGGCACCTTTTTTTTAAAAAAGTTAATTAATTAATTTATTTTTGGCTGTGTTGGGTCTTCGTTGCTGTGCGTGGGCTTTCTCTAGTTGTGGCGAGCGGGGGCTACTCTTCGTTGCGGTGCATGGGCTTCTCACTGCGGTGGCTTCTCTGGTTGCGGAGTACGGGCTCTAGGCGTGTGGGCTTCAGGAGTTGTGGCACATGGGCTCAGTAGTGGTGGCTCGCGGACTGTAGAGCGCAGGCTCGGTAGTTGTGGTGCACGGGCTTAGTTGCTCTGCAGCATGTGGGATCTTCCCGGACCAGGGCTCGAACCCGTGTCCCCTGCATTGGCAGGCGGATGCTTAACCACTGCGCCACCAGGGAAGTCCCGGAACTGGCACCTTAAAAAAAATTTTTTTTATTTAAGTATAGTTGATTTACAAGGTTGTGTTAATTTCTTCTGTACAGCAAAGTGACTCAGTTTTGTATATATATATATTTTTTTTTTTTTTCATATTCTTTTCCATTATGGTTTGTCACAGGATACTGAATATAGTTCCCTGTGCTGTACAGTAGGACCTTGTTGTTTATCCATCCTATATATAATAGTTTGCCTCTGCTAATCCCAAACTCCTATTCCTTCCCTTCCCTACCTCTCCTCCCCCTTGGCAACCACAAGTCTGTTCCCTATATCTGTGAGTCTGTTTCTGTTTTGTAGATGTGTTGATTTGTATTGTATTTTAGATTCCATGTACACGGTATTTGTCTTTCTCTGTCTGACTTACTTCGCTTAGTGTGAGAATCTCTGGGTCCATCCATGTTGCTGCAAATGGCATTATTTCATTCTTTTTGATGGCTAAGTAATATTCCATTGTATATATGTACCACATCTTCTTTATCCATTTATCTGATGGACATTTAGGTTGCTTCCATGTCTTGGCTCTTGTAAATGGTGCTGCTATGAACATAGGGGTACATGTATCTTTTTTTGTGTGTGTGTGGTATGCGGGCCTCTCACTGTTGTGGCCTCTCCTGCTGCGGAGCACAGGCTCCAGATGCACAGGCTCAGTGGCCATGGCTCACGGGCCTAGCCGCTCCACGGCATGTGGGATCTTCCCGGACCGGGGCACGAACCCGTGTCCCCTGCATCGGCAGATGGACTCTCAACCACTGCGCCACCAGGGAAGCCCTGCATGTATGTTTTTGAATTAGAGTTTTGTCTGGGTATATGCCCAGGAGTGGGATTGCTGAATCATATGGCAACTCTATTTTTAGTTTTTTGAGGAACCTCCATACTGTTTTCCATAGTGGCTGCACCAATTTACATTCCTACCAGCAGTGTAGGGGGGTTCCCTTTTCTCCGCACCCTCTCCAGCATGTTGTTTGTAGATTTTCTGATGATGCCTATTCTAACTGGGGTGAGGTGATACCTCATTGTAGTTTTGATTTGCATTTCTCTAATAATTAGTGATGTTGAGCAGCTTTTCATGTGCTTCTTGGCCATCTGTATGTCTTCTTTGGAGAAATGTCTATTTAGGTCTTCTGCCCAGTTTTCAGTTGGGTTGTTTGTTTTTTGTTGTTGTTGAGTGGAACTGGCACCTTTGATCTTAGCTCAAATAGTCCAGCTGTGGAGGTATGACCCTCTAAGGTTTAGTATGTATCCTGAGACAGAGAAAATCAGTAATCTGCCTGGAGATAAAGGAAAAGCCCAAGTGAGTGCTTCATAGGTTCATTTTCATTAAAGCTGACATTTTTTCTTAAAGGGAAACTCAGTTCTGATTTCCTGTTTTCCTTCACAGAAAGGGAATTTGTATTATTCTGTTCACACAGTGATATGTGTAGTTTTCCAAATTCATTTTTCAAGAGCCACCCGAATGAATTTTGCCTTATTTCTGTGCCACCTGTACTGTAGTTTACTTAATTTTTTAAAAAACGTACTCTTTCTTTTTTAACTTAAATTTAATGTATTTTGAAAAGCAAACATCAATCATCATTTATTGAAAAGAGCATCGCTGGCTGTAAGTAGAAGGAAATGATTAAGTTTATATAAAGCTATGTAAACTTTGTGAGATAGGTAACTATTAGATTTTAAAAGGTTAAATTTTGTGCCACCTCTTTTGCACATCAGCTGTACACAAAAACAATACCAGTTACCATAATTACTGGGCATTCAGTAACAGTCTGTCTTTCTCTCTCTCTCTTTTTTAAAAGACTCCATAATGGCATGTCGTTTTCTAGAAGGCGTCATGAGTTAGAAGAAAGAGCAGTGGAGTTTGGTTTACACTCACACTCCATCATAGGTTGGTTATATGATGCTGGGTAAGCTGCTCAGCTTCGCTGAGCTTCCATTTTCCCCTCTATGAGAGAGGATAGTAAGTCCACTCTCCTCTATCTACCTCACAGACTTGATGGAAAGATTAAGTGAAATACACGTGCTCTGTAAATCATATGTACTTTTAAGGCATTGTTAATAAGCTGCATTTGAAGAGCCATAATAAAAAATGAATAATCACCCTTTTATCGTTGCCTGAATCTGAAACAATACCAAGAAACACCATAACATGCCTTACAAAAATGTGAATTCAGATGCACTGTAGTTGGTGACTGCCTCCTATCTTGCTGTATGGTATGTGTATGTTTAACTTTTTAACCAACTGCCCAACTGCTTTCCAATGTATTTGTACCATTTACATTCCCAGCAGCAGTGTATGAGAGTTCCAGTTGCTCGATATCCTCATCAGCACTTGGTATGATCAACAGTTTTTAAATTTTTAGTCATTCTAGTGAGTATGAAGTAGTATCTCAGGGTTGCTTTAATTTGTATTTCCCTAATGACTAATGGTATTGAGGATCTTTTCATGTGCTCATTTGCCATTCATCTATTTATTTTCTTTGGTGAAATGTCTGTTGAAATTTTTTTGCCCTTTCTGTAGCTTTTTTTTTTTTTTCCCGATACGCGGGCCTCTCACTGTTGTGGCCTCTCCCGTTGCGGAGCACAGGCTCCGGCCACGCAGGCTCAGTGGCCACGGCCCACGGGCCCAGGCGCTCTGCGGCATGTGGAATCTTCCCGGACCGGGGCACGAACCCGTGTCCCCTGCGTCGGCAGGCGGACTCCCAGCAACTGCGCCACCAGGGAAGCCCTTTTTTGCCCTTTTAAAAATGAGTTGTTTATCTTATTATTGAGTTTTGAGGGTTCTTTATATATTCCAGATACAAGTCTTATATCAGATACATATTTTGCAGATATTTTCTCCCTAAGACTTGCCTTTTCATTTTTGTAAAAATTTCTTTTGAAGAGTAAAGGTTTTAAATGAGGTTTAATATATAACTTTTTTTTTGTTTTATACTATGTCCTTTTTGGCTCCTATTTAAGAAATTTTTGTCAAATTCAAAGTCACTAAGATTTTCTCCTGTTTTCTTCTAGAAGTTTTGTAGTTTTAGCTTTACGTTTAGGTCTGTGATCCATTTAGAGTTAATTTTTGTATATGGTGTGAGATGCTATGTAACATATTACCACAGACCTAATGGCTTAAAACACTGCACATTCATTATGTCACAGTTTCCATGGATCAGGAGTCCAAGCCTGGCTTAGCTGAGTCCTCTGCTCAGGGTTTCACAAGGCTGTATTCAAGGTGTCACCCAGGGCTCAGTTCTCATCTGGAAGCTTGACTGGTGGATCTGCTAGATCTGCTTCCGAGCTCACTCAGGTTGTTGGCAGAATTTATTTCCTTGTAACTCTAAGACCAAGGATCTAGCTTCTTGGTGGTTGTCAGCCAGAGACCACCCTCGGCTCCTAGACGACACCTGCAGTTCCTTGCCACATGGCCCTCTCAAAATATGGCAGCTTGCTTCTTCAAAGCCACCAAGGAAGAAAGAATGAGTCTGCTAGCAAAATGGAGTCTTATATACTATAACATAACCATGGGAGAGACATCTATCACCTTTGTCATATTCTCCTGGTTAGAAGCAAGGCATGGGTCCCACTCCCACTTCAAAGGGAGGGGAGCTCACCAAGGTGTGAACAGCAGGAGGTGTGGGGGTCAGTGGGAGCTACCTTAAGGTCTCTCCACCATGGCCATGGAATAGGTATGCTCCACCTTTCGATCATAGCTTCACAGGCCGGTGGTTCCCAGCACAGACCCCCTAGAGAGTCCCCAGATGCCTAAAAGGATGTCCAGAAAAACTTCGAACAGAAGAGTAAAACAAATAAACATACCAACTAACTTACAAAGCCACAGTCTATT
This sequence comes from Neophocaena asiaeorientalis asiaeorientalis, assembly GCF_003031525.2. Classification (NCBI taxonomy): domain Eukaryota; kingdom Metazoa; phylum Chordata; class Mammalia; order Artiodactyla; family Phocoenidae; genus Neophocaena; species Neophocaena asiaeorientalis. The sequence goes on from NW_020173387.1 coordinate 540,872, forward strand.
AAAAAATATTATGGAGAATTTCAAACATTCACAACAGTAGAACAATATAATGAACCTTCATGTGTCCATCACCCATACCTAACAACCACCATCCTGTAGCCTTCCCTCATCAACTCTCCCCTCTTGAATTATTTGAAAAATAATCCCAGGCTTCCTATTATTTCATCCATAAATACTTGTGTATATATGTCTTAAAAAATAAGAACTCCGGGTTTTTTTTAAGGCATAACCACTATATCATTATCTCACCTAAAAAATTAACAGCAATTCTTTAATATCATCAAATATCCAGTGTTCCAATTTCCAGTTATCTTATGTCATCATTTATTTATAGTTTGTTTGAACCCAAATCCAGATAATATCTATATATTACAATACGTTGAGGTGTTTTTTAAATATCTTTTAATCTCCAAGTGCCCCTAAGTGAGCTTATTGCAAAATCAACTCCACGAATACTCTTCACAAATTTACTAAATGGCCTTTTTTCTCAGTAATTATATCGTCTTTCTTTACTTTTCTTTCCTCCCTGCTTCCTGAATTTATTTATCTTGATCACTTCTGAATCAATAACACAAAGTTTTGCAAAACTGCCATCTGCTTCCCCCTGGGGTTTATATCTTAAAACAAATTTTCCTCAATTGAATTCAAATTGAATAAGAGCTTTGAAACCAAGGCTCCCTCATTAGACAGTTTGTTATTTCAAAGTATTTTCTATTTACCGTGCCTTATTTAGAATACAGTATAATCCTGTGAAGGCAATTCTCTTTGTTCAAAACGGTGTATAATTGGGAATAATTGCAATTCCCTATCTGACAGAAAGTCTCTCGAGTTTTGTTTATTAGAGAAATTTAATTTATTAAAAACATTGTGCCATCTGAATATATTAATGTAATATTCCTTTCAATTTATGTTCTAAATTAACGAGGTTGTATTACATCAAGAAATAATCACAATTTTAAATCTGAGCCTTAAAGATCATTCAACAGACGTGTGCATTGATTTTTGTAAAATTTATAACATCAATATAATACGTGCATCTAGTTTAAAAAGTTAGTAGGACTCTTAGGCTCGTAAAACAAACCAACCAGCAATCCCCTTCCCTACCTGCCCCACCTCTGATTCTTGTTCTCTGTAGATATTCAGCACTTGACAATCAACTTTCCAAAATGTTGTTGACATCTCTAATCCACTGTCATTGCCTTTCTTGTTTCCTCTGCCCTTGGGGGATTATCCCTTCTTAATTCTTTCTCTGTAATTCTTGTGGTGTTAGAGCGGAAGTGGAGCTAAGTGTGTGTGTGTTCAGTTTGCCACGTTTAGTTTGTCGTTCGCCATATTTTCATTTTCTAGTTCCTTTGCTGAGAATCCAAAATGGTGTGAAAGTAAAAGTTGGCACCCAGCCCCTCTACCTCCCTATGTCTCCCTCTTACCGGAGGGGATGGGTCTTTGGCTGACTCAGCAAAAGTGTCATCCTGCGGTTCCTAGTGCAGTCTCCTGGCTCCCGGGAAGCTCTGGTGAAGTGTGTCCCTCTTGCTCAAGAAATGGCACTTCCCAAGCACCGTATGCTCCAGTGAGAATGTCTCTTGTGGCTGATTTGCTCTTGACCCTTCTCCCTAGGAATGACTGTAGTGTGGGTCACTCGCCTCCAACCCTGGGCACCCCCCTCCATGTAACTTTTGCTCCCTGACACTCCTCCCCTTGGGGCATGTACACCCCGCCACATGTCTTAGGATACCAAAGAGAATAGGGAGTGACCTTTGTGTAGTGTATGCTGGTAAATGTTTAACAACTGGCCCTCCAGGGGGAAATAAGCCCTGATTTGAGCATTTGCCAATCTCTATGGTGTAAATACTCCTCCCAAGGCTGATTTTACGCTGCCACGGTGACTTGGAAGAGGTGCACAGCTGTGTCTTTGCCTTTGGGAATAGGACTCGGGGGTCTTAGTTCAGGACTGCCAGACTCGAGGATGAAGTCATTTGTCCTTTTCATTGAGCTCCTCAGTCACTCCTACCTCGATATTCCTGCTGGGCTGACTCTGTCAACCCTTTGGTTATGTCTGGTGTGTCTGAATCTGCCAGCTCAGCCACCTGAGACTCTCCTCTGGATCAAGAAAACTCCCCAGTGCTGTGCGGCTAAAAATGTGTGTTCTGGGTCAATCTTAATTTTGTTACGTTTTTACTCTGCTTTGATGTCCTTAGAAGAACCTCTTGGTAAAGTTAATTTCGTGCACTAATATGAAACTGATGGCTTGTAGACATTGTGTTTTCTCCAGGTAAACCTTATTACAGTGCTGTACTGATGGAAGGATCAGGTGACTGGGATTCCTTATTCTGCAGTTCTGTTGATGATGTTTTCTTTCTTCCACAGTTGACAGACCTGTCAGAGTATACGCAGATGGAATATTTGACCTCTTCCACTCAGGTCATGCAAGGGCACTTATGCAAGCAAAAACACTGTTTCCCAACAGCTACTTGTTGGTAGGAGGTAAGAAGTGCATTTTGTCTTTGTCTAGAAAACTCTTGTATAATGTGCTTCCTGAAAGGGACCCCTTTCAGACTTCCATCATTAACACCTCACATTGGAAATGCTCCCAGTTCAGCCTATATTGCGTCGCTCGTTCACTGCGTGAAATTTAAAATGATATTTAAAAAACCATAGGGGAAATTACATCCTCAGATTATAAACCATTGATTCCCAGAGAAAGACGAATAATACCACCAAGGGTAACTGCTTCATGTTCTGCATTTATGCCTTCTTGTGTTTGAGGCATGATCCAATTTCTGTTTCTGAAATTTCCTAGAGGGTTAGGACAAAAGCAATATTATTCTGATTTCAAATCTTAGAGACCTGAGGGGATTCGGGATGATTAATGGTAAGTAAGGTCATTGTCTGTTTCCTTGGTGTGACCCACAGTACTTAGGGCCATGTTGTGCTAATGGTAGTGGCTTACAGCAGTTCCCAGTTAGTTGAATTTATGTGCTGTGTATTAAAGAAATAGAGATTTATATACCTAGGTAATCTTGGTTTACAATGAAGGAACTGACTGATTTCATAAGCTTGTGGAGAGAGAAGGGCAGTTAGACATAAAATTTTCTTCTTCCAAAAGGCCTACAGATTTCAATTGGGGTAAAAGGGAAAGTTTCTGACCTGCAAGACCTGAGTCTCATCTCTGTAGCTTCTGGAAACACCATTTCCTTTCACTATAATCATTTTTTGTGGCATTACATGAACTAGACACCATCAACCCTTAGACCTCTACCGTGAGGGAAAAAGGTGATGGTAAGAGACTACACATCTGTTTGTAAAAATATTTTGTTGGGCTTCCCTGGTGGCGCAGTGGTTGAGAGTCTGCCTGCCGATGCAGAGGACACGGGTTCGTGCCCCAGTCCGGGAAGATCCCACATGCCGCGGAGCGGCTGGGCCCGTGAGCCATGGCCGAGTTCTTTCCAGAAGGAAGAGGTGATACAAGGCAGTTCATTTCCCTTTATTTTGAGTGGAAAATCATTTCTTGCATGAGCACTGCCACCTGGAGTCTGGTCCTAAGCTGCTGGGGTCCTGGGGAGACCTCTGCAGTGGTTGGGCTTTGGTCATTTTGGCAACCCAAGTTTGGAGGTGGTTAGGTGTAGGCAACACTTAACGGGAACACTGCCCTGGCCCTGGGTTAGCACATCAAAAGTAAAGGCAAAGGAAAAATGTGACCTTCAGTACATTCAGGTAAATTGGAGAAAGCAGTAAATTAATATCAGCAGCTGTCCAGGTCACTAGGCGACAATGGTTTCTCTGATTTACTGAATGATTCCTTCACTTAACAACTATTTTTCGAGCTCCTACTATGTGCCAGGCATTCTTCTGTACACTGAGAATGCAGCCACGATCGAAGCAGACTGTGTCCTCAAGAGAACTTAGAGTCTGAAGGGGAGGCAGACACTTAGAGTCTGAAGGGGAGGCAGAGGTAGGGGTTCTATGAAGAAATGTAAAATAGGGTAAGGGGAAAGAGTGGCTGGTGAGGCAAGGAGAGGGACATTTCAGGTATGGAGGTCAGGGGAGGACCCTCTGGAGTGTTGACACCTGTGCAGAGACTTGAATGAAGTGAAGGGCACACGAAAGCCAGAGCACAGAACCTTCCTTGTGTGGTGATCTTCCCACCAGCCTATATGAGAATGTTGGGACAAGTGGAGAAAACGTGGTAGCGAGAACTAGATGCATTATTTTGTTGACTTGTTATGTCTTAAGGAGACTTTCCATAAAAGCACAGGTGATGTAGTACTCAGAGAAATGAATATGGACAGGAGTTCAGAGCCAAGAATTAAAGCAAAAGGGAAGGAGAACAGTTCCCACAAGAAATCCCGAACTCCTTCGCAGCTATGGCAGAAGGATCCACAGGGTCATTCCATAGCTCTCAGATGTTAGAGCTGATAGTGCTCTCCGATGAAGAACCAGCTCCTCCTGCCCTGAGTTCTGAGATGTTTCAGAGGGTTGTTGCCTAAGCAGCATCGAGTAATGCAGTAAACAGTGTCCTCTCTCTCTAGCAGATTTACAAAGAAACGTAGCTACCCCCCTCAATGGCTATTACATGGATTCTCCGTGGAAGCCAAGGGCATGTTAAACTACTAAGACAACCATGGAGACCATATCTTTTGGTAGGTGACAGGGACTAGAGTATAGATGGGAAATGAAGCAGTAATACATGAAGCTGTAAAAACGTGGTATGAAGCCTTCTGGAGACAGTGACAGAGTAAGAGTGAAAACCTACAAGCAATGTAAACAGTAATAAATAATTTCAGTATGTTATTTTCTCCACTGATACATTATTATTCTATTTAAGATAATTGGCAATACTATGAAATTTTTTGTTGTTGTTGTTGCGGTACGTGGGCCTCTCACTGTTGTGGCCTCGCCCGTTGCAGAGCACAGGCTCCAGACGCGCAGGCTCAGCAGCCATGGCTCACGGGCCCAGCCGCTCCGTGGCATGCGGGATCTTTCCGGACCGGGGCACGAACCTGTGTCCCCTGCATCGGCAGGCGGACTCTCCAGCGCTGCGCCACCAGGGAAGTCCACTATGAAATATTTTTAACCACCCTATTAATAAAATTCAGTGTAGGGACTTCCCTGGTGGCACAGTGGTTAAGAATCTGCCTGCCAATGCAGGGGACACGGGTTCAAGCCCTGGTCTGGGAAGATCCCACATGCCACGGAGCATCTAAGCCCGTGCGCCACAACTACTGAGCCTGAGCTCTAGAGCCTGTGAGCTACAACTACTGAGCCCATGTACCACAACTACTGAAGCCCACACGCCTAGAGTCCATGCTTTGCAACAAGAGAAGCCACCACAATGAGAAGCCTACGCACTGCAACGAAGAGTAGCCCCCGCTCGCCACAACTAGAGAAAGCCCGCATGCAGCAGCAGAGACCCAGCACAGCCAAAAATAAATAAAATAAAATAAATTTATAAAAGAAATAAAATTCAGTGTAAGCCGGGGTTCCCTGGTGTCACAGTGGTTAAGAATTCGCCTGCCAATGCAGGGGACACGGTTCAATCCCTGGTCCAGGAAGATCCTACATCCCATGGAGCAGCTAAGCCCATGCGCCACAACTACTGAGCCTGCGCTCTAGAGCCCGTGAGCCACAACTACTGAAGCCCATGTGCCTAGAGCCCGTGCTCCGCAATAAGAGAAGCCACTGCAATGAGAAGCCCACGCACCGCAACGAAGAGTAGCCCCCGCTTGCCGCAACCAGAGAAAGCCTGCACACAGCAACAAAGACCCAACACAGCCTAAAATAAAAGTTTTTAAAAATTCAGTGTAAGCCTATATTTCATGTGTCTCCACTAATTTAATTGTATTTGATTCCTAGTCTGTTAAACAGAATCTCCAACCACCTGTGTGTAGGCAGATTTCTACAGGGGCATGGTAGCTCAAATCCCATGAGAAAGAACAATCTTCCTTCGATGTATATAGTAGTTGCCTTCCTCTAAAATTCAGCATTTATCACAGCTGTTCCAGAAATACTTTGCAGTTATATGTAAAACAACATTAGGGTCTAGATTCAAATAATTTAAAATAATTATGCAGAGACATTCAGAAATCTTACAGGATGTTAGAAAATTCTCATGTGGGGCTGCCCCACACATAGCAAGATGTTTAGGGACTTCCCTGGTGGTCCAGCGGCTAAGACTCCATGCTCCCAATGCAGGGGGCCTGGGTTCGATCCCTGGTCAGGGAACTAGATCCCACATGCCGCAACTAAAGACCCCCGCATGCCGCAACGAAGATCCCGCATGCCGCAACTAAGACCCGGTGCAGCCAAATAAATAAATAAATAAAATAAATACTTAAAAAAAGATGTTTAACATTGTTGGCACCCTGCCCACTAAATGCTAGTTGCTGCCTCCAATCATAGTGACAACTAAAGATGCCCTACAAATTTCCAAAACTGCTTCCTAGCGGATGCTGAAGCCTTTGTTGAAAACCGTTCTTAGACTAAGAGTCTTCACTCTGTGTTCCCCACAATCCCAAAAAGAATTTTGAAAAACTATACACCTTCTTACAGATTTTTAAGCTGACATCTAAAATTTTCCATCCTAAGTTTAAATAGTTGTAAAATATGTAATTTCTGGAATACCGTAAATTTTAACATTTTCAAAAATTAATAGACTTTATTTTTTAAGGGAAGTTTTACATTCACAGCAAAGCTGAGCAGAAAGTACAAAGGTTCCCATTTACGCACTCACGCACAGCCTCCCCATTATCAACATCTGCCACCATGTTATTATCATCCAAAGTCCATAGTTTAATACGTTAGAGTTCACTCCTGGTATTTTACATTCTTTGGGTTTGGACAAATGTATTATGACATATGTCCACCATTGTAGTATCGTACAGAACAGTTGCAGTGCCTTAAAAATCCTCTGCACTCTGCCTATTCAGCTATCGCCCACCCAACCCCTGGCAACCACTGATCTTTTTACTGTCTCCATAGTTTTGCCTTTTCCAAGATGTCATGTAATTGGAATCATACAGTACGTATCTTTCTCAGATTGGCTTCTTTCACTTAGTAATACGTTTAAGGTTACCCCATGGCTTGTTGGCTCATTTCTTTTTAGCACTGGGTAATATTCCATTGTCTGGACGTGACACAGTTTGTTTATCCTTTTGCCTACTGAAGGACATCTTGGTTGCATTCATGTTTTGGCAATTATGAATAAAGCTGCTATAAACATCTATGTGCAGGTTTTTGTATGGACATAAGTTTTCAGTTCAGTTTGGTAAATACCAAAGAGTGTGATTGCTAGATCATATGTTGAGAGTATGTTTAGCTTTGTTAGACACTGCCAAACAGTCTTCCAAAGTAGCTGTACCATTTTGCTTTCCCACCAGCAATGAATGAGAATTCCTGGTGCTCCAAATCCTCACCAGCATTTGGTGTTGTCAGTATTTTGTATTTTGGCCATTTTAATTGGGGTATAGTGGTATCTCGTTGTTTTATTTTGTAATGTCCTGATGACATGTGATGTAGAACATCTTTTCATTTGCTTACTTAACATCTGTATATCTTTTTTGGTGAGGTGTCTATTCAGATCTTTTTTGCATTTCTTAATCAGGTTGTTCATTTTCTTATTGTTGAGTTTTAAGAGTTCTTTGTGTAGTTTGGATAATAGTCCTTTATCAGTTGTGTCCTTTTCAAATATTTTCTCCCACTCTGGTTTTTCTCATTCCATTCACATGGCCTTTTGCAGAGCAGAAATTTTTAATTTTAATGAAGTCCAGTTTATCAGTTGTGTCTTTGATGGTTTGTGTGTTTGGTGTTGTATCTAAAAAGTTACTGACATATGTAAGGTCATCTAGGTTTTCTCATATATTATCTTCTATGAGTTTTATGCTTTTGTGTTCTACATTTTGATCTATGATCCATTTTGAGCTAGTTTTTGTGAAGAGTATAAGATGTGTATTTAGATTCCTTTTATTGCATGTGGATGTCCAGTTGTTACAGCACCATTTGTTGAAAAGACTATCTTTGTTCATTGTATTACCTTTGCTCCTTTGTCAAAGATCAATTGACTGTATTTTTGTGGGTCTATCTCTGGGCTATTTCATTCCATTGATCTATTTATCCATTTTTTCACCAATACCACACCTTCTTGATTACTGTAGCTTCACAGTAAGTATTGAAGTTGAGTAGTGCCAGTCTTCCAACTTTGTTCTTTTCCTCCAATATTGATTTGGCTATTCTGGGTCTTTTCCCTCTCCAAATAAACTTTACTATCAGTTTATCATTAGCCACAAAATAACTTGTTGGTATTTTGGTTGGGATTGCATTGAATCTATAGATCAAATTGGGAAGAAATGACATCTTGTCACTATTGAGCCTTCCTATCCATGAACATGAAATACATTTCCATTTATTTTGTTCTTTGATGTTTTTCATCAAGGTTTTGTAGTTTTTCTCACATAGATCTTGTACACATTTTGTTAGATTTATACCTAAGTATTTTATTTGTTGGGGCGTGCTAATGTAAACAGTAATATGTTTTTCGTTTCAAAGTCCACTTGTTCATTGCTGGTATATAGGAAAGTGATTGACTTTTGTATATTAATTAACCTTGTATTCTGCAATCTTGCTATAATTACTTATTCTAGGAGGTTTTTTGGTCAGTTCTTTAAAATTTTCTACATAGATGATTATGTCATCTGTGAAGAAAAAGTTTTATTTCTTCGTCCCCAATCTGTATACATTTTTTTAAATTTATGTATTTATTTAAGTTTGGCTGCATTGGGTCTTCATTGCTGTGCATGGGCTTTCTCTAGTTGTGTCGAGTGGGGGCTACTCTTCGTTGCAGTGCGCAGGCTTCTCGTTGTGGTGGCTTCTCTTGTTGTGGGTCACGGGCTCTAGGTGCACAGGCTTCAGTAGTTGTGGCATGTGGGCTCAGTAGTTGTGGCTCGTGGGCTTTAGAGCGCAAGCTGAGTAGTTGTGGCGCCCAGACTTAATTGCTCTGCGGCATGTGGGATCTTCCCAGACCAGGGCTCGAACCCGTGTCCTCTGCATTGGCAGGCGGAATCTTAACCACTGCGCCACCAGGGAAGTCCTAATCTGTATACGTTTTATTTCCTTTTCTTGTCTTACTGCACTAGCTAGGACTTCCAGTACAATGTTGAAAAGCTATGGTGAGAGGTTACATCCTTGCCTTATTCCTGATCTTAGTGGGACAACTTCAATTTTCTCACCATTGAGTATGATGTTAGCTGTAGGGTTTTTTTTTTTTTTTTTTTTTTTTTTTTTTTTTTTTTTTTTTGCGGTATGCGGGCCTCTCACTGTTGTGGCCTCTCCCGTTGCAGAGCACAGAAGCTGTAGGGTTTTTGTAGGTAGTCTTTATCAAGTTGAGGAAGTTCCCCTCTATTCCTAGTTTGCCGAGAGTTTTTGTCATGAATGGGTATTGGATTTTATCAAATGCTTTTTCTACATCTATTAATATGATCATGTGATTTTCCTTCTTTTGTCTGTTGATGTGATGGATTACATTAATTGATTTTATTCTATTTTTTGTTTTTTAAAACTGAAGTATAGTTGATGTATAGTATTATATGTTACAGGTGTACAACATAGTGATTCACAAATTTTAAAGGTTATACTCCATTTATACTTATAAAATATTGGCTATACTCCCTGCATTGTAAATATATCCTCATAGCTTATTTATTTTATACATAATAGTTTGTATCTCTTAATCCCCTACCCCTTACTTGCCCCTCCCTCCTTCCTTCTCTCCATTAGTAACCACTAGTTTGTTTTCTATATCTGTGAGTCTGTTTACCTGGGATAGATCCCACTTGGTTATGGTGTATAATTCTTTTTATACATTGTTGGGTTTGAGTTGTTAATGTTTTGTTAAAGGGTTCTGCATCTATGTTAATGAGAGACAGTGGTCTCTAGTTTTCCTTTCTTATAAGGTGTTTGGTTGTGGTATTAGGGTAACGCTAGCCTCATAGAATGAGTTAGGAAACATTCCCTCTGCTTCTGTCTTGTGGAAGAGATTGTAGAGAATTGGTATAGTTTCTTCCTTAAATGTTTGGTAGAATTCACCAGTGAACCTATCCAGGCCTGGTGGTTTCTCTTTTGGAAGGTTATTACATACTGATTGGATTTCTTTAATACATAGAGGCCTATTCAGATTGTCTCTTCTAGTGTGAATTTTGGCAGCTTCTGTCTTTTAAGGAATTGGTCACTTTCACCTATGTTATCATATTTGTGGGCATAGAGTTGCTCAAAATATTTCTTCCTTTTAATGTCCACGAGATCTGTAGTAATGTCCTCTTTTTAATTTCTGATATTGGTCATTTGTATCTTTCTCTTTTTTCTTTGTTAGCTTGGCTAGAGCCTTATCAATTTTATTGATCTTTTCAAAGAGCCAGCTCTTGTTTTTGTTGACTTTCTCTATTCATTCCTGTTTTCAGCTTCATTGATTTCTGCTCTGATTTTTATTATTTATTTTCTTTTGCTTACTTTGGGTTGAATTTGCTCTTTTTCTCTAGTTTCCTAAGATGGAAGCTTAGATGATTGATTTTAGATTTTTCTTCTTTTCTAATATATATATTCAATGCTTTAAATCTCCTAAACACTTTTCACTGCATCCCACAAATTTTGGTAAGTTGTGTTTTCATTTTCATTTAGTTCAAAATAGTAAAAAATATTTCTTGATTTATTCTTTGACCCATGTGTTATTTAGAAGTGTGCTGTTTAATCTCCAATTATTTTGGGATTTTCCAGCTATTTTTCTGTTGTTGATTCCTAGTTTAATTCCACTGAGACCAGACATTGTGTGATTTCTATTCTTTTAAATTTGTTATGGGGTGTTTAATGGCCCAGAATGTGATCTATCTTGGTGAATGCTCCATGTGAACTTCAGAAGGATGTGTATTCTGCTGTGGTTGGATGAAGTCTGTAGATGTCGATTATATACGGTTGATTGCTAGTGCTGTTGTGTGCACACCCACACACGCCCACACACACATACAGTTAACTATATTGTTGCTGTTAATATCTTGAATATACTGTTATCTGTTAGATCAATTAAGAATAAGAAAAATAAAAGTTTTGTTTTATCTTCAGTTATTCTCTAATGCTCTTCCTTTTTAAAACGTATATCTGAATTTCTGACCTATGTAATTTTCCTTCTTTCTGCAGAACTTTTAAAAACATTTCTTGCAAGGCGGGTCTACTAGAAACAATTCCCTCAGTTGT
>NW_020173387.1:552321-556294 GCF_003031525.2 Neophocaena asiaeorientalis asiaeorientalis
GTAGGCTATAGAATTCTAGGTTGGTGGGGTTTTTCTCTAAACACTATAAATATTTCACTTCACTCAGTTTTTATTTATTTATTATTAATTAATTTATTTATTTGGTTTCACCAGGTCTTAGTTGTGGCTCCTGGGCTCCTTAGTTGTGGCTTGCTGGCTCCTTAGTTGCAGCAGGCTGGCTCCTTAGTTGCAGCATGCAAACTCTTAATTGCAGCATGTGTGTTGGATCTAGTTCCCTGACCAGGGATTGAACCCGGGCCCCCTGCATTGGGAGCACGGGGTCTTATCCACGGCGCCAGCAGGGAATTGCGCCATGTGAACTCTTAGTTGTGGCATACATGTGGGATCTAGTTCCCTGACCAGGGATCAAACCTGGGCCCCCTGCATTTGGAATATGGAGTCTTATCTACTGCGCTCTCACTCATGGGAGTCACTTACTCACTTTTTAAAAAATTTTAATTTTATACTGGACTATAGTTTTTTTTTTGTTTTTAGTTTTTTTTCATTTTTGTGATGTTGAGCATCTTCTCATGTGCCTATTGGCCATCTGTATGCCTTCGTTGGAAAGCTATTCAGGTTCTTTGCCCTTTTTTTAAAATTGTACTTTTTCTTGTTTTTTTAATTTTATTTTTTTAAACAGCATGTTATTAGTCATCAATTTTATACACATCAGTGTATACACGTCAATCCCAATCACCCAATTCATCACACCACCACCACCACCCCCCTGCGGCTTTCTCCCCTTGTTGTCCATACATTTGTTTTCTACATTTGTATCTCAATTTCTGCCTTGTAAAGCAGTTCATCTGTACCATTCTTCTAGCTTCCACATATATGCGTTAATATACGATGTTTGTTTTCCTCTTTGTGACTTACTTCACTCTGTATGACAGTCTCTAGATCCATCCATGTCTCAACAGTTGACCCAATTTCATTCCTTTCTATGGCTGAGTAATATTCCATTGTATATATGTACCACATCTTCTTTATCCATTCGTCTGTCGATGGGCATTTAGGTTGCTTCCATGGCCTGGCTATTGTAAATAGTGCTGCAGTGAACATTGGGATGCATGTGTCTTTTTGAATTATGGTTTTCTCTGGGTACATGCCCAGTAGTGGGATTGCTGGATCATATGGTAATTCTATTTTTAGTTTTTTAAGGAACCTCCATACTGTTCTCCATAGTGGCTGCACCAATTTACATTCCCACCAACAGGGCAAGAGGGTTCCCTTTTCTCCACACCCTCTCCAGCATTTGTTGTTTGTAAATTTTCTGATGATGCCCATTCTAACTGGTGTGAGGTGATACCGCATTGTAGTTTTGATTTGCATTTCTCTAATAATTAGTGATGTTGAGTAGCTTTTCATGTGCTTCTTGGCCATCTGTATGTCTTCTTTGGAAAAATGTCTGTTTAGGTCTTTGGCCCATTTTTGGATTGGGTTGTTGGTTTTTTAAATATTAAGCTGTGTGAGCTGTTTATATATTTTGGAGATTAATCCTTTGTTCATTCATTTGCAAATATTTTCTCCCATTCTGAGGGTTGTCTTTTTGTCTTATTTATGGTTTCCTTTGCTGTGCAAAAGCTTGTAAGTTTCATTAGGTCCCATTTGTTTATTTTTGTTTTCATTTCCATTACTCTAGGAGGTGGATCAAAACGATCTTGCTGTCATTTACATCAAAGAGTGTTCTTCCTATGTTTTCCTCTAAGAGTTTTATAGTGTCCAGTCTTACATTTAGGTCTCTAATCCATTTTGAGTTCATTTTTCTGTATGGTGTTAGGGAGTGTTCTAATTTCATTCTTACATGTAGCTGTCCAGTTTTCCCACCACCACTTATTGAAGAGATTGTCTTTTCTCCATAGTATATCCTTGCCTCCTTGGTCATAGACTAGTTGACCATAGGTGCATAGGTTTATCTCTGGGCTTTCTATCTTGTTCCATTGATCTATGTTTCTGTTTTTGTGCCAGTACCATATTGTCTTGATTACTGTAGCTTTGTTGTATAGTCCAAAGTCAGGGCGTCTGATTCCTCCAGCGCCATTGTTTTCCCTCAAGACTGCTTTGGCTATTGGGGGTCTTTTGTGTCTCCATACAAATTTTGAGATGATTTGTTCTAGTTCTGTAAAAAATACCAGTAGTAATTTCATAGGGATTGCATTGAATCTGTAGATTGCTTTGGATAGTATAGTCATTTTCACAATATTGATGTTTCCAATACAAGAACATGGTATATCTCTCCATCTGTTGGTATCATCTTTAATTTCTTTCATCAGCGTCTTATAGTTTGCTGCATACAGGTCTTTTGCCTCCCTAGGTAGGTTTATTCCTAGGTATTTTATTCTTTTTGTTGCAATGGTAAATGGGAGTGTTTCCTTAATTTCTCGTTCAGATTTTTCATCATTAATGTATAGTAATGCAAGAGATTTCTGTGCATTAATTTTGTATCCTGCTACTTTACCAAATTCATTGATTACCTCTAGTAGTTTTCTGGTGGCATCTTTAGGATTCTATATGTATAGTATCATGTCATTTGCAAAAAGTGACAGTTTTACTTCTTCTTTTCCAATTTGTATTCCTTTTATTTCTTTTTCTTCTCCGATTGCCGTGGCTAGGACTTCCAAAACTATGTTGAATAATAGTGGTGAGAGTGGACATCCTTGTCTTGTTCCTGATCTTAGAAGAAATGCTTTCAGTTTTTCACCATTGAGAATGATATTTGCTGTGGGTTTGTCATATATGGCCTTTATTATGTTGAGGTATGTTCCCTGCATGCCCACTTTCTGGAGAGTTTTTATCATAAACGGGTTTTGAATTTTGTCAAAAGCTTTTTCTGCATCTATTGAGATGATCATATGGTTTTTATTCTTCAATTTGTTAATACGGTGTATCACATTGATTGATTTGCATATGTTGAAGAATCCTTGCATCCCTGGATAAATCCCACTTGATCATGGTGTATGATCTTTTTAATGTGTTGTTGGATTTTGTTTGCTAGTATTCTGGTGAGGATTTTTGCATCTATATCCATGAGCCATATTGGTCTGTAATTTTCTTTTTCTGTAGTATTTTTGTCTGGTTTTGGTGTCAGGGTGATGGTGGCCTCATAGAATGAGTTTGGGAGTGTTCCTTCCTCCGCAATTTTTTGGAAGAGTTTGAGAAGGATGGGTGTTAGTTCTTCTCTAAATGTTTGATAGAATTCACCTGTGAAGCCATCTGGTCCTGGACTTTTGTTTGTTGGAAGATTTTTAATCACAGTTTCAATTTCATTACTTGTGATTGGTCTGTTCATATTTCCTGTTTCTTCTTGGTTCAGTCTTGGAAGGTTATACCTTTCTAAGAGTTTGTCCATTTCTTCCAGGTTGTCCATTTTATTGGCATAGGGTTGCTTGTAGTCGTGTCTTAGGATGCTTTGCATTTCTGCGGTGCTGTTGTAACTTCTCCTTTTTCATTTCTAATTCTATTGATTTGAGTCTTCTCCCTTTTTTTCTGGATGAGTCTGGCTAATGGTTTATCAATTTTGTTTATCTTCTCAAAGAACCAGCTTTTAGTTTTATTGATCTTTGCTATTGTTATTTTGTTTCTATTTCATTTATTTCTGCTGTGATCTTTATGATTTCTTTCCTTCTGCTATCTTTGGTTTTGTTTGTTCTTCTTTCTCTAGTTCCTTTAGGTGTAAGGTTAGATTGTTTAGTGCTTTTTTTTGAATGGAATGTCCTATAAATATCAATTAAATCTATCTGGTCTTTTGTGTCATTTAAAGCTTGTGTTTCCTTATTTATTTTCAGTTTGGATGATCTGTCCATTGGTGTAAGTCAGGTGTTAAAATCCCCCACTGTTTTTGTGTTACTGTCGATTTCCTTTTTTATAGCTGTTAGGAGTTGCCTTATGTATTGAGGTGCTCCTATGTTGGGTGCATATATATTTATAATTGTTATATCTTCTTCTTGGATTGATCCCTTGATCATTATGTAGT
>NW_020173387.1:556636-572970 GCF_003031525.2 Neophocaena asiaeorientalis asiaeorientalis
TTTTTCCCTTGCTGCTTTCAATAATTTTTCTTTGTCTTTAATTTTTGCCAATTTGATTACCATGTGTCTTGGCGTGTTTCTCCTTGGGTTTATCCTGTATGGGACTCGCTGCCCTTCTTGGACTTTGGTGGCTATTTCCTTTCCCATGTTAGGGAAGTTTTTGACTATAATCTCTTCAAATATGTTCTCTGGTCCTTTCTCTCTGTCTTGTCTTTCTGGGAACCCTATACTGCGAATGTTGTTGCGTTTAATGTTGTCTCAGAAGTCTCTTAGGCTGTCTTCATTTCTTTTCCTTCTTTTTTCTGTATTCTGTTCCACAGCAGTGAATTCCACCATTTTGTCTTCAAGGTCACTTATCCGTTCTTCTGCCTCAGTTATTCTGCTATTGATTCCTTCTAGTGTAGTTTTCATTTCAGTTATTGTATTGTTCATCTCTGTTTGTTTGTTCTGTAATTCTTCTAGGTCTTTGTTAAACATTTCTTGCATCTTCTCGATCTTTGCCTCCATTCTTTTTCCGAGGTCCTGGATCATCTTCACTATCATTATTCTGAATTCTTTTTCTGGAAGGTTGCCTATCTCCACTTCATGTAGTTGTTTTTCTGGGGTTTTATCTTGTTCCTTCATCTGGTACATAGCCCTCTGCCTTTTCATCTTGTGTGTTTTTCTGTGAATTTGGTTTTTGTTCCACAGGCTGCAGGATTGTAGTTCTTCTTGCTTCTGCTGTCTGCCCTCTGGTGGATCTATATTGGATTATAGTTGATTAACAGTGTTGTGTTAGTTTCAAGTGTACAACAAAATGATTCAGTTATACATATACATGTATCTGTTGTTTTCAAATATTTTTCCCATTTAGGTTATTACAGAATATTGAGCAGAGTTCCCTGTGCTGTATAGCAGGTCCCTGTTGGTTTTTTATTTTAAATATAGCAGTGTGTACATATAAATACCAAAGTCGCAATCTATCACTGCAACCCTTTCCCCCAGTAACCGTAAGTTCCTTCTCTAAGTCTGTGAGTCTGTTTCTGTTTTGTAAATAAGTTCATTTGTATCATTTTTTTAAGATTCCACATATAAGCAATATCATATGATATTTGTCTTTCTTTGTCTGACTTACTTCACTTAGTATGATAGTCTCCAGGTCCATCCATGTTGCTGCAAATGCCATTATTTCACTGTTTTTGATGGCTGAATAATATTCCATTGTATACATGTACCACATTTTCTTTATCCATTCATCTGTCAATGGATATTTAGATTGCTTCTGCAATGAACATTGGGGTACATGTATCCTTTCAAACCATGTTTTTCTCTAGATATATGCCCAGGAGTGGGATTGCTGGACCATACGGTAGCTCTGTTTTTAGTTTCTCAAGGAACCTCCATACTGTTCTCCATAGTGACTGTACGAATTTACATTCCCACCAGCAGTGTGGGAGGGTTCCCTTTTCTCCACATCCTCTCCAGCATTTGTTATTTGTAGACGTTTTAGTGATGGCCATTCTCACTGGTGTGAGGTGATATGTCATTGTAGTTTTGATTTGCATTTCTCTAATAATTAGTGATATTAAGTGCCTCTCAGCCATCTGTATGTCTTCTTTGGAGAGATGTCTTTTTACATCTTCTGCACATTTTTTGATTGAGTTGTTCGGTTTTTTTGATATTGACCCGCATAAACTGTTTGTAAATTTTGGAGACCAATCCCTTGTCGGTCGCATTGTTTGCAAATATTTTCTCCCATTCTCTGGGTTGTCTCTTCATTTTGTTTATGGCTTCTTTTGCTCTGTAAAAGCTTTTTAGTATGATTAGGTCCCATTTTTTAAAATAATTAATTAATTTATTATTTATGTTTGGGTGCGTGAGGTCTTTATTTCTGCATGTGGGCTTTCTCCAGTTATGGCATGCAGGGGCTACTCTTTGTTGTGGTGCATGGCCTTCTCATTGCAGTGGCTTCTCTTGTTGCAGAGCATGGGCTCTAGAGTGCAGGCTCAGTAGTTGTGGCACACGGGCTTAGTTGCTCTGCAGCATGTGGGATCTTCCTGGACCAGGGATGGAACCTGTGTCCCTTGCATTGGCAGGCGGATTCTTAACCACTGTGCCACCAGGGAAATCCCAGGTCCCATTTGTTTATTTTTGGTTTTGTTCCCATTACTCTAGGAGATGGATCGAAAGAGATATTGCTGCGATTTATGTCAAAGAGTGATCTGCCTATGTTTTCCTCTCAGAGTTTTATAGTATCCAGTCATACATTTAGGTCTTTAATCCATGTTAAGTTTATTTCTGTGTATGGTGTAGGGAGTGTCCTAATTTCATTCTTTTACATGTAGCTGTCCAGTTTTCCCAGGGCCATTTACTGAAGAGACTGTCTTTCCTTCATAGTGTAGTCTTGCCTTCTTTGTTGTAGATTAATTGACCATAGGTGCGTGGCTTTATTTCTGGGCTTTCTATCCTGTTCCATCGATCTATATTTCTGTTTTAGTGCTAGTACCATACTGTTTTGGTGACTGTAGCTTTGTAGTATAGTCTCAAGTCAGGGAGCCTGATTCCTCCAGCTCCATTTTCTTTCTCAAGATTGCTTTGGCTATTCAGAGTCTTTTGTGTCTCTGTACAAATTTTAAGATTTTTTTGTTCTAGTTCTGTGAAAAATGCCATTGGTAATGTTTTTAAAGGCTACTGGATGACTTTATTTAAAAAAATATATGTATTAATTTGGCTGTGCTGGGTCTTAGTTGCAGCGTGTGGCATCTTCTTTGTGTCATGTTGGATCTTTTTAAGTTGCGGCAGGCAGGATCTTTTGGTTGCAGCATATGGGTTCCTATAGTTGAAGCATGCGGGATCTAATTCCCTGACCAGGGATCAAATCCGGGCCCCCTGCATTGAGAGCATGCAGTGTTAACCACTGGACCACCACGGAAGTCCTGCCATTGGTAATTTGATAGGGATTGCATTGAATCTGTAGATTGCCTTGGGTAGTATAGTCATTTTGACAATATTGATTCTTCTAATCCAAGAACATCTGATCTTTTGTTGTCAGTATGTAGAAATGAACAGATTTCTGTGTTATAATTTTGTATCCTGCAACTTTACTGAATTCATTGATGAGCTCTAGTAGTTTTCTGGTAGCATCTTTAGGATCTTCTACGTATAGTATCATGTCATCTGCAAACAGTGACATTTTTACTTCTTCTTTTCCAGTTTGCATTCCTTGTATTTCTTTTTCTTCTCTGATTGCCGTGGCTAGGACTTTCAAAACTGTGTTGAATAAAACTGGTGAGAGTGTACATCCTTGTCTTGTTCCTGATCTTAAAGAAATGCTTTCAGTTTTTCACTGTTGAGTATGATGTTAGTTGTAGGTTTGTCATATATGGCCTTAATTATGTTGAGGTATGTTCCCTGTATGCCCACTTTCTGGAGAGTTTTTATCATAAATTGGTGTTGAATTTATTCAAAAGCTCTTTCTGCATCTATTGAGATGATTATATGGTTTTTATTCCTCAATTTGTTGATGAGCCTATAATTTTTTTTGTGGTATCTTTGTCTGGTTTTGGTATCAGGGTGATGGTGGCCTCATAGAATGAGTTTGGGAGTATTCCTTCCTCTGCTATTTTTTGGAATAGTTTTAGAAGCATAGGTGTTAACGCACCTCTAAATGTTTGATAGAATTCACCTGTGAAGTCATCTGGTCCTGGACTTTTGTTTGTTGGGAGTTTTTTAATCACGGTTTAAATTTAGTACTTGTGATTGGTCTGTTTATATTTTCTGTTTCTTCCTGGTTCAGTCTTGGGAGATTGTACCTTTCTAAGAATTTGTCCATTTCTTCCAGGTTGTCCATTTTATTAATGTATAGTAGCTTGTAGTAGTCTCTTGTGATCCTTTGTATTTCTTTGGTGTCCGTTGTAACTTCCCCTTTTTCACTTCTAATTTTATTGATTTGAGCCCTCTCCTTTTTTCTTGCTGAGTCTGGCTAAAGGTTTATAAATTTTGTTTATCTTTTCGAAGAGCCATCTTTTAGTTTCATCAATCTTTTCTATTGTTTTCCTCATTTCTATTTCATTTATTTATGCTCTGATATTTATGGTTTCATTGTTTCTGCTAACTTTGGGTTTTGTTTGTTCTTTCTCTAGTTGCTTTAGGTGTAAGTTTAGGTTGTTTATTTGTGATTTTTCTTGTTTCCTGAGATAAGATTGTATCGCTGTAAACTTCCCTCTTAGAACTGCTTTTGCTGCATCCCATAGGTTTTGGATCGTCGTGTTGTTTCTAGGTATTTTTTGATTTCCTCTTTGATTTCTTCAGTGATCTCTTGGTTATTGAGTAGTGTATTTTTTTAGCCTCCATGTGTTTGTATTTTTTACAGTTTTTTTTCTTGTAGTTGATTTCTAATCTCATTGCATTGTGGTCAGAAAAGATGCTTGATATGATTTCAATATTCTTAATTTTGCCAAGGTTTGCCTTGTGGCCCAACATGTGATCAATCCTGGACAATGTTCCATGTGCACTTGAGAAGAATGTGTATTCTGTTGCTTTGGGATAGAATGCTCTATAAATAGCAATGAAGTCTATCTGGTCTGATGTGTCATTTAAGGCCTGCATTTCCTTATTGATTTTCTCCCTGGATGATCTGTCCATTGATAAAAGTGGGGTGTTAACGTCCCCCACTATTATTGTGTTACTGTCGATTTCTTCTTTTATGGCTGTTAGTATTTGCCTTATATATTGAGGTGCTCCTATGGTGGGTGCATATATATTTACGATTGTTAAGTCTTCTTCTTGGATTGATCCCTTGATGATTATGTAGTGTCTTTCTGTGTCTCTTGGTACAGTCTTTAATGTCTATTTTGTCTGAGATGAGTATTGCTACTCCAGCTTTCTTCTGATTTCCATTTGCATGGAATACCTTTTTCCATCCTCTCAGTTTCAGTCTGTATGTGTCCCTAGATCTGAAGTGGATCTCTTGTATACAGCGTATATATAGGTCTTGTTTTTTGTATCCATTTAGCCATCTATGTCTTTTGGTTAGAGCATTTAATCTGTTTATGTTTAAGATAATTATTATTATGTATGTTCTTATTACCATTTTGTTAACTGTTTTGGATTTGTTTTTGTAGGTCTTTTTTCTTCCCTTTCTGTTTTGTTCCCTCCTCTTGTGATTTGATGACTAACTTTAGTGTTGTGTTTGGATTCCTTTTTCTTCTTTGTGTGTGTATCTATTGTAGATTTTCAGTTTGCAGTTACCATGAGGTTTTGATATAGTAGCAGTCTCTACATAAACAAGATTGTTGTTGTTGTTTAAAATTTTATTTATTTATTTTTGGCTGCATTGGGTCTTTGTTGCTGCACACAGGCTTTCTCTAGTTATGGCGAGCAGGGGCTACTCTTCGTTGCGGTGCGCGGGCTTCTCATTGCGGTGGCTTCTCTTGTTGCAGAGCATGGGTTCTAGGTGTGCAGGCTTCAGTAGCTGTAGCACGCGGGCTCTAGAGTGCAGGCTCAGTAGTTGTGGTGCACGGGCTTAGTTGCTCCATGGCATGTGGGATCTTCCTGGACCAGGGCTTGAACCCGTGTCCCCTGCATTGGCAGGCAGATGCTTAACCACTGCGCCACAAGGGAAGCCCAACAAGATCGTTTTAAGTTGCTGATCTTTTTTTTTTTTTTTTTTTTTTTTTGGCGGCTCCGGACGCGCAGGCTCAGCGTCCATGGCTCACGGGCCCAGCCGCTCCGCGGCATGTGGGATCTTCCCGGACCGGGGCACGAACCCGTGTCCCCTGCATCAGCAGGCGGACTCTCAACCACTGCGCCACCAGGGAAGCCCCTAAGTTGCTGATCTTTTAATGTCAAATACATTTCCAATATCCTGCATTTGTGCTCTCCTCTTCTCACAATTGCTGGTTTTGATATTATATTTGTTCATAAATGATTTCCTACCTTTACTGTATGTTTGCCTTTACCAGTGAGCTTTTCCATTTGTAATTTTCTTGTTTCTAGTTGTGGCCTTCTCTTCTTAGAGAAATTCCTTTAGCATTTGTTGCAAAGCTGGTCTGGTGATGTTGAATTCTCTTAGGTTTTGCTTGTCTGTAAAGCTTTTGATTTCTCCATCGAATCTGAATGAGAGCCTTGCTGGGTAGAGTATTCTTGGTTGTAAGTTCTTCCCTTTCATCACTTTAAATATATTGTACTGCTCCCTTCTGGCCTGCAGAGTTTCTGCTGAGAAATCAGCTGATAACCTTATGGGAGTTCCCTTGCATGTTATTTGTTGCTTTTCCCCACTTCACTCACTGCTCGTTTGCCTTGTTTCTGTGAGGGTGTCCAATGTAATTTTTATCCTCGCTCCTCTATAGGTAAGGTGTATTTTTGTTTTTTTGGGTTTTTTTGGCCACATGGCACGTGGGATCCTACTTCCCCAGCCAGGGATTGAACCTGTGCCCCCGGCAGTGGTAGCGTGGACACCTAACCAGTGGACAGCCAGGGAATTCCTGTTTTTGTTTTGTTTTTTTTTAACCCTCTGGCTTCTTTTGAATGATTGAGAAGAAATTGTAGATGGATATTTTTGTGGATGAATATATTACTGCTAGAATGAGACAGTGTTTAACATTGCTTTTATTCCTCTTTTTCTTTGTTACAGATGTAAGTGCTAAAATATTTTGTTCACAGAAATATTTAGATGGAAATGGAGGAAGTTTGTTACAGAGATACCACTCAATCTTTGAACTCATAAGTTATTTGTCAAATATCACAAAAATAATTTATCATTGTCATCAAAATAATTTTAATGGTCTATCAAGTGATAATTTGTTAAGATCCTCTTTCAAATTTCTTGTTAGGCAGTGGATTAGAAATGATGTGACCTGGAAAAAGATATGCTTCCAAGCTATTAGAATAATTTGCTTTTTCCCTTTCTAGGCAGTATAACACAAAGGCTTTACCAAGACTTATCAAACGACTCTTAATTATAACCCTTACACTGTTACTTAAAAGCAACCTATTCAACCAGATATACTCAGAAAGGGTTGAGGAAATAGAAATATTGGTAATTTCATTACACCATTGCCAATCCAATAATTTTTGATAAAATGCATTTATCATTTGCTTAGAAACTTAAAACACACACACACACACACACACACACACACACACCTTGGGGCTGCAGTTTTAGCAAATTTGCAGAAAATACCATCTAACTTAATTGGCAAAACCAGTCCTCATTGTCAAACCTACTAAAACCCTAGAAACTAAGACAAAGTCTTTTCAGTTCAAATGTATTAATTATTTCAAGAAGCTTTATAAAAACCATTGAGAAATGAATTATAGAATCCATTGTATAAAAAAGAATCAGTCAAAAAAAAAAGAAAAAGAATCAGTCAAGATTAAAATGATGTAGATCTAATATAACAAGTTACAAAGAAGATAAAAAGTTACAAAAATAAATCAATATCCTTAATTTATAGTAATACAACATAATTTATACATAAAATTATATGATATTTATAAGAAAAGGAGTATGATTTTTAAAAAGACATGTTATTCCTTGTCTAAATATTGGTATATGTGTGTATCAAACTGGTGTTTGGCTTTGGGGAATAATTAAATAAAATCCAATGTAAAAATCAGAAATAACTTATCTTTGTTAGATACCCTGGGTATCTATTAAAAGGTTAGTTTAAGTTAGGTTATATCTAACCCTTTATTAGATACTTTTCCTATGTACTCGAGGATAGAAAAGGGCATATACTACCAAAAAGTAATTTGGCATAGATCTTTTATTCTGTGTTATGAGGAGGTAGGAAATAATAAACATTTAGAAGATGAAATGGGAGAAAGGTTATCTGTAAATGGAATAAATATGATGTGAGTTGATACAATAGATATTTAACTTCCTTTTTAAATAATATATATGAAGTCTGAGAAAAAAGCTTGTAAATATTTTATCCATGTGTTTATTCCAATGTACTTTGAAACATTTGACAATTCCAGAAAAATATTCCAGTTGTATTTCTAAGAAGCAGCAGTACCAGCCTACACAGCTTTGATTTATTGAAGTGATTTTGAAGTGAGTAGTGGAAAAACTGCTATGCCTTAACTACAAGGGAAAAGGCATTTTCAGGATTCAGTATAAGCATTGAGAAGAGCTGGAAGAATGCTTACCCTTAACTACATGAAAAAGCAATTTTTATCATTCAGTATTTCTTTCCAGTGCTCCTTTTGCTTTGAATTCGTGGGCCTTATCCCTCAAGATCCTTGCATCCTTTGATAATAGTTGGGAGAAGGTAGAGGCAAAGTTGTTCGGTAAAAATTTGCATTATTCTTCACTCTACCATATTTAGTTTCTAACTTTCAACTTCACCTATAACAGAAATGTATGCAAGAAGGAGAAAGACAGGAAGCTTTTATAGGTTCATAGTTCTTTGAATAGTCATTAAACGAGGTTTCCATTTGGTTTGACCTCAGGATTTAATTCCCTGCCCCTAGCAATGCAGGTAGTAAGGTTTGCATGATGCTTTCTTTGGTGAAGTAGAGTAAGGTTGGTTTTGGACACAGAGGCTTTCTCTGACCCATTAATTTTAGGAAGGGGTACCCTTGGAAGCTGAGGATCTGGAAATCAATTCCTTTAAAACTGCCAGTGCTTGGATGCCTCTTGAAAAGCCTTTACATATCCCCAAGGGTATGTGTACCCTAGTTTGAAGAGTACCTTAGACTGTCTTTCTTGAGTTTGACAAAACAGCTTAATGGCAGAAAATTCTATAGGGAGGAAATTTAGAGGGTCCTTTAAAATAGGTATTCTGTGTTGTTGGTTGAAAGGCTAGCTCTTAATATTATGTATATAGTTAGCAGATAAACTGGTTACAGTGAGTTGAAAGAACCTGCTATATTAATTGTGGGCCCCCTTACATCTGCAGGTAGGTTTGTTGTAGGAATTTCCTTGGGTGGAGCAAGGGCTTTGCTCATGAAATCACTCTGGCCGGGGCAAGTGCACAGACAGGTACAGTTGAAATACTTAGTATTTGGCAGAAATAATGGATTCAAAGACCAGAACTTGTGATAACTGGAGGTACTACAGTCTACTTACCAACCTTAGGCAGTAACGGCTACCACAAACTACCATGATTTTTGCACTATGATTATAATACCTGCATTTTTAATTTTTAAGCATGTAGTCAGTAATAATTTGAAAATTTTTTATGCAAACTTCTCCTGTGGGCATTATTTTAGTGAATTGAAACTATCCAGTTGTAATGCCTTTTTTTCCCTCCATTTTGTTTTAAAAGCTCATGTCATTTAAAAACAAGACAAGAAATTAAAATTTATTGAATAGATCAGAGATTTTTTTCCTGGAAATTTTTTTTTAAGGGTATGAGTCACCACATACTGACTTCTGCCTCACAGGAGGGGAATACAAAGGTAACAGCCATAGAAATACCATTCCCTCTATAGTAGACATTAGTACTCTGTAAATGTGGGCTTATGCTCTATTGTGTCTTAATTGAAATTAAATATTCCTCTAAGACTCCATTTTGCCTGACTGGTGGGAGATTCAGTCTCGGTCCTTGTTGGGGTCCCTTCGCCTCCCCAGAGTCAAACAAGATTCTGAAATGTTTACAGAAACAGGAGAGGGGCTTGCAGTCTCCAGCCCAGCACCGTTTCTGCACTGCCCTCGTCAACTGAGCCCACAGAATTGCTAGGAAGGAGCAAGTCCACTGTTTCTGTGGAAGGTGAGGCCCCGGCGGTCTGTGCCCAGGTGAACCCCAGTGTCCTCACCCCTCCTGAGGCCCTGCTGGTGGGACCGTCCCCCCGACCTTTGACCTCTTCTTCCTGTGGAGGAATCTTCTGTCTGTCTTCTTCCTTACGGAATTCCCCCAAGTTGGGAAAACTGCAGCCAGAAAGACAGGTTGTCTACCAGCAGCTTGAACTTCACAGCTTCTGCGGGCGAGTTTGTACCGAGAAACCGGGCATGCGCATGAAGTGGGGACAGGGAAAAGACAGAGCCCAAAACACAAATGAATAAATATCTCCACAAATGGTCTTAGGTCACGAGTACTATTAATAAGTAGCTAACGTTTCTGAGCATGACTCTCTGCTCACACAGATGATCAAATTTAATTCTCCAAGCTTCACCATGTGCTAAAGACAGACAACTGAGGCTTAAAGGGTTTGAGTAACTTTCCTGGTAGTAAGTAGCAGAGCTGGGATTCGAACCAAGTCTGCTGGGCTCAGAATTCATCCCCTGTGTTATATTTTGTCTCCCACGGGGTATTAGTAGTAATTCATTTTGAGCACAGTGAGCTACCAGCATAGGTTAGCTACAGCGGGAGCTCGCAGACAGCTCAGTGAATTCATCCACGGAACACCATTGCTCAGAGTCCTCCATCTGGTTGTCAGGGTGCGTTTGCCAAGACTGGGGAACAACAGTGCCGCTTTGGGCGCAATTACTGTTTAGACAATAACTGGTCAGCACGTTCAGCTGCTTCTTGAGGTCACTCCTGGGAGATGAAGATAGGACCCCATGTCGGCATAAACAGGTTGGTGGTTTTCTCTCTGCTCTGTCAAGAGGCCGTTATCTCCGTCATCTCGAAGTTACACCAAATTGCTCGGGTGCGGGTTCAAAATGGGGGGGAGGATATGGTTCGGCCTAGTTTTCTGTTGTTTAAAATAGAAAATTGATGGATCTGAAATCCATTTTTTGTTTAATACAATTCTTGAGGTACTGTTTTAATAAAATCCTTTAGTCTTTTAAAAACGTAAAGTCTTTTAAGAACATTTCAAAAGCCATAGATCAATTTTTTAATTGTATAGGTTGGCCCATAAATAATTCTTATTTATGGAGTCAAAACCAATGCATTCAGTGAATCAATACATAACATAGTCATTATGGCCCTACTAACCACCACCCACCCACCAAGCTGGGCATGATGGGTGATTCAAACACAGGCTGGGCTCTTTACTCAAGATGTTCATAATATGCTTTAGGGGCTTTCAAATGTTGTATGCCTCAGAATCATCCCTGAAGCTTGTCAAAAATAGAGCTGCCTGGACCCCGCTCCAGACCTACTGTCTTAGTCCGTTCGGGCTGCTAGGACAAGATACCACAGACTGGGTAGCTCAAAGCAACAGAAGTCTATTTCTCATCATTCTGGAGGCTGAGAAGTCTAAGATCAAAGTGCTAACATGGTCTTCTGGTGAGGGCCAGCTTACTGATTCATAGCTGGCACCTTTTCACTGTTTTCTTACATGGTGAGAGGGGCTAGGGAGCTCTCTGGGGCCTCCTTTTTAAGGCACTAATCCCATTTATGAGGGTTCCACCCTTATGACCTAAGTATCTCCCAAAGGCCCACCTCCTAATGTCATCATCTTTGGGAGTTAAGATTTCAACATATGCATTTTGGGGGGACACATTTAGACCATAGCACCCATTGAATCAAAACCTTGAGTGGAGCCTGGGCATCTTTAACAAGCTCCTTAGGTGATTCTAATACTTACCAAGGTTTTTGAGCCTGCCGTGTGGTTGATGGTGTTTTGGTCATGTAAGACACTACAATGTTTTCTGTGTTGTATTGCATTCTACATATGTCTATACATCATCACAGGAAGTATGTATAGGAGATATATAGACATACACGTGTATCGAGAGACACAGTAGTCTTTTATTTGCATGTATGTTGAAATGTACCTGCAGGTAAATATATACCTTTTATCTTAAATCCTAGTAAACCTTTATTGAGCATCTGTGTGTATCAAGCATTGTTAATTCATTCAACAAGTAGTTGTTAAGAGCCTACTATGGGCCATCAGAAAATAAAACAGACAAAAGTCCCTGTCCTCAGGGAGCTATATTTTAATAGAGAAACACCAACAACAAACGAATGAGACAGTTATATGATGGTGAGCGCCATAGCAAGAAGTTAGGAGGGGTGGGGCCTGCCAGTGGTGGGGGCGGATCCCAATTTAGAATAGGGTGGTTGGGGAAGCCTTGAGGGAGGAGAGGGGGTGAGCGCTATGGATATTTGGAGCACAACTGGTCCAGGTTTGCGGAACAGGAAGTGCAAAGCCCTGATCTCAGTGGGAGTATTCCTGGTGGTTTCAGGAAATAAGGAGGCCAGGGTCTGGGACACAATAGGAGATGCAGTCAGAGAGGCAAGGAATGGGCTGAGGGAGATGTGGATCTTGTAGGGGCCTGTAGGCTTCTGGAGGAGTTTGGCTTTTACCCTGAGGGAGATGGGAAGGGTTCGGATCTTGGGGATGATGTAATCTGACAGGTTTTAATGGGATCATTCAGGCCAATGAGAACAGGCTGCTGGGGGTTGGGGGCAGGCTGGAATCCAGTGACCAGTTAGGGGGCCACTGTAGTAATCCAGGGTAGAGATGGTGAATGGGCTGGGAAGGGAGCAGTGAAGGTGGTGAGAGGAACGTGGCTTCCGGTGCGCTGTGAAGGAGCCAGCAGTTTCGCTGACGGGTTGGTTGCAGAGGGTGTGAGGGCTGCAGTAGGAGGGTTTCCGAGGATGCTGGGTGTAACCGTTGGTTGTACTCACTCTCTGGCCAGGTTTGTTTCTGGATGTGGGTCATGATTTGGTTCCATCAAAATGACTGTGTTTTTTTTTTTTTTATAAATTTATTTTATTTATTATTTTTGGCTGTGTTGGGTCTTCGTTGCTGTGTGCGGGCTTTCTCTAGTTGTGGTGAGCGAGGGCTACTCTTCATTGTGGTGCGCGGGCTTCTCATTGCGGTGGCTTCTCGTTGCGCAGCACGGGCTCTAGGTGCGTGGGCTTCAGTAGATGCAGCGTGTGGGCTCAGTAGTTGTGGCTCACGGGCTCTAGAGTGCAGGCTCAGTAGTTGTGGCACACGGGCTTAGTTGCTCTGTGGCATGTGGGATCTTCCTGGACCAGGGCTCGAACCCGTGTCCCCTGCATTGGCAGGGAAGCCCTGTATTTTTGTTTTTAAAACGTATCTTGTACACTTAACATTTGT
The DNA here is from genome assembly GCF_003031525.2 of Neophocaena asiaeorientalis asiaeorientalis. Classification (NCBI taxonomy): domain Eukaryota; kingdom Metazoa; phylum Chordata; class Mammalia; order Artiodactyla; family Phocoenidae; genus Neophocaena; species Neophocaena asiaeorientalis. Next base: position 569,585 of record NW_020173387.1, read on the forward strand.
AAGGTTATTGTATGTACATAATACCTTAAAGGAAAAAAACCCTCATCTTCAGGAGTGGTCAGGGTAGTCTGACTGACTGCAGTAAGACCCTGACGGGGATATTGGTAAACAGGGACTGTAGCCACAGTGACGTCTCTTCCTGACATGTAGAAAAGCTGCTTTTGCCAACAAAAATATATTCTGGATATGATAATGAATAATATTTATTGCTCACTTTATTTCAAAGCACTTCTATATAAATCCTCAAAAAATCCTTTCTAAGGCTGATAGTGGAGGATAGTTCCATCCCCATTTGAGGATTCAGGAACTCGAGACCTAGAGAAGATGGCATGTGGGAAGGATGAACTCTGCTAGATCGGATCTTCTATTTCGTGACCTTCTCTTCTTGATCGTGTGGCCCAATGTGTAGTGACTGGACCTCATTCCAGGGAACAGAAGTGCGTGTGTGTGCGCGTGTGTGTGTGTGTGCGTGCACGCGCATGTGCGTGCACGTGAATCACACTTGGGTTACTAAGTACAATGATGTGTTAAAGGAATTGGAACTGATTGTTCTTACGTTCTGTAACTCAGGCCTCTTGGTCCTTCTCGTTCTGCCTTCTCTGTCTGTTCATTTGGTCATTTTATTTCTGGATAGTAACGTTCACTGAAGGGTGAGATAGGGAAATAAGAAGATGTGAAAGTCACATTAGGTAGCGTGGAGAATAATTTTAATAAAAGCCACAGTGGAGAATGCAGTTGTAATTAACACTAATATGAAATTCTCAATTGCCAGGGGATTTCAGCTTGCTTCACTTTCCTGATCCTTCGTTCCCGTAAAAAGAAAAAAAACCCTGAGTTTGATTATGTCACACACCTAGCAAGGCTGAGTTCTTTGTCTTGCCGAAGGAGCCATGTCTGTATTGGGATGGCTGTGAGCAGGGCCTGGGCCAGCTAACAGCATTTAACGCATTTGCCTCTTTCAGTTTGCAGTGATGACCTCACCCACAAATTCAAAGGTTTCACCGTGATGAATGAAGCAGAGAGATACGAAGCGCTGAGACACTGTCGCTATGTGGATGAAGTCATCAGAGATGCTCCGTGGACACTCACGCCAGAGTTTCTGGAAAAACACAAGGTACTTATTCTTCCACGTTCTCTAAGTAGCAGAATTAGGGAGTCGTCTGTTTCTCCAGCTTATACCCAGAAAGTCCAAAGACTCTTCTCATTTTGGAAAGAGGTAACTTCAGGCACTGTCATGTGATGTCACTTGATGCAGCACCTGTCCTGTGCCCACATCTGGGGACCAACAGCATCCCACTTCCTCAGTGTGGTCTCTGGAGCTAGACCACTCAGGTCCACGTGTGGCTTAACTTCTTAACTGTGGGACCTTGAGCAACATATCGCACTCACTTACCTAAACCAGAAAATGGGTGCTGTTTTGAGGATCTAATGAGATCTAGTAAAACCCTTGGAACACTGGCTGGCTCAAAGCAAGAGCTCCAAAAATGTCATCATCATTATCACCATCATTATTATTGATGCTTAGAGTTCCACAGGCATCATTTTTCATGGAACAAATGACCACATATCTTATCCAGAGGGACAGGGGTCAGGCTTTAAGGAAAGAACTGTATATCTCTGATTTTGTGACCCTGAGACTCCTACTGATAGAAGATTTTTATTAGTTGAAAACACAAGAAATCCTTTTGATCTGCATCAAATTATGTGCTTTGTATCTCCCTACCAGCCCCACATTAGGAGCTCTTCTTTCCTTTTATGAGCAGTACAAAAAAATAAGATTAAGCTGTTCTAAGAGTTTTCTATTTTTAAATTCACGATGCAGGAGAGAATAGAGAACACTGATAAATGTGCATGGGTAATAGCAGAGCAGACAATTTCCCAGCAAGAATAAAAAGAAAAAGGAAAAACTCCAATATGATTTACTTCCAGCAATCACTAGCACATTTTTACTAAGCATCTATTGTATCTTCAGCTTGTGTGCAGAATTATGGGGATGCTGATGATGGCTGCCATTTATCGAGTACTTTCCATGTACCCAGCCCTGTGCTAAGTGCTTTGCTCTTACATGAATCACATTCAATCTCATGGCTACCCTGAGACGTTGTTGTTGTCATACACTGGAGACGAGGAACAACTAAGTTTGAGTACGAAGAATAGAATTGATGATAATAACATTTATTGAGTACTTGCTGTGTACCAGTTATTATTTTTAGCACTTTTACATAATTATATTATTTAATCCAGTGATTCTCAAGTGGGGGCAAGTTTGCCCCCAAGGGACATTTAACAGGGCCTGGAAACATTTTGGGCCATCATAACTAAAGGGGTGCTACTGGCATCTAGTGGGTAAAGGACAGGGGTGCTACTAAGCATCCTACAATGCACAGGACAGACTCTCCCCCTCCAACAAAGAATTTTTTTATATGTAAATTTATGTACTTTATTTATTTATTGGCTGCGTTGGGCCTTCGTTGCTGTGCGCGGGTTTTCTCTAGTTGCAGTGATGGGGGCTACTCTTTGTTGCGGCGCGCGGGTTTCTCGTTGAGGTGGCTTCTCTTGTTGCGGAGCATGGGCTCTAGGTGCGTGGGCTTCAGTAGTTGTGGCGTGTAGGCTCAGTAGTTGTGGCGCACGGGCTTAGTTGCTCCGTGGCATGTGGGATCTTCCCGGACCAGGGCTCGAACCCGTGTCCCCTGCACTGGCAGGGGGATTCTTTTTTTTGTGTGTGTGGTACGCGGGCCTCTCACTGCCGTGGCCTCTCCCGCTGCGGAGCACAGGCTCCAGACGCACAGGATTAGCGGCCGTGGTTCATGGGCCCAGCCGCTCCATGGCATGTGGGATATTCCCGGACCGGGGCACGAACCCGTGTCCCCTGTATCGTCAGGTGGACTCTCAACCACTGCGCCACCAGGGAAGCCCCAGCAGGTGAATTCTTAACCACTGCACCACCAGGGAAGTCCCTCCAATAAAGAATTATCTAGTTCAAAATGTCACTAGTAGCAAGGTTGAGAAATCCTGATTTAATCCTTACCACTAAATTATGAGTTATATAGCTAGTAAGTGGTGGGGCAGGAATCTATACCCAGCAAAATTAAACTGCTACTCTACCTCTCAAGGTGGAGTGAAGCCTTGTTAAAGGGCTTTGAAAGTTAGGCAAGAAGTTTTTACTTGATGGAGGAGGAGAACAAGGAACTAGTGAAGATCAGTAGGCACAAGGATGACAAGAAGAAAATTCTGTTTAAGGAGGTGCCCCCACCATGTGACAGAGGGATGGCTTGGAGAGGAAAGAGCCTGCAGTGAGGCTGCAGGTTCAAGTTGGTATTAATAATCCAGGTGATGGGGCCCTGGATTTGGCATAAGCAATGGAGAGGAAGTGATGGGTGTATGCA